>NC_090697.1:34196832-34523423 GCF_040954835.1 Lepisosteus oculatus
CAGTCTTTCCCAGTTACTGGGGGGTCTCCTGTTGAGAAATGTGGCATTTCTGGCCTTTTCCTGGCTACCTCACACACCTCTGCTGAAGGGAGCACATGTTTATGTTGAACTCTCAACTATCATGACAGTAACTACCAGTAGCCGCCCTCCCCCTCAGACAGCTATGAGCTGAGAGCCTCATCAAAGTTTCTCTCCTTTGCTCTTCTCCAACGAAATCTTTCAAATAAGATCTAAATCGTGCATTGCATTTTTAAAACAATACTTCTCTTGATTTGTTTTACATCTTTTACTATATCCAAGCATTTGGTTGGCATTTTGTACTGTTTCTCAACACTGTTTAGATGAGGAAATAGACAAACTAGATATTTCCTGACTGCTCTGTTGGTTTTGTTTGAAAAATGTTTAGGTTTAAAATGTTAATCATGTGATACCTTGCATTTGAACTTGTTAGGTTTCATTTGTCAGCATATCTCCCAGGATCTGATTAGTATTTAATTTTTTTTTTCTTACTGAATACACAATGCGGCTGCGCTTTTTTTTGTTTCCTCTGCAAATCTGGTGCATTAACAATGCTATCATCAGTACTGTTAATGTGTCTCAGAGCAGCAGTTCCATACTGACATCGGTGGGACCTGTTTCCTCCATTCCAACCAGTTTCTAATCCATGTATTACTTTGGAGCACACATTTTGTTAATTAGTCTGTCATATGGGCTGTGATCTCTCTGAAACTCCCATTCTATATGTAGTATACCTGCCTGTGCTCACTGCTTAGTTCTTTGTATTCATTGTATGATGGGTGGCACATTGGGTTAAATTCTTGCCTCTGCTACTGTAATAGTGAGAATGTCAGAGAAAATACAGGCTTGAAAATGCTTTGAAAATAATTAGTAGTACATTTTTTGAAAGAAAGACCTTGCAGAATGTGTGCTGGAAGGATTTTCTTTTCCACTTTTTGTTTAAAACTGCATTTTTAAAATGTACGTTGTGGAGTGTAAGAAGGTAACTGTCTCTAAACTGTCATCGTCTGCTTCCACAGTACAAAGTGAGGAGCATTCAGGACCTGGTCAGCCTGAAAGACTCGGACAGGCGCAATATGCTACGTTTCCTCGGGGAAGAGAAGTACGAGGAAGTCATGGCTGTACTCGGAAGTTTTCCTTACATTATCGTGGATCTCAAGCTTCAGGGTACTGTGCACTTCTGTGAAAGACTTCTAAAGACAAAAAACATTCATCCGTGTCCAAAATTAGACCATTCGTATTTTTGCTAAAAGGGAAATATCTGCATTACATGGATCATTTTGATTGGTGCAAAAACAAATCAAACCAACCAACTGAGCTTTGCGTTTCATAGTTTCACGTATGCGAAGGAAACGAGCAGAATTTGGAAAAACTAAAATTCAGGGAAAATTATAATAAACAAATATCATAGGGTGCATAGTCAGGGTAAGGTTTGTATCATTTACAAAACAGTATGCGTCACTTCAGGTAAACGGTTTTTGATTCGTTTATCAGCTTTTATTTTTTTTCCCAATTGTATCCTGGGAATTTCTTGCTGGAGAAAAGTAAGAAAAAGCAGATGAAGTTTCACTGGTGTCTTCTGTCATTTGCAGTGCTAGACGACGAGGATAGCACTAACATCACGGCAGGATCCATTGTAACCGTCACTGTGACGCTAACGAGAAAGAGAATGGTGGTAAGTTATTCTTTTGTTCTTTTCCTTTTGCCGGTGAGTCTCAGTAAGCTGACTTTCCAGGTTTGCTAAATGGGTGTAAAAAGTAGTAGTTCCTCCCGGTCTGCAGCTCCCCATTTCTGGTTCCAAGCTGGAGTCCAGAGCCTGCGGGTTTTCTTTAACTGACTCTGTCGTCGCTCATGCGTCGCACCCATTGAGGTGTTAGCTTGAACTCCAGGTAAGAGTGCTGGGGTTCAGCATAGTGTGACGGGCTGCACCCGAAGTCTGCCTTTTCTTGCCTTCGGTGCGTGTTGCTTTATGTGCACATGTGGGGGCAGCTGCATGTAAGTCCCCAGATGACCACTGGGTGGCATCTTCTCTTTGCAGATTACAGCTAAACATGTTTTATGTCTCACTTAAACATGCTTCCCTTCCCCTGGAATTTCGGTCTTGATTGAATATAAACAGTAGGTGAATGTGTCCGGCACACTGGGAGGTAAGGCTGTTCCAATGGCAAGAATTGACTGTTCTTCTAAACATCAAATTTAAACATTAAAAAACGTCTTTAACACCCCTGGAATGTTGTCAGTGGTCCCTGAATGTGCAGTTAACGTGGCTTTTTTCTCCTGAGAAAGTATTTTCTGGTGCCTTTTTCACCCATTGGCATTGGAAAGTTTGTGACTGAACAAAGAGGCTGGGCAGAATGTTAGAAGTCTAGACTGGGCATGTGAAAGTAAACAGAATGACCCCAAAACCACATTTTAATTTCTTCTCTTTCTTCAAGGATTTCTTTGAGGCAGAGCAGGATCAACTCCGTGTTGTAGAAGACCAAAATACAGAAGAGGGGGTAGGTCAAATTTAAAGTTTTCAGTGGCATTAAAAAATGTAATGCAATGATCGGTCCAATTATTTATTTCGATGTTAAGAATTTCTTAGTCTTGGCATGGTGTTTTACGAGTTTGAAAGCATGTTGAGTTTCACATACAGAGGGATGCAGTGTTTCTTACATCGATGACTTTGTAACTTTTAACAACTGTTTTCAGCTACAGAACTGAAAAGTTGTCCTTTCTAAAAATCTTAGAAAATGTTTTTTGTTGTTTCAGCAAGGAGAAGCCAGCAGAAACAAAATCAAAGTGTGGCAGAACAAGAATAAAGGAGCTAAGAAGGTGTCAAAGACAAAGAAAAAAAAGTTAACCAAGAAGAAAACAATTTCTCAACAACAGCAGAAAACTGACAAGCAGAAACAAGCCAATGGGACTGTTTCTTCAAATGTAAGAAGTTTAGGAATCTCTTTCAAGTTACTGCGTATTGTAGGACAAGATCAAGTGAGAACTAAAGACACATCCTTTGCTTATATTAAGATATTTGTGTATTTAAGCACAATAGGAAATAGTGCTCCCCAAGTATAACATAATATCATAATGGAACAAGTAAAGTTTTATTCCATGCTGAAAAAAGAAGAAAATAAACACAATGTTTCAGTTGTGGAGCCTTCTTCGGGTGTGAACTACTATAATATCATAATGTACATGATCAGGTACCCGAAATGAAGATCTGTGATTTCAAGGGGTATTACATCTGTACACAATGCTTCATCCTGGCTGGATGTTTGTTGTAGGTCTTGCAGAATTAAGAAAGGGTAGGATCTGATGTGTACAGCGTTATATGTGTTTGCTGCTGGTACGTGGAATCCCAGTTGATTTATTACTGAAAAACAGATTCTTTGACAACCTTCAAATGTTAAATTAATCATTTTATGTATACTTATAAGTATATGCATATATTATAGATATACTGTATAATGTTTTTATTTCTGTGATGCCCTTTTAATCTTTTAGTTTTGCTCGAGTTGACTGAACTTTTCAGTCTTCCATTTACCAGTGCCACATTAATAAAAGGCCGCTCATCACACGGCCCCAGCAGATTGTAAGACCTTATGGTTTAAAGACTGATAAGCCTTTCCGCACAAAGTTACAGGTTGTATCTGTACTTCGGATCATACTTACCTGCTCAGTCTCTAATTTAAAGCAAAACAAACGGTTTCTCTTTGCACCCTTCAGAGCCGTCCCCAGGCTGTGGTGATGGTTCCCATGATATTTGTGCTTTATCAGTGATATAAATGTTTAATAGTCTGTGTTCATTGTGTTTATTATGGTTTTATCAATTGAACGATCAAGTAAAGCACTCTAGCAAGAGAGAGCAAAGCTCAAAATTGGTTCTGATTGTTATGGATAAATATTGGAATGGCTGAAGGATCCTCCAGTTACTTTGTTTCAGTTGACATGGTGACGCGTGAATCTCTGGGGGAAATTTGCCTTGTGAGGTGTGGCGCGGTGAGCTCCATACGCCTGTATAGAATGAGAGAGCTGGCTGTTCTAAACTGCAGCCAGGTTTTCTGAAGCGGGTTCCTGGTTCTCCGGGCAGGAGGTGGTCCCTTCGAAGGAGGAGGACGAGGAGCTCTCCGACAAGGGCAGCGACTCGGACGAGGGGGAGGCCAACAAGGACTCCCCCAGCGAGAGGGACGAGGAGAGCGACAAGCAGAGTGACGCGGAGGTGCAGGAGATGGGCGACGACGAGGAGGTGAGCGGCTGTGGAGCCTGGTGCGGCCCAGCAGGGGGCGACATCTGGACTCTCGGCTGATGCTTTTATTGTTTTTTGTTTTACGCCTCCAATGCTGAGTGACACCTCATCCAGCGTAAAGCACTGATATTCCGCTGAGCGTCTGCTTACAGATTTTCTGTTTCTTTGAAGAAAACTGAAGCATTTGAAGGGCCAAGGGCAAAAACACTTTATTGTCATTATTGCTCACCAGTGGTGCGGTTTGGTTCGTACTGTAGCAGTGGAATGGACTCGGTTTGTCTGTCTGGCCAACCCTTGAATTCCTCTCTCTTTCTCTTCAGGAGTGGGAAGCACTGCAACAGAGTATCCAGCGAAGAGAAAGAGCTCTTTTGGAGACCAAATCAAAGATCACACATCCTGTCTATAGCTTGTACTTCCCAGAGGTGGGATAATTTGTTTTATATGTACTCTACTTCCGATCAGGCATCTTGACACTCGTTCAAAGAGGTCATAAGAATGACGACACTTGTTCTTTTGCCTTTTACAGGAAAAGCAGGAGTGGTGGTGGCTGTACATAGCAGACAGGAGAGAACAGACTTTGGTATCAATGCCCTATCACGTCTGTACGCTTAAGGATACAGAAGAGGTTAGTAGCTAAAAAAAGGAACAAAGAGTTTGTCTGGCTCCTTCGTTTACGTGGGCTGGGGTGGGTTAAGTGGCTGGGATTGATTTTCCTTTCCAGGCAGCGCTGATGTCGGTACAGCAAGTGCCCAACAGGACACAAATGAGAGGAGTGGACCTGAGCACAGCCCTGCAGGCCCAACCAGTGCTGATCTGATTAATTGGAGTGATAAATGTTCTGGCAAAGTAAAAATGAGTGGAGGACACTTACTGATAGCCTCACAAAGCTTTAAATACAGTGCCATTTTATCCTAACTGATTAAGGTTTCCTATAAAGATAAAGTTGCACATGCATTTAAAGTCTCCAGTGAGCTCTGATTAGCAAGCCGGTATATGTACGCAGTTCTACATATTAGGATGGCCTAAGCACAAGACATGCAAGTCATTTTGGGATTTCTGCTTGTTGGGAATTTGAAATTGGTGTGTAAATGAAGTCTGAAGACTGAGTCTCTCAGCCCCTCCTCCCTGTCAGCCTTCCAAAATTAGTTGCCAAGCAACCGTAGTACAGTAGTGTCAGATTCTTAAAGGGGCAGAGCGCCGTCTTGATAAGGTTTGTTTTGACTGCAGCTTCAGATGTGGCCTGGAACTGTACAGAGGTATAAGGGCAGTCATTTTTATTCACGCCTGTTCTACTTGGGCAATTGTTTATATTCAGGCAATGGTTTTGAACAAGAAACATTGGGGAAAACCACTCAAAGAATGATAGGCTGCTTTTTGTTTTTGGTGTAAATTTGGTGCGTTTTTTTAAAATATATTTAGTATAAAACTATTACAGGGAGCAAAATATTTCAGATGTCTCCAGCAGGACCTGTCTTATGGAGAGCTGTTTTTGGAGTGCCAGTGTAGACGGGTGAGAGGGTGATGAAAGTTTTAGCTGTTCGTCTACAACAAACCCTGCACTTCTCACAGCAAGCAGTTGGGCAAGAGAGAAGAGACTTCAGCTGTTCGGGGCCCAGTGGTTTTGAATGTGCAGTTAGTCTGTACAACCAAGAATATTTTACAAGCCTCTGCCAGACAGTGTCCCCCTCTTCTTCCCTTGACCTCTCCCTACCAAGAAACAGTACACTGTCATTAAATAAGGCACTAAAGTTTCCGATAGTCAAATCCAGACATGCATCTGGAAACCGATACATAAATAACAGTTTTATTTATTTTGTCAGGTGGGTCAAAAGATGCTAACAGATTATAGATGTTCAGTTTTCTAGTTAAAAATTCTCAGAAACATAATCATATTTTGGAGCTCATTGCCAATTCTTGTTAGTATACTATGTGTGCTTTACATATCTAATTATATCATACACAAAAATAATTCTGTATATTTATATATGGAGTTAAGTGAAGGCAACATTGTGAAGATAAAGAATCTGGAGGTTTTTATTATTTAAACCTTTTTATTTAACAAAAAAATGAATTTTAGGGGAATCTTTGTATGATGGCACTGTGGCTGAGGATCTGCACCTGTGGCTGGAAGGTTGCTGGTTCAAATCCCGCAGCCAGCAGAGGAATCCTACTCCATTGGGCCCCTGATCAAGGCCCTTATGACTACACCCTTTACCAAGTAACCTAACAGCCTGAAATCAAAACGCATTAAATCGGAATCTATTTTAGCTATATATATTGTACTTTGCAGCGTGCAAGTGAACAATGAAGGCTCAAACATTCTGAAAAGTTATTGCAATGAAACCACCACCAAACCAAACCTGCAATAATATTTTAAATTAGAGTTAATAATACTAAAAACCATCCCATACTCCGAAGTAATGAGAACATTTAGCTAAATCGGCATCTAATGAAAATTCAGTGACTGCCAACTGAATTTTAAAGGCAAGATTTTTGTTGTAGAATGAACAGCAAAAATGCAAAACAGCACAAATAAATAATACTATTGTGAATATAAAAAGTCTACACACCCTTATTGAAAATGCAGGTTTTTGTGATGTAAAGCTAAAGATAAATCATGTCAAACATTTATCCATCTTTAACGTGACCTTGCGATCAACAAAATTCAAGAGAAAAACAAATAGATAATTATAAGGAAAAATAATTGAAATTAAAAAACCTTCAACACCCTGGTTGCATAAGTGTGCACACCCTTTTATAATGGGGGCTGTAGCTGTGTTCAGAGTTAACCAGTCACATTCAAAATCATGTCCAAAGCCTTTTTATAGCCACTGTATGTACTGGTTGTGGGGAATAAATATCTGTATGGTCCACTTGAAGTAGATTTAAATCAAATTGGTCCCACCACCGCAAATGAGTGTGACATTCTTGGTCTAGACTGTTTGGCCCCGATTGTGTCAGACTAAACTGCATTTCCTCTAGTCTCTAATCATTAGCAGCTCTGACCCACTTGCTGCCCTCTGTCCCTGCCTGTCAGGATGGTTGATTCCCTTTATATCTTCCTCTATCAGACAGCCTGACTCCTCCTTCACCGTAACTAAATCCTCTTCTGATTCTCCCATATCCACATCCACAGCGTTTCCCCCTCCCTTATTCCAGCTCACTCCCTCGTCTTCCTAAAATCCTTCAAAATTCCCATAAACATCTCAACACATACCTGTGCTCTAAGCTTTTATCTCCACCTGTTTTTATAATCCACTAGTGGAGCGCTTGGGATGTTGCATACATGATACGATACTATCTGCAATCAAAAAAATGAAACTTCATGCTGAGGCCCTTTTCAATAATTGTGGAGCCTTGTACCTAGCAACATTAGTTTGATTGGACTGAGAAGGTGATATCTGAATTTATTTTGCCAACCACAGGCAGTGTTGAACACCGAGCTGGTTTTGTGACGGTGGGAACGGTGTAGAGCCAAACACCAGCAGTGAGAAGCTGAAAACTATTCAGAACTATTATAGTATGCACTGTATGTACTGTAGCTGGCGCAACCACTAAATTTACTAGACTTTATCAACCAATCATGAATGGTATTAAATTATGACCTGTATTCATCCGTTCATAATCCCTTTAGGAAAATTAATAATGGAAGAGCAAGGTTGTTATCTTGCAGATCAGTGAATCTACTCTGTGAAATCCTGTATCTTCTTAATTGTAGCCTTTGTGACTTTGAACAGTTTCCTCTTTGATTATTGAAATAAATGTATGCTCATCTGACTTTTATTTTTTTCCATTGGTAAGTCTTTAAAGAGAAATTGCACTAAGAAGATCAATCTGTTTCTTCTAGGCATCAGCCTGTAAAACACTGCGGCAGTTTAAGTTTTGGGTAACTAAAAGAGCAAAAGGACGGGCAGGTGATTCTCTTGCTTTGTGCAGAAACCCCATTTTGTTGTACTGCAACTGCATTATGTTTGGGGTTAATCAACCAAACACTTATGCAAGACTGTGTTACAGGTCACCCTTTCACCTAGAATGTGATGGGGAGTCAGTATAGGCACTAAAGCCAGCAGCCATATCACCCTGCAACTCACAACTGGCAACCCACTGAAGCTAAGCAGGTGTGAGCCTGGTCAGTACCTGGATGGGAGACCTCCTGGAAAAAACTAAGGTTGCTGCTGGAAGAGGTGTTAGTGGGGCCAGCAGGGGGTGCTCACCCTGTGGTCCATGTGGGTCCTAATGCCCCAGTATAGTGATGGGGACACTATACTGTAAACAGGCGCCGTCCTTCGGATGAGACGTAAAACCGAGGTCCTGACTCTCTGTGGTCATTAAAAATCCCAGGGCGCTTCTCGAAAAGAGTAGGGGTGTAACCCCGGTGTCCTGGCCAAATTTCCAATTGGCCCTTACCAATCATGGCCTCCTAATAATCCCCTTCTATGAATTGGATACATTACTCTGCTCTCCTCCCCACTGATAGCTGATGTGTGGTGAGTGTTCTGGCGCACTATGGCTGCCGTCGCATCATCCAGGTGGATGCTGCACATTGGTGGTGTTGGAGGGGAGTCCCCATTACCTGTAAAGCGCTTTGAGTGGAGTGTCCAGAAAAAGCGCTATATAAGTGTAAGCAATTATTAATTATAATTATAAAGTATTGCTGCACCCTGTGAGGTGCAGGTCTGGAGCACGTTCAGGTATGTGAAACCCGTCAACTCTGAAGTAGGTTGCTTTATCAGCATGCGTAGGCTGCAAAGGAACCGGTGAACTCCATGCTGGAATAAACCTTTACCTGTTCCTCATCTCAGTAATGCCACTGGAAAAAAATGGTGGTCAAGTGTCCATCTTGGTTGACACACAAACACAATTTTCACTTAACATCCTCTTGGCTTTAGAATTGTATGTATAAAGTTTGGAGTATATTGGCTTAATATTTCCACAGCAGGTGCTGTTTGTGCTGCAGGCCATTTTTCTCAAAATGGTTTGCAACCTTTTGTAAAAATAATGGTAGCAACCCACATCTTAGTTGATGGAGAACTCCAGAGTTTGCCACAGATTGCAAGGCTTATCTGTACCAGTATACCTGCCTAGTAGGATGCTGTTGAGCTGCCCATTCTTCAAGAATGACCAGTTTTCAAATTAAGAAAAAACATCTTTGCAATCAATTTCACTGCTAGAAAGGCAAATTTCAAGAGTAGCAACAGAAAAAGTTCATAAGAACCCAGAATGATCCCTTGATTAAAGGACTTGAAAGGCTAAAAAAACTGTCCCTGTTCAACACAGCAGCCATATCACCCTGCAACTCACAACTGACAGCCCACTGGAGATCAGCAGGTGTGTGGCTGGTCAGTACCTGGATGGGAGACCTCCTGGGTAAAACTTAAGGTTGCTGCTGGAAGAGGTGTCAGTGGGGCCAGCAGGGGGCGCTCACCCTGTGGTCCATGTGGGTCCTAATGCCCCAGTATAGTGATGGATGAGACGTAAAAACAAGGTCCTGACTCTCTGTGGTCATTAAAAATCCCAGGGCATTTAGCGAAAAAGGGTGGGGGGGTGTAACCTCAGTTTCCTGGCCAAATTTCCCATTGGCCCTTACCAATCATGGCCTCCTAATAATCCCCATCTATGATTTGGCTTCATTACTCTGGTCTCCTCCCCACTGATAGCTGATATGTTGTGGTGCACACGTGTTCTGGTGTACTATTACTGTGTGTGATCATCCAGGTGGGTGTTGGAGGGGAGTCCCCATTACCTGTAAAGCGCTTTGAGTGGAGTGTCCAGAATAGCACTATACAAGTGTAAGCAATTATTATTCATTATTATAATACTTTAGTTTTGAGAAGAAAAGACTTTGTGGAGACATGATCCAAATCTCAGAAAGTATATTTTCAAGGTCAATTTTAACTGTTAATTTGAGCTCCAAACATTCATGGCCATGAGAAATTAAGAATGGGTGTATTTGTATCTAGGACAAAGAGGCATTTCTGTACTTACTGTAGCTGTGAATGTCTGGAAACCCAAAAATGACCTGTTAGTTCATTGCAGTCTTTAAGAGAAGGACTGATGCATGGCTTGATGTGTTTTTGTAACCTTTTGTTAATCTAAAGCAGTGCTGTATTTTTATGAAGTAGAAACTTTACGGATATGATTTAAAATGTTTGTACACTTTTTTTGAAAAAGCTCCATTCTTTCTTGTTTTAAATATTAATGACTAATGTCAGAATTTCCACTTGCCTTTGTCATGTTCAGAAGATCAGACTGTTGTTGAGAAGCTTTCCATGAGGGTTATGCTACACAAGTTTAATTTTAATGGATATACAAGTAATAAAAAGTAAGAAACATTTGATTGTGCTATGCTTTGAGTTGTTTTTAAGTTATCTTTTTCAAAGTGTTGATATTTTATATACTTATGGTTTTATAACCATATTATGTTTGAATAATATATTATCAAATAAGACTTTGTTTTTTTCCCTCCAGCGTTAACTGTGTCTTTGCTTCTTTAAAGGTTGAATTGAAATTCCCTGCACCATCAAAAACTGGAAACTATCAGTATTCTGTGATTCTGAGATCCGATTCCTACATGGGTTTAGATCAGATAAAGCCATTAAAGGTGAGTGCCTTGTCAGTTCTTCGGATGTAGGTTTTGGAAGTGAAATGTTTCTTCATTAAACAATCACAAAGAGCCATTTTCTCTCAAGTAGAATAAAAAAAATGCTAAATATCCTGTGTAGAACTGAATAATAAGTCTGGTTATTGCTATTGTCACAGATCAGAACGCTCTAAATGTCCTGCATATACCTTGTTTTATTTGTGTGACAGGACTCGGTGGCCATCAATAATTATTGTATTTAAAGTAAAAAGTACTCAGCAACAGCACTTGGCACATATATATATTAGTCTGCGTGACGGTCTATATAACACAGAGAAGAAATGTTACCCTTTGATTGTGGTTTGAATTTGCTTAAAATGATTTGGCAGAGTGAGCACATGGCTACAACAGGTCCTTAATAGACGAGCGTACTTGCAGGGTTTGATTTGGTGAAAATGTCAAGAAATTGGGATTTAGGCTGTGTTCAGCTGAGTGGGGCCTATCCTGTGGCCACGTGTCTGACCCTCTGTCTGGTGCTGTAGCTGGAGGTCCACGAGGCCAAACAGATGCTGGACAACCACCCGCAGTGGGACATCCCCGAGACGGAGGAGGAAGAGGAGGACCAGGAGGACAGCGACGGCATCGAGGAGAGCGAGGAAGACGAGGAAGACAATGACTAGCCCAGCTGCCCCGGCACAGACTGCTTCCTCTGGTTAATGCCAGCCAAACCGATCGGGGAAAATCGAATGATTTTTTTTGCACACAGGTCAATACAGGCCTCCTGGTTTCTCTCTTCCTTTTTTTTAATTAAAAAAAGAAAGTGGAACAGACGCGCTGACTCTGAGCTGGTCTGAAATTTCAGCTGGTAGTTGTGTGTGTAATGGTGTTGAATACAGCTCATGTTAAAAAGGACCAGGGAGTTCTTGTCTTTCACTGCTTGGGAGATGCTCCTGGCCACCTACTGCAAAGACTAAACTGGCAATTACAGTCACCGTGTTTCTAGTGTGGAACTGGGGGCAGGGGAGGCGAGGAGCTTTTTCTTGTTGGAATAAAAATAATGAAATAAAACAATAATTGGCCTGGAAATTGGGGCTCCTTACTACTTATATTGTACTTTATTTTGTAGTTTGTGTGTACAGTAACTCACAGTTGTGCTTGAGAATTCCGCAGGCTTTCTTCTGAAAGTATAGAAATAAATGTATGTTTAAAATAACACCTACAGGTCTCCGGTTCAAGGTTTTAATTGCTTTTGTAATGCAGCACATTTTAAAAAAAATAATTTGTACGGTTTAATAAATGGGAAGCCCTGGCTAATGGGGTTTAGCAAAGTGTTTTTTTTTTCCTCAGCTCCGTGCTAGCACTTGCCATACAGCAGACTTTAGATCTGTTTAAGTCATTTTATCCAGAAGACGTTATCAGACAGTAATGATGGGACAACAGGCTTAGTTTTTTTTTCCAGATTTAGTCCACTAAGAGTCATTGTAGCTTTGATCATCTGGCTCCGTCTTTTATAATAAGGGGTTCCAGGTCTCCTCGCCTGCATGCACACTGTGTTCATTCCTTAGGAATGAATGCTAAGAAACTGCAACACTGTTGGTCCCCCTTGCTTTGGAATCCTTACAGTTTTGAATATTTTGAAACTGAAAAGTGTGATTCCCATTCTCCCACAGTCAGCCTCACACTCACACTGTCTTTGTTTGCTTTACTGAAATTATATTTTCAGTACAAGATGACAGAAAAAATAAACAGTGGGACTGCTGTTGAAAGCCAAGTTAGATGGCCTCAGATTCAGCATTGTATACAATGCTTTTGATCTTCTGTTTTAATCTCTGTAAAGTTATAAAACAAGGGCACGTTGCAGGGTTTTGAGCAAAGGTTAATGTGTTTCCGATGTGCAATAAAATTGTACAGGTTGTTTTTTTAGGGCATCTTTACTCAACATAATGTACAAAGATAAAAACAAAGGGCTTTGAAGATGTGTTTTAAATGCACGGAGGTCAGTGTGGCATATTTTCACGGTACATTCCAGTTGGTCCCTGTATCTCGAAAGCCTTATTTTGTAACAGGGTTGTAATGCTTTAAATTTAGTAGATCAATTGTAGAATGCAGTATCTCGGGGGAAAAAAAAATAAAAGTATTTTTATTTTGAGGTGAGAAATTATTTGAATCCAGTTTAACATTTTTCATTTTTCAGGAATCCATTTTGGTGTGGACTTTCCGCTTAGTAGTGACAATATTCGATAAGATTGGTTACGGGTACTGTGAGGTAACACAATAAACACAGCGACAAGGGGAGGTCAAGGCTTACATCTGACTAGAGAATTAAAAATGAGAAACTGCACTTATTATTTTCAGAATTTCAGAAAGTATTCTGTTGAATTATTCTAACGTGTCTGAGAAAGGCTTCTATTTCAAGGTGGAAGAAAGTCTAGAAGAAGGAGGGTCTCAAATAAATTAGTAGAAGGAGTGAGATGGGGAAAAATACAGCTCTGTTTGCTAATGTACTGTTCCAACAATATTCTGTTTTTCAGATACAGCAGTTGTTCTGGCCAAAATGTTTTGAGCTCTTTAGGATGGACCTGTCAAATCCTCCCTTGATT
The DNA here is from genome assembly GCF_040954835.1 of Lepisosteus oculatus. Lineage (NCBI taxonomy): Eukaryota > Metazoa > Chordata > Actinopteri > Semionotiformes > Lepisosteidae > Lepisosteus > Lepisosteus oculatus. The sequence continues at coordinate 34,210,262 of NC_090697.1, forward strand.
TGGTACCCTGAAGCAGCTGTCTAATTGAAATAGTTCACTTATCTTTTGAACAACACTGTCCTCTCAGCTCTTAAGCTCTTGAACCATGGTTAGGTGAATAAAATCTGTACTTAACTGATCAGTAAGTTTTACGTGTCCTCAGGCTAAATGGGTGAAGTAGGGGGTTTTAGAAGACTTACTGGATATGGGCTTTGGTGAGAACCGGTCTGGAAATCTCCTGCCCTAAAGGTTAATACATACCTTCTTTGAAATGATCACTGAACTGAAACCTAAAAAAAGTCCTAGTAGAAAAGCAAAAGCATGTGGACTAGATCTCCAGAAAAACGGACAGAACCGTGTACGCCCTGTTCAGTCTTCGGGCAGCTCTCCAGTTCACTTCATTGACAGTGTAATGAAATCAGACCAGCGAGGAGTGAGGGAGCAATTAAAGGAGTACAGTAATGTATAAAAAATAAGAAAATCAGGGCCCTGGCAGTTGTAAGCAACTTCTTGTGGTTCCCTGTGATTAATAGCACACTCGCTTTCAGACTGATTGGATTTTGAGTGCCTAACCTTGAAATTACACCATCTAAATTTACAAGTGCGCTCATGAAAATCCTGCTTTTGTGTGTGATTACTTTAAACCACTTTCAGTTGTTTTTGTTCGTTACTTATTATATTAGCTCTTGCAGACATCAATGGATGACTGATCTGTGTATTTAGTAGTTCTCTGGTGGGCATAAATAAACAGTTATTTTTAGCATAGATTGTTTTTTTTAACCAGTATAACCATTGTGTCCTGTACGAGGAAAAAGGTTTAAAATAGGGCTGCATGTTAAGTTATAAAAACACGAAACTTTACATCAACTAAGTTTCCATCAAAACTAAGACCTAGAAGAGAATTACTGTGTTTAAGTATTAATCTGCAAGAATGTAGCATTAGTTAACATGCTGTGTTAAAACTGCAGTGAATTCAATAAATCAGCTACATACTGTCCTTTTATTCTTAATCATTACAGGCCAAATTATTACCCAATGTTAAACTATCAGCCAATTTTTGTTTACAAAAAATGTCATTGTAAATGGAAAATATAGCATATATTCTTTGTATTTAAATCATTGCAAATAAAATGGTAAGACTTTTTAAAATGTGAAATGTTTTTTTTTAATTATTGTTTCTGTGTAAGATTCTTTAGTTCACATTAAAACTGCCTCAGAGGCTTCACGTAGTCTTCATGTCACAGAAATTCAACTTCATTGTGGATTTACATTTTTACAAATGTTTTGTTTTCTAATTTATACTTGACAGTTGCCAAATTGGGTCCCTGGGCCCTATGCCGTGTTGTGATTCTATGAAGTCATATAGCCCTAGTTTGTGCAGTACTAATATCACATTTGACTATTTTTTTCCCAGAAAGTTATTTTTGTTTCAATGAATTATTGTTAATTTTTGTTAATAAATCGAAACAAATTCGAAATATTTAGTACCGGCATCTAATAACAGGCTTGAACTTGCAGAACAGTCTGAGGAGAAGTCCAGGTGAATATTATGACGTCATATGGAGGTAGGAAGAGTGCGGTATTATCCGAGTTTTACTATAATGGAATAAATGGAGAAATGGTGATTTTCTGTTCTAAACCTGGACAGAATCGATTTGCAAATTCAACCAGACAACAGCTGAAGAGCAATTACACGATGCAGGTGTCAGTCAGGTCTATAGTTCTAGACAGAAAAGTTTAATGTATTTTCTGAAGGTTGAGTCGTTTTCTTGGAATGTTTAACGAAGGAAATGCATTACAATACAGACATCACGCTAGATTATTCCACAATGTCAACCTCAGCATTGTAAATCCTAGAATACAGGAAGGGTATGCTTCATCGTAGACGCGTTTGACTGCCACTTTCAGTGCGAAAACGACCTGTAGCGCTAAACCATGACACGGAATCACAAATTAGGGGTGAAAACGTGTAATTAAGATGATGCAGGACAGCTTAGTGATACGTCAGGGTTGCTGTTATTTTCCGGGTGTCAGTGCGCACTCGGTTCCTCAGTGACTTTCTCACAATGTCTCTTGAAGATGGACGAAATGTGTCAGAAGAAGGTTACGCTTCATGTGTGACAGCAGGATTCTCGGATGTTTGCTGGTCTTTGCTGATACATCATTCATCGGTTATAAAAAGGCCTTTGGCGTTACGCAAATGAAGATGTTGACATGCTATTTTCTAAAGAAAGGTCTATTTATATAAATAGTTATGCGTTAAAATGTTCATGAAGTCATGGTACACTTTCTAAATAACTTTTATAAGCGTCCCTGCTTGGTTTAATATGTCACATGTAATATTAAGGAATCGAAATAAGACATTTAAATATATTTGCTAATTGAGTTTCTATGAACGTTTTTTTCATATTGCAGTTTTTTATCTAAATTATTTAACATTACTCACAAGGAGATCAAAATGTTATTAAAATACGGGGAGATCCTACTAAAAATAAAACGTTTTTGACGTTTCCGCCAGAAACGTTAACAACATTGTTAGTAACAAATGGACCACGAAATAGCTATAATTATGTAGTATCTTAAAACATTGATATAAAAACTAAACCAAATTGCATATAATGAGAATATATTTTTACTCTAATAGTTGTTTTCTGTTTCGTTTCAGAACAAAAGTCGGTGAAATGTGCTTAATACAGTAAGCTACAAAGCAACAGAGTCCGCCGTGCTTGCCGAATCGTGCGGTTTAGGCCCATGTGACAAGTGTAGCTATGTTTGAACAGTCTCCAGCCACACGCTTGGGCGTAGCTTTTCTTTAAGACCTTTGAAAATGTTCTCAAATACTGTGCATCCATTACGGTTTAGATTAATTAATTTAATTAATTACAGTCAGATTTCCGCCATCACCGGTGATATCAAAGTCGAACATCGTCCTTAAGAAAAAAAAGTTGTAATCCTGGAAATGTTCGGAGGGCCAATTAAAATATAATTGCCAGTCATGGCAATTGAGAAATATAAATGATTTCTGTACATTCAATTGCCCGTCTGTAAAACGCTGTTGGGATTTTTTCTATGCTATCTTCTACCTATTGTTCTTTTGTTTGTAGGCCTGTAGAGCCCACAGATCTTTAAACAACCAAAAGCAAACAAAAGCAGTTCTCTAACAAGTGCAAGAGGGACAGTAAAGAGAGCCTGTCCCTGTCTGAAGAAAGAGCCCCGTGGTACTGTTTGCTTGTATTGTGCTGTTTTTATGTTAGCTGTACTTTTTAAGGATTTAGAGAAGAAATTAAGTCCTTTATCACAACACAACATCACATGCAATTTAAGCAATAAATAATATTTGGCAAGGTTTTGACTGTTTTTCAAGTAAGAGTGAACTACTGTATTATAAAAGTTGTTGCACAGAAAAGGCCAATGCCTTTAAATTCTCAGAGTCTAATGTCAGTTCTCAGGGCAGTTTTCTGCAGAGGGTGTACACTATAATTTTTACACTTACACTATTACCAAAGCTCGCACCCCTGGGCATCTCCAGAGATTACTCATTATAACCATAACCTTGGAAATTAAAGCACACAAGGTCTTCTTCTTTCCCCTGGTGGGGGTGGGGGGAGTCTGTGATGAATTTGGAATGGGGAGACCTTGCAGAACTGATCCTTGGCTTCTTGACTAAACAAGTAGATAATAACAAGACTGCATACAGAAATCTTTAATTAATCAAGGTTTTCATCATGACAGACCTAAGTCCAATTACGAAAATTCAGGAAATCAGGGCAAAGGAATTGGATGTACTCATGGTACAAAATCATTTCTTACTGAAGTAGAAAGTGCTTGGTGAGGATGCTCGAGTCTCATTCAGCTAGCTATCGATAAAATGTAGGGATTGTAGTATTGTAACGAATGGGCTATAAACAGTGCTGAAATGTAGCAGGTACTTTTTCAGTTATGTTTAATAATAATGTTTAATCCTTTGTGGAATAAAAGGGGATTTTTTAAATAACCGATTTGAAAAATCAAAGAAACAAATATTTTCCTGGAACCTCAAGACTCCAGTGTAAAGTTCATATGTGACGATTCTGTCGGTAAAAAGATGGCTATGCGAAAACTGCACATTAACGAGTGACGGGAGTGATTTATCACATTTTTTATTAACTATAATATATATATCTGTATATATGCTTTATGTATAATTTCTGGTAACACTATACACATTTTATTAAGTAAATATAATACAGTATGTATGTATATTATAACATATTCACACAACAAGTCGAACATTGTCAATGTTTCAAAACATAACTTTTGTTTTTTTTTACGATATAATTTTCCTACCGCAGGAAAGTTCACTGCGTTCAATACAAACAAGTGAATAAATGGACATTGTTTTACTTTCTTATGGACAGAAATTCACATTATTATAATTTGGAAGGGATATAAAAGACGCGTAAGTCTTAAACTGAGAATAAAACTAATTTGAAATAGAATCGTAAATCTATGACATTTTTACTACATTAATACATTATGTATTTATTATCTGAGCGATTTCCACCTGAAAAAAAGACTGAAAAATAATAATATTCTTTTAAACAATGCTTTAATGTGTAATTGCAGTGCACGTACTGCGTGTTTATGCTTTTATTGCCTATCTGTAATTTAAAAATACTACAAGAGGGTTTGCCGTGTTAATGAGACTCATTCGTCCAGATGTTTGGGCCCGAGCTGCTGTAAGTCTACGTGTGTGCATTATAAAATCTACAGGAGTGAGGATTTAACAATGACCTATTTCTGTTTTCGTGAGCTGTACTTTGTAAAAATTGTGTGCTCGGGTTTTTAATATACAAATAATTGCAATCGTAAATTTTAATATTAAGCGTAAATAATTTAAAGTAGATTTAAATTCTAAACATCACTTTTATACGCGGTGTGCAGAGGAGCGTTTTAGTCTTCTACACACCCACACGCAGAATGCACTATTCTAAGCGAATGGGTTGAGCTGCTGAAGCGGACTGTATTATATTTAATGATAATTCTGACCCACTGCTGTCGTAGGCTAGCCTTCCCTTTCCCCCTTTTGCAGAAGCTCCTTCGGCCCCTGCAGGTGGCTTGGAAATAGTTCTACAGCCATCCAGGAATCCGCTATGAGTACTTTTGCAAAAGGGATCTGCATGTCCATCCACAGTGGTGTCGTACTTCTCAGAGCAGTTCAGTTTAATTAGCTCCCCGGAGTGTAAGGCAACTTAGCAACATTTCTTGCCTTTAATGCCGCTTAACTGGGCTGTCCTAGCCGGGCCACGGTGTTCGCTGTTGCATCTGCATCTGTGGGATACAGGCAAAATCGAGCCCGGAGTCTCCTACACTACAGCTGCATGGGAGACGAGCTCTGCAGGTAAACGCCATCCCGACACAGAAATGAAGGGATCACCTTTCGCGTAATATGCAACTCGCACAGGTAAACAGTCATAGCTTTTGGGTGTCTTTCAATAAGCCCATGGCTTGAATTTTGTGCGGATATTCAAAGTATATATCTGAAATGTGAACACTGCATTGCGAGTCTCACTAGAGGTGGCCATATCGCGGTTTACGGCGTAATATTTATTAAGTTACAGGTCCTAAGTAAGCTGTCTCTTTCTTCTGCAGGTTACTAACAATCGTCTCATTTACGGGTCGTGTTAGGGACGTGGCGATTCATGGAAAGAGCAATTAAATGTAGAAATAAAATACGAAAGCGATAAAGAGCGTGAACCTCCATGTCTGCATTCATTTTGCATAGCGAGCTCAAGTTTGGAATTTTAAGCCAGCTAAAATGTCTGCATTCCGCTCTCAGCCGCAGGAAAAAGAAATAAAATCTGATCGTTTTCGGGTAGTTCATAAAATAGAGCGCTGGTAGCTGGAAAAACTAAATCATGAAACTAAAATGAACTTATGTTATGTGTAATCTCGTGTTTTAGTTATGGGTTTTCACTTATAAGACTGGTTTAGCACATTTATTCATATACAGTATATATCCCAAGAAGTAAAGCATAAAATCTAGGGCATGGCAGGTAACTTCAGCAGATTACCTGATTTTTATAGGCAGCATTTGGGTTGAACCGTAAAAAATAGCAAACAATTTAAGACATATGTTTTGCCGAAAAGGCCTTATGTGTTCAGTAAATCTATTTAAAAAACCGATTGTTTGGTTCGTACGGTGCGTTAAGATGCTTTTCGGTACACGAAATAAAAGGTCTTGTTTTTCTTTTGTTCATAAATAATACCATTACCTTGGGACCCCCGAGAGCCCGGCAGTAACACCTGCAGCATTATTGAGCACCTGAGGTCTTTCCAGATATCTTCCATTTCGGTTCATTCAATAGTTAACAAAACCTGCAGGGAAAACGTGGGGAAACTCCATGCTGAATTTGTCTTGACATTCAGGTAAATATTTTTCGTTTTATTTTTAGCATGGAGGAATAACACCTGACAGGTTATGAAATCTAAACTATTTTAGTTCTAATAATGTAGCTTTAACGTTAACTATTGAATATTTTATATTTCTCAAATATTTACACCTTGAAGATGTCCGAATTGATCCATGCACATTATATGCATAACCACAGAACCAACGTTGTGAATATATCGCAATTTTTGTTAAATAAACAGTAGCTTCCTGTAAACAAAACTTCATTTTTAATTTCTGCTTTGTAGAAATATATCACCACATATTTAAAAATGTTTTTAAGTTTATTATGTTCATGAAGAATGTATCGCTGTGTTGCTAAGTTGATAGCCTTTCCTTCATTTAACTGATTTTACAAATGTTATCATCACATTTTAATCCTGGGTTTCACTAGTGTACGTTTCTGAACTGCTTTTGTGAAAGGTATTCCATCTCAGGTGAACCAAGTGCTAACAGTTTTAGTCTGTGAGCTTTAGACCTCTGCTTTTCACAAGAACTAGTAACCACTTAACATCTTTACACTAATAATAATTAAAATGAAATACCTTAATGTCGATCTGTTAGAAAAAGGCCTGACCTGTCAATGTGCTTTCAAAGAAATAAACAAGAACATCTACTTCATGTATGAAACTGCTTCATGAAATTATTTTGATTGACCTGTTAAGAGAGGTTCATTGGTAGCACTGGTCAATCACAGGTAGCAGCGATTGAGCACTGTACAGTATATAAATAATTTGTAAATACTTTTTTTTATTGATTACCTAATAGAATAAATACATAATAGGAAATATCTGAAAAACCTCTGTAACACTAACCTACAACTACTGTGTTATTTTTTAGTTAAAATAATTATATTAATCTTGGCCAAACTTGTTTTTCACATCACATTCTTTTATTTTAAATGAAATATTTTAGGAATTTGCTCCATTAGCACACACACTTCATCTGTCCCAATTGGAACATTCAGATAATTCATTGTTGCTGTTAAAGAGGAGTTTAATTGTGTCAGGCAAAAAAAATGAGAAAGATTCCCCATCTTTGTCAAATAACGGGAACATTTATACCCCTCTGGGGAAATCAGTTTATGTGATTTCTCAAGAATCATATCTGATTGTGATTAAGGACTGCTGTTCTTTTTCCTTGACAGAATTCCATATCTTTCACTTGTATTTGATATTGACTATTGATATATAAGAATCATAAAAAAGTAGAGAAATTTTCTTACATTTAACTTCAGTTTGTTCTCTTTCTTTGGGCTTATGAAATCCTGTTTTGCAACTTTCTGCACAAAACATTAATGCACAACATCTTGCTGTAATTTCTTTAACTTAACCAAGCAGTGATACCTTTTAGATATAAAATTGAACTCTTACTCGCGTTTCTAGTGCAGAACGTATTTTGATAAGAGCTTTCTCAGAGCTCAATTTTGTATTTCGGATTCGGGTACAGTTCTTATACACCGATAGCCTGAAGAAAAGAGAATGCACCTGTCATATTTGTTAAAGGTTTTTGAGTTTTACTGTACACCTAATACATTTCAGTCTGCACACTGTAATGGATTCAAGTAAAAACACAAGTCAAAAATGGTAAAATTATCTTTTTTTTTTACCCTGTAAATAATGTTCAGCATGGCTGGTAATTTGCAATAACTCTCTAATTGGACCTAATGCATTTTGTTGCACAAAGGCGATGCAGCTGCTGACATCCATGACTTCAGGTTCTTAATTAGTCATGTCAGCCTGAACAAGTCTGCGAGTCCTCCGGCAGACCTGTACAGCAAGAAGCATCTCGACTTGCTGTGCCTTACTGGCTTCCTGTGACCTCTGCATGGCTCCATGTGTCTGTGAGGTCATCCGCCTTACACTTGTAATAATAACAACAATGCATTTAATTTATATAGCATATTTCCACACAGTCGATCTCAATGTACTTCACAAGACAAAAGCTAAAAGAGAAGTCAAGGAACTTAAAAATTCTTACACTAGACTACGGCGGAGGAGTTGTTACTTAAACTTAACATATGGATTTAAAGATGGAAGGATTTCAAACCTAGCATCAGAAATTTGATTGTGGCACAGCTCTTGTTTTTTATTCGTTTTCCCTCACTAGTAAATAAAAAAAAAATAGTTTTGCAGATGGACCAATCCCATCTATCTACAAAACACAGTTTTACTTCATACAGGAAGTACTTTATATATACGTAGACGTATATTCTCAGAGGCAGTGTACTCATTCTATTGTGTTAATTGGCAATTTAACAAACAAGTTTTTTTTAATTTAGCTATAAACTATATGAAACCCTAGCTGAATTACATGCTTTGTAATCTCTTGTGGCTAACGACACAGTCACTTCAGTTTTTGTTTAATATTAATCACTCAGACCAGACAGTTTAACACCTTGCCTCTCGGGGCTGCTCCCTCTCCTTTTCATTACAGTCACTAGAATCCAGACAAGCACATGGGAGCAAATGGAAATGGACATTAGGATTGACTCTGCAGTTTGAATTCCTTGTGGTATTTGTGTACTGTTTTGAGTTCTACAGTTGTATTCTGTACAACAATGCTCTGCAGTCTGAAGTATCATTAACGCCTTAGAAAATATGTATCCTGGTATAATAATAATAATAACAATAATCATAATAATAATTTACACTTATATAGCACTTTTCTGGACACTCCACTCACAGCACTTCACAGGTAATGGGGACTCCCCTCCACCACCACCAATATGTAATAGCTCCCACCTGGAAGAACACTTTTATGTGGACTTTTATTTTGGGAAATCCCAGCGTGGTGTCGGTGAATTCCTAAATTGATTTGGTGGTGGTTCCTGAGACAGGCGGTTGTACTGGCAGAAAAGTTGTGGACAATCCCGATGAATGCTCAGCTCAAGGCAGATGATGCAACTGTGTAAAATTATCACGACAGTTTTCAAGAATGGGCCCCTTCTTTGTCTCTGTTACTGAAGAAGGAATGTAGCTCGTTTGGATGGCTTGCTTTTCACTCTATGTACAGTACAGTACTTGATTTATAGTCCACGTTCCTGATTTGTTTCAGAGATGTGGGGCTTTGGCATTGTGGGAAGGGAATGGGATAGTGTTGACAGTCTCCCCTGAATCCCATCACACATTTAACCAATTTGTATGTGCAGCCCTTACCCTGCCGCAGCCTCTGTGATCCTGTAAATGAACAGTATGAAGGTATTTACAGGCATGTCCTCAGGGCGCGTGCCACGGTGAATCAGTGGATATCCAGAACTGTTATCATCATTCTGACGGGCTGCTGGGGACCGCTCTCTTCTGAAAAGGTTACCAACTTATTGCCCGTTGGTATCCATGGAGCACAGTGATCTCGGCTTCTTAGATCTCGGTGGTAAATCTTATACATAATTAATGTTTTTTTTTTTTTTGAATCGGCATATTCAAATTGTGAATGCTGAGGAAATGAAATCCATCACCAACATTTTGAAGTAGCCTAGCTACTCTTATTAAAGATCTGCATTTGGAAAAGAGAGACGTACGGAGAAACGCTGGCATTTGTGCCCATTTTTGAATCATAAGAGGATGGAACATTTTTATAGTCCTGTTTAGCATTTTAAATGAGCTTTTTATTACCTAACAGACGTGGTTGAAGTCTGTTAATTTCCTGTCATAATCATTTAACATTTTTGTATCAAACTCTATAAACCTGATGAAGCCGTCTCCCTCTACTTTTCCTTTGTTCTTCGCCATACTGATCAGGTTGAAGTGCTGCGCTTTTTTTTCACCTTTCTTGGAATTAGTAAGCACAGGTAAAACTTTCAGAGGAGTCTTTAATGTGCCTGAACACATGCCCAAGCACATTGTGAATCTCCTATCAGTGATGTCTGTTCACATATTCGAGAGGAATTCATTTCTGACGCCCTCGTTTACCACACCCCCAAGTCATTTTCCTAGCTTTTGTCATGTGTAAAATGCCCGAAGTATGATGTATAAAATGACATTAAGCATTTGATGGCTGACATCTGTGATCAGCAGTTTGTTCTTGACTTGCAAAATCAGTTCAGGGCATTCAGTTAAGAATATAAACCAGAACTTTAAATTGATCAGAGCTTTGAACTGATTTTTGCGTAAACTTTCATTTAGCTTTCACCACTGCCTAATGATTTTATGGCAAATAGAGATCCCGTGTCACTTTGTGAGAACTTGTCTGTGATAATTTTAAAATAATATGCAAATCAAGCTTGAACACATGGACTAGATCATCCCACATATATGGGGTTTAAAATAGTATCTTATACATTATTCAGTACGATAAAATCCTGAACTCCGTGTGGAATTTTCTTACTGAAGTATAACTTACTAGTTTTAATGTGTTCAACACCAGATCTTCTCCTGAAGCTATTAATAAAACAGTAAATGTATCAATAGACTTTAAAAAACAAACATTGCCTTAATGTATGGTAAATTCAGTATGGGTCAGTGTAAAGGTTAAGCTCTAGTACTGTGCCAGCATTATCTTGGGATTTTAACGAGGATAATTATCTTCAGTTTTGAAATAGATTAGAAAATATCGAATGGATTAACCTTGAGCTGCTCAATCTGAAGCCGACGTGGTGGTCAATGAGTATCATTAATAAAACGCCTGTGGAGGATTCAGTCTGTGTCCATTCTTCACTGTCAGCCTGTTCCAATCTAATTTACTCCTTCTTTGGCCACCAGTCATCTGTGATCTACACTGAGGACGTTTTCCCATTTCTCTTTTATTAACCAATTTTTTTCCTATAATGCTGCAAAAAAGGCTGGGTTCACATAGGCAAGTTTTTGCCTAAAAACACACGAAGGTCTAGTGCGCGTGCTATGGCCCATAGCTTTCACTCTCCTTTCCTGTTGTTCGATGCTTTTTTTTAAATGCCTTAGACGGTCAGGTTTAACTTGGTGTTTTTGAAAGAGAGCTGCAGTACATTTCACGTCTCTTCACACTAACATTCTTAAAGTTCATCATTGTGTCTTGTGGTCATTTCCAGTTTTATTTAAAGGAGAGCGATAATGCTTTCAGCATTTGCATGTTTCTTAGACAGCTTTTCTCTCGTGTGAAATCTAGATGGAAGCTCTTCTTCGAACGTTGCTTTAACTTAGCTGCCTCTGTGCTCTCTGCAGGATAATTGGTCGGCATTCTTTGTTCTTGACTGTTGTTTCTTTCTCTTTGTATTGCTTCCTCCCACATTCTTTACATCGCTCATTCTCCACCAGCACATGTACTACCTCTGAGCCTGGAAATTGTGTTGGAACTCCACCCCCCAGTGTGAGCCAAGTATGATTAAGGTATAAAATTGGAATTCAAAACAAGTCTGCTACACATAATCCATCGGTTCAGGCTTAAAACATTTATTTAAAGAACGTCTGAATTGCTTGTGGGGCTGCAGCACATGGAAATATTAATAAGACGCAGCAATTTCCTTCACTTATCTTTAGACAGAGACAGTCAACTAGTAGGGCAGCTCAAAGGATGTCCACCAGGCCCCCCTTTTGAAATTTTAACTTGCTCTTCATTTATTAACTCCACTTGAGCAGCATGCTTCTGAACTAGGCTAAATCAGCAGAATTTCTTTTGAAGGAAACATGTTTATTGCACTGTGAAATAACAGTTAACAGGGGTGATGTTTTATTGATCACCATGTTATTTTAATATTTTGATATTTGGCTGAGACCCGTGTGTGTGTTGATTTGAACTTATTATTTTTGTATAAATTAATTATATTAATTAAATTGAGTAATGAACTAAAGAACTGATCGAAGATTGTTGTTTTCAGAAAGTAATCATGCAACTTTTTCCATTCAAAAGTAGCCAACGAGTGAGAAAAATCACCTCCTGTTTATGCAAAGTACATCCAATAAAATATTTACATATTTAAAGACGGAATGGGTTGTTACAAGCCATTTCATTTAAATCTCAGCAGTGGTTTTGGGTTGAAATTAGGCACAGTTGCACAGTGGTTAGCATTACCCCCCTGCAGCACTGGGGCATCAGTTCAATTCTGGACTTGGAGTGCTATCGGTTTGGAGTTTGTATGTTCTCCTCATGGCTCTCATGGGTTTCCTCCAGGTGCTCTGGTTTCATCCCACAGTCCAAAAACATGCTGGTAGGTTAATTGGCTTAACTGGGTAAAACTGGCCCTGCTGTGTGCGTGTTCATGTCTGCATCTCTATGCCCTGTGATGGACTGGAGTCCTGTCCAGGGTGTACCCTGCCTGTGCCCCTTGCTTGCTGGGATAGGCTCTGGCTCGTCTGCGGCCCTGAATTGGAAGAGGAGGTCAGAAAAGGGATGGATGGACTTCCTGAAGGTTATATGTAATGTAATTTTCTTATTGGAGCTGGATTGCGAAATTGTCCATTTTCTAATGCTTCATCCAATACAGGGAAAACAATAGGTGTTTGAATAAGCTGGGCAGGTTGTCCCAGACATACACTACCCTTTCTGTAAGTAAGTGCTATTAAAAGCACTTTTTTACAAATGTGTCACTGTAATCACTCTGGGTTCACTTTAACAATATAATTCCTAATATTCACCACCTGAATCACTTCTCCTAACATCCATCCGTTTTCTAATGGGTTCTCCTAATTCAGGATCGCGGGGGGGCCACAGCCCATCCCAGCAAGCAACAGGTGCGAGGTGGGATAAAAATTAAATATGATGTTTTTACTTTCTTTGGCTACTGATAATTCGTCATTCTTACTGTGTGATCTTTTGAATGCACAGATTAACCTATCGATTTATCAACTGAAGTTCACGAATCAAACAATCAAATATTTTAATGGAATAGCGGGTGGATGCTGCACATTGGTGGCGGTTAGTAGATAAACACTTTTTCAAAGCACTCAAGGAAAATCAACTGCATTTTGTTATCTTTATCATATCCATCCATATCATATCCATCCATAAAGTAAAGTGCTTTGAGTGGAGTGTCCAGAAAAGCGCTATATAAGTTTAAGCAAATACTAATTATTATTATTATTATTATTATTATTATTATTATTATTATTATTATTATTATTATTATTATTATTTAAATCTGTGTCTATCACATTCAACCCAATGAACACTCAACATGCGTGGTCTTTAAAATTTAGTGGGCTCTTTAGAGACTGATCTTTAGGGAAATCTGAAATGTGCTGATTTACTTATTCATGTTGGTCCTGGACAGTCTAATTGGTGTTTGAGCAGTCAGAGCACACGCTCTGGTAGTCCAAATTCACTCCTGGCTGACAAACCCACCATTCTGTTTTAATGAATTATTGGAGAAGAGGTTAACACCTTGTACCATGTTCAGAAAGTGTCCATATCTCAATCCTTGTGATTGTGTGTTATGAAAGTGGTGTGAGATGGTTTGTGTTTCTCTTTGTATAATGACAGCCTTTTAGACTGGTTCCACTGTAGTGATACTTCTCCTGTAGCTTGAACACTGCGTAATGGTGGCACGACATGAGGAAATTATCTTTGCTATTCTGTGTGTCCAAAGGGACATCCAACTGTTTTGCAAGATCAAACATAGCCCCTTACCAGTTGCCTGAAACAAGGATCCTGTGTCATTCCAGTTTTTTTTGGGGGGGGGTCCTGAATAAGTATTAGGTAGCTAGGATGCATTCAGGTTCTTGAATTGTGATTCTGCATTTTTCATTGCAGGAAAGAGAAGGTATTTCAGGATGATTCCCCTTCAGTGACAACTACTTCAGGAAACAAGACGGAATGACATTTTCTACTAAGGGACTTCCCAAAAGCAGCACAGAAGGTATTCTGCATATATTAAAAAAAAAAAAGCTTTGCAATTCGATCCACCAAAATTGATGGGGGAGAAAAAAAATCAATAATTTGTTCTCACAGCCTGTGTTCACTTGTGTGCAATAATGCCATAGATGTCTGTCAGGGAAGTGATCACTACAGGAGGCTCTGACAAATGTACATGGGCACTCCAGTGTGCTTAGACGTCTCATTGTATCAGCCTTCGGGGGGGGGCATTTTCCATCCTGGTTTCCACAATGACAACCTACAGAGAAAGGAAAAGGGATAAAAAAAACTCTTGACAAGATGCTGAGTGACAGTGTTTTTAGGAGCGTCAGGATAAATAATGACCTTGGGGCTCCAGACAACACTGAAGTCAAGGGGCAGAAGTCCCTCAGCCTGGGGACTCCTGCCCTTTATTCACTTCTATCTGCACAAGGGAAAGTGCCGATTCTCCGAGCAGGGACCACGGCTTCACATGAAAGTACCCCCAAACGAGGACCTCTTTGTTATTCTTTTGAAAAGAATTTGAGCATATTCAGATTTCTCAAAACATACCCTGCAGCAAAATAAAAAATAAATAAATCGTAGCCTGAAAGCATAAAAGGTTTTTTTCACATTTCCATGCCATTACACCCCCACCCCCCCATCTTTTGTTGAAACTCTAGAGACATTTCCATTTTCCAGACACTGAAATTGCAAATTAGATTTTCTTGATGTGTGTTTTTTTTTGTGCTCAGGAAGTAAAGCTGTTGTTTGGCTCCAGTGTTTTTTTTTTTAAACAATATTAGAAGGTGCATTAACAAAAAAAATCCTAAACTGCACTCTTTGTCCATGTGGTGCCCTTGTATGTTGTGGATATCCTGGTTCAGCAGAGACTGCTGATGTGGAAGTGGGCTGAGATCTGATCTGGGTTATTTGGCACTATAAGAAGGGAAGAACAAAAAATAATGTCTTCTTTTGACAGCTGTTAAATTATAAATTAGTGAAGCATTTTGCTTATATTCAGACCTTCAGGTTGATTCATGAACTCTTGACTATTACAATGATTATTTTAATGCCACTTTAATTTTTTTTTCTTCTGTTGTTCCCTCATTAATGAAAGTTGACTTTTCTATCCTGTCCTTTTGTGCAACTAATTCTGCATCCAGCCTTTTTTTCTGATCAGGTAATTATAGAAGAGCTTATTATTCAGCTCCGCAGCTTAACATTAGAGTTCACCTTTTTTTTTTTACTTTAAAATCACAGTGCCATGATTATGAATTAAGGAGGGAACAGATCAAATCAAATCAAAGTGTATTTATCAAATGCACAACAATACGGCGTGCAGCAGTAGTTGCTGGCAATGAAATGTCTGTTCTGCAAGCTCACAAAGATCACAAGTATTACAAAAACACAAAAATCACAAAATTAAGGTTACGAAAATAAGGTTACATAATAAGGTTACATAGAAATCGAATAAAACTCAATAGGAATAGGGCTGCTATGTGTCCATGGTGTGTGCAATATATACAAGTAATGCAGTATGCTGAATACAATGAAAACTGTATGTCTATGACAGTTCCAGAATTGTGACTTTATACATTTTATAAAGTATACAGGACCTTTTGTTTAAAAGATTAGCTTCTGCATAGACGTAGAGATCATTCTTGCAGCGAGAAAAGGAAATTAAATATAATCATTGAGGTCTTGTCCGTTTTTCTGCTCAGAAAGGTTGACCGCACTAGGAAAACACCGATGTGGTTTCAGCGCGTGTTGTGGTGGTGGATGTGACCGGGTCAGCGCCGCATGCTGTGGTCACATGATGTTTGGAATCTTGCCTGTGGAGTTGTAGGGAACACTAGGCTAGTGCTGTCACTCCCACCAGAGAGAAAGGGAGGATAATCTTGTTTTGATTTGCTTAACCGCAGTGACTCCCCAAGCCTGCAGTTGAATAGCTAGCACAGCGTAAAAGCTTAGGGGAATGTTACATATTTTGATTAAGAGAACATAGGAGCCTGCTATAAGGACATAAGAATGTTTCCGGAATTCATTTGGCCTGTCTAGCCCATTTAGTAGTTTTTAGCTAACTGATCCAGCCGTTTTCTGAAAGAAGCCAAGGAATTGGCTTCAATATCTAGTATGGGTGACAATTTAATGAAGAGCTAACTGTTGCTGGGGGATTCAAAGAATATGGGGCGTAATTTTATGTACACGAGTATGTTAAGTGAATGCATCTTGTAATATTTTTTTAGAAAAGAAAATGCTCAAAGATGGATTAAAATAAATTATGTGAATGCTAATTCTGGGAAAGGATAACTACAGATGAACTTGTGTGCCTTAAGAATAGACATGGAGATACTATAAGTGATTAAACTTCAATGTAATGTTTGTTTTATTATGGACCTGTAGTTTGACATTAGATAAAGTATGTACTGTAGATGTCTAGTTCTTTTGTGCATTATTGAATAACCTGAAAGCTTATGGTTAAAGTTACTTGTTGTTCTTGTAAACAGTTTAAATAAACCATTAATTTACCTTAGTGAGAAGCCATGGTCATACAGGTGAGATATGTTAATGATTTTAGGTAAGTTTAGCTGCATTGTGCGTCTTTTCCTATGATCGCAAAATGTAAAACTTACATTCTTCAGTGTTTTCATTTTCACCTTAAATGCAATGAGAACAGATGGTGGCACATAAAGTAAAATGAAAATGTAAGTCTGAAACTCAAGATAGAAAAGTGTTGGTGTAACAGAATAGTTTAATGCCACTTCTTGATGAGGTTGTAGGTTTTTGTACAAGTTTTGTATGTGCTAGAATACAGTGACCCAGGTAATTTTAACATATATTGCTCAATTAAAATGAATGTATTCTCAGAGCTTCTAAAACTAAAGGAAAATCCCTTTTTCTGACTAAAGTTACTTTGTTAAGTGGAGCCCTGTATCAGTGCTTGTAAGAAGTAGTTATCTCCAGATTTTAATTGCAACACATGTACTGTACATCAAAATTATTTTTCATGAGAAGATGACTAATTTGGTGGTCTCTTTGAATCTAGTTGTACAGCGTGTGCTTTAATGTTAAAGGCAAAAGACTGCTGCTAACACAAGGTTTCTCTAGTGTGCTGCATTATATGATGATAGTTTCTTTTGGCTTGTGCCTTGCCTTTGTGAGCGCAGAATAGCCTCTTCAGGGATTGGATTATGTTGCATGTTCCAAGTTTGAAGTAAGTTCTCATGCTTTCCTTGGTTTAAGGTGCCATAGGGAATGTATGTAACTGACATCAGTGCATTGTTTTTTAATGTGAGACACAAAGCAAAGCAGCATTGAAGCCTTTTCTCATTGAGATGTAAAGGAAAGTGCTCCGCGTGGTTGTTGCTGCTATCTAGGCACCTTTTAAACAGAGCTGCTATAATGCGTGGTAAATACACAAGCTTTGATGCTCCTAAACTGGCCTTGACATCTGGTATTGCAGCGGTGGATTTTTAAAAGACGTTCTTGTTAAGTCTTCACCCAAGGCTTTGAAAACGTATATATTTTAAGCATAATAGTTGTCCTTTCAGCCTTCAGAGTGTTACATAAATCAAACACTAGAATTCCTGTTGTGCTTCTGTAATCCCAGTTGCATTGTCCTGGAACAGTTTTTTTTTTTAATTTAGAGCTGATAAATTGGCGAATATTTTAAATTATGTTAGAGTATCATGCATCTTTTATTTTTGGAAGTTATCGACTGATTGTCAGGAGCATGATCTTTTATGTTATCATTTGCAGACTAGGTCAGCAGTTGTTGTTAGCATTTTCCCTGAGCTGTCTCTTTAATTTGGAAAAGCAGGATTTATTTTCTTCAGAAGTCCTTGCAGTGACTCCAGTAGTTGGTTGGAAAGTCAAGCAGATGAGGTGAGCTTTCTTCTGCTGTTGTGCTGGAGTGATTTTTTTTTAAAATGTACTAACACATACCTTGACCTATGTATTTTGCATTCTTTTTGAAGGCCTTTTTTCTGAAATACTTGAAATCACAAAATATATTAATTCTAGAGATATTAAGTGTCCTTGAGATGCTTTACATCTTTCTTCTGATCAGTGCCTTTATACAGCTTTATCCCATGGTTGAGTCTTTGCCTTAAATTCACTACCTGACTGAGGGACATGGGAGAGATTTAGGCATTTATTATGAAATTATGTGAAACACTAATATTTTACACAGATACACACCACTCAACTCGTTGTGTTGCAGTTAAGCTAATTTTGTGCACCTAAAATAATCAGGGTTTGATTCCTAGTACAATCAGGAATTTTTCAATTTTCTTTAACCAGATTCAAACATTCAAAATTCTCAAAGGTGTAGACAAATTCAGCCCAATGTGCTTCATGTCATCCGTTTACTATCCTGCGATGGCCAGGGGTTTTGTCCAGGCCTCGTGTCTGTTGCTTGCTGGGGTAGACCCTGGCGCCACCCTGATCCTGTATTGGTCAGAAGTGGTTAGAAAATGGATGGATGATCTGTTTACTTCTTTTTGTTTTCTGTTTAAAAGTGGAAAGTATGTTGCGATTGTCACATTAATTCCTACTTCAAATATTCATGAATGCAAGTTTAAAGCAACAGAATATGGAAACTGTGCAAGGGTCTGAATGCTTTTCAATGCACTGTATCTGCATATTTGTGGCCTCTTCTGGCCATTTCATAATCACGCAGAGGGTATCATATTGTAGGCGTGTAACAAAACGCCCAGTTATGTTGTTACAGTTTGATTACCGTGTTAAAGAAAAGATATTGGTGCTTGGAATCGATCCAAAGAAGATCAATCAAATACATTCTAACGAATGTTCTGCACTGACTGGCTAAAGGAACTGAACTTGTCTAGTCTTAAAAAAAAGACTACTACAAGGGAGACCAGATTCAAACATTCAAAATTCTCAAAGGCATTGACAAATTCAGCCCAATGTGCTTCATGTCAAAAGTCAACTCAGCTATGTTTTTTTAAATCCAACTTTCAAGACCAGTTTGATGAGTTCCTGGGATCTGCTAAAACCCTGCTAAACTGCTAAAACCCAAGAAGTCCAATTGCTGACCCGAATGGGCTTCTCTTGTTTGTAGTCTTTCTTATGTTCTTGTGTTTGTCCATAAATGTCATATACTGCCATCTCTTCGGACCAACTTTCTCTCCTCCTAATTTCTGTTCTGTTTTGTTCTCTTTTCTTGCTCTCATATTCTTGTTTCCTCCCTCATTCCCCTGCACACCTGAAATAGGCTTCACAGCCTGAACATTCTTTTCTCCCTTTCTCTTTAAGTTCAGTGTGGAATTTACCTCCCCTTGTTCCTTTGGAGCTCACACGCTGACATCGCTTCAAAAAGATAAGAGTTGGTATAACAAGAAAGTTTTGGTTTTATTGTTTAATGCCACTTTTAGTCATAGGTTTTGCTACAGTTTTTGTATTTCCTAGAATGGTGCTCAGCTCATTCAAACATGCTGCCCAATTTAAGTGTATTCTCAGCATTGTTAAAAACTACAGGTGGGTCTCCCTTTCCGTTTCACTTTTTCCTTTTAAAGTGGAGCCCTGCATCAGTGGTTTTAAGAAACAAATTATCTCCACATTTTAAAAGCAACACATGCACATCAAAATCATTTTTAATTATTTGTGCTTTTCATAAAAAGTCCCCACACTTCGACATCAGCAGTACATAGCCTGATGTTCGATTTGCATTGCAGTTTCTGAAATACAACTTTTTTTGGTTTATATGAAAGTGATAATTACACACTCTTGCGCAGAAACAGTAGAAATGGCTACCTAATAAAACAGAAAATCCTACACACTTTTCACTCTTGCCACAGTAGACACATTGTATATTGTGTAATGTGGCAAAGAAACTCGCTGACAAACCAGTTTCCATCTTCTTGGAAAACTCTTAGCTCCTCTTGCACCTCTTTTATTGCTCTCAGTATCTCCGCCCCTTCGCTACAATGAACATCTCACACTCAAGGATTCTTATCAGTCCTTGAGCACCTTTGATCAGTGGTCTCAAGGGTCCTTTTCTCCTTTCAGAGAAGCATGTCTTTGCCTCAGCCCATACTTGCATATTGGTAACAACAAAAGTTTTTAGGGGGTAAAATGGTTCTAGGCTGGCATCTACGCCTGTACTGTTTCACATCTCCATTATGATTATCCATTGGCTCAACTTGCAGCACTTCAAAGTAAATTTCTGATAGATAATGGCCAGTAATTTTCTGAGCTAAAAACAGACTGTGGATTGTAGTTCATAAAAGTAAAATGAGGAAACTTTGTTTTAGCCCACTCATATAACTAAAAAGACTTCTGAAGGCTCCTTTAAGCCCAATAGTTCTGAAAACACGTCTCAAAACCCCCAGTGTGCATTAGCTGGCAACCAATCTGCATTGTCTTAACCTGCAAATCTGACCTCCTCTGTTTTTGTTTTGCACCTGGCTGTCCAAACACCTGTTAGGTGATTTAGAACCAGGCAGTCAGATGGCAATAGAGCAACCACCATTTGACCACTTAGCTGCATACACCCTAGGTCTACATTAACAGGACTCAGTTTAGACTTTACCAGAAAATATCTTCCAAAAACACTGGTATATTTCCACAACTGGTGTTCCTACTAAGATAATACAGGTTCTAAACAAGAGCCAATTTGGCCAGTTTTGCAGACAGTAGTTAACTGATCCTAGGATTTCATCCAGGTTTTTTGTGAAAGAGTGTAGGTTTCAATACATGGGTGGGTAGGTTATTTCATACCCCCTCAAGCCTTTTGGAAAATACTTGCCTTCTGCTCTTGGTTCAGAGGTACTTCCATGCCTCTTTTGCCCTCTGTTTTGCTGTTCATTCTGAAGTAATGCGCTAGAATGGTCTGTCAGTGCCTTTGAGGACTCTGTATCTTAGTCTTTTTGGGATGCAGCTCTACAGCTCCATCACTCAACACCAAGCCAGATTGGGGAAAAAAAAGATAATTCATGTGGTCTCAGTCTCCATGTTATCAGGTTGTAAATGTTTTCCTTGCTCAACTTCTTTGAATGGTTTAGAACAGGGTGCTTGCTATGATGTGAGTGGATTACAACCAAGAAGAACAATATTTTCATCATAATTGTGAAATGTTAGCCTTACTGTGCTATAGAAGGGGATTGCAGAATTATTAACGGCATTATCAACAGGCAGGAACATGGACAGTATTTTAAAAAGAGACTTTCATGGAACACTTTTGCAAATTCTTCACCCCTGCTCCCCAATTTTAAATTCCAGGTTCAAATGATATTTTTTTTTTCTGTTGATATGTGCTAGATAGATAAAAAGTATTTGAACATAAAAAAGAAAAGGCTTTTTAACTTATCTTTCAATTTCAATTATTGTTTTTAAAGATGGTGGTTAAGAAACTCTTGGATTTACCAATTGGAATAGTAATCTCTTAAGAGAATTATTTAAAAATATTGATGTAAAGTGGCCTGCAACCATCTGTTGGATTAAGCGGTTAGAAAATGGGTGGACAATGTGAAATGGCTTTCCTTGTTCCCCTGAGTTTGGGCTGCTACGTTTTCTATTTAAGTCTAGCTGTTTGACCAGGTGCTGACCAGGAATGTTTCAGCAGGCCTCTGATCTGTTATTTGTCTGAATGTCTATTGCCATACCAAATGTTATTGTTGATGGGTAAATATTCTCAATTTAGACTTTTGCATAAATATAGATATACATTCCTGACCCCAGACTTTCAAAATAGTTGTGGATTAACAGCCTTGAGATGGCTTTGTTAGCTGACTATGAAGAGGTCAGAACCACTCAATACATCTACCTTGACCTTGAAACTGTCATTCAATTAGGAAGCACCTCTTCTGTCTCCTTCATTTTGTTTTTTAACTGACACTACAATCACAAAACCTTGTCTTTCTTATTAAACATGTAGATTGATTTGCATGTGAAGCATCAGAGTTAAGTTCACTTTGAAGTTATAATGAGACATTACATAAAAGAATGGATGTTGAAAAATGTCTGTCATTGTTATTTAATGGAATGTGATGATGATGTTGGTTAGTATTATTATTTCGAAAATGTTACTTTTGTACTGCAGCTCCTCCTCCCTGGTCCTGGGGAACAGGGTTTTTGGGAGTGTTTTGAGGGGTCCGTGCCATTAGTGTTCTGTATTTCAGTCGATCACATTCGAGTTTTCTGGTCTGGGCGAACTTAAGGCCTATATAATTATTTTCTGAACTTATGAACCCTTAGCCACTGTGGTTCTCTTCATTAACACATCTACAAAGGAGAGAACATTCTTTTAGAAATGTTTTTATTTTTCACAGTAATTTGTTTTTATCGACCTTGACATATGCCTCGTCACAGTGTGTTTTGTCATGTTACTTATTGCAATTAACATTCATAAATGGGGTAAATCTGACTTTGCAGAAGTGTAACAAATCTGCTGTTTTGTTTGTGTGAATGACAAGACAAGTTTCAGGGCTACAATTATCTTTTTTTTACTTATTTTCCCCCAAAAAGCATTGTAATGCTTTACTGTTTCTTTAAGTAAATAAATTCACTTTTGTTGGAATAGTTTTGACCTGGCTTTTTATCTAAAGAATTATGGACCCACATACTGTACATAAGAAACAATCTTAAATTGGACTTTGAGCTCATTCAGTATTTGTTCCAGTTTTTGTAAATTCTCTAATGGATTAACATTCACATCCTATTTATGTCATTTTTTAGCAGAAAACAGATGAATCCCTGGGGCTTTGTTAGTGATGCATTATTTTTTATAATACGGCAGAATTCCTTGAGTATGTCACAAATAACGTTTTGTTATTTGTTTTGCAAGGAACCATAGAACAGTTGTTAAATGATAAAATACAAAAATAAAGCAAACTACATTCGATTATTCTTTTCGTGTTGTGCTTTTTAAAGCCGGCCATAATGAAGTGTGCCTTCTTTTAAAGTATGCCTTGCAAAGGAATTGTTTTTGGCAGCTCCTGAAATAAACAAAAACAGATCGTAGGGTTTTATATGTGCACTGAATGGTCAAATAATTATTATGTTGTTTGGAGTTAATATCTCCTTGCACTGTTTATGGGAGATCATAGGTAATAAATGAAGCTCAATTACACAAATGAAAAATCATGCCCAGTACAATAAGATTAATTCCCGTGTTCAGGGTGTATTGCTATACCTGGCAGCTATGAATGGGTTAGTTAAATGTCTCCTAATGACTCCCAGTCAGCTGTCCCATACATGTTTCCCTGGAGTGTAGAAGGGCCCCACGTGTGAACCGTCCCTCTCCTGCGTTGCAGTGTGGTGCTGTGCCCCTCCCAGAGCGTGAGGCTGGAATGAGACTCCGAGGGAGGGATCTGCAAGATTCTGCTGTTCCGTGGATCTCCAGCATTCCAGGAGTGCAGTGCGTCAGGCTGCGGCTCAGACTGGATCGCCGTGACAACAAGGGCAAGGGCTGCTGGCAGTTGGTTGATGTGAGCAGTGGCACCGAGGGCAGCTGTCGAAAACTCAGAGCTTCTTCGCAGAGTAAGACAGCCCAGGTCCCCTCAGACCACTGCTTGGTGCCGGGTGTTTTTCCCATTCTCTTTGGGTGGGGGGGGAAGAGAAACTATCCTGACATCTTTCCATATGGGGCGTAAATGGTTCTGTTAGCTGTTTTTTGGTTTGCTTTTGGTTGGATAAAAAATCTTAATCCATTAGAAATGAGAACAATAGTATTTGCAACTGGTAATCCAGTCTCTAATATAACTTGCTCTTAAGATAAAGGCTGCTTAAAATAAATTATCTTTGTAAGGGTACGTTTAGCAGCTGAATGAGAGTTAACACAGCCTATGTCTTATACTCTGTACATGACTTCAATGTCATAATTTATATATAATGTGCTGGCAAAACAGGCTATTAAGCCATCATGAGCACTGTCGAAGATGAATTGCCTAGCAGGGCTTTGTTGTTTTTTTTACAGAAAACAGTATATCTTTCCACTTGATGTTGCCCCTTAAAGGAGACTGTTATTACAGTACATTGAGTATTTTCTCTTGATTACCATGGCTGGTAATAAAGGTCGTAAGTACTTCCTGAGATTGCTATTGAACTTGAATCCTACAATATTGAAATCAGCTCTGATCAAATATTGGGTCTTTTTGGTCTCTTAACCATGTTTCTGTTGCTGCACCTGTCTTTGTCTAGCAGAGCTGTATTAAAGAAAGTCCATGTAGTGTATATTAGCAGTTAGGCCTGAGTGGCTGACTGTCAGGGGATCTGCAGGATTTTATCACACCGCAGATGTGTGAGTGACAGCTGTATTTTGATATATGTGGACATGCAGTCATTATGTTGCCTCTTCAAGTTTCTTCTGGGTGAGGCCTCGGATATTAAGTATAAAGCCAACAATTTAGAAAATAAGGCTTCTCTTTGACTAGTGACACTTTTAGATATACTGTAAGTTTCTTGATGGATGTGTTGATGTAGCTTGCATTATTTGTGTTTTTATTGAGAAGTGTCAAGGAACTGCCTTTTATCTGAGTGCAAGTGAGCTGGTTCTGAAAAACTGTCATTTCAGAGCCAAAGAACACAATATATTAGGCTATATCACTGGGATATGTACTGGTTATGACTGTGAAGTTTGTCCAGTAAGGGTGGAGCAGATCTTTCCATACTGCTTTAATTATTGGCAATCACTCTTAGACAATGAAATGCTGTTCGAACACATATGCACGTTTTATTTATAAAGAACATGTTCAGTTTGTTTCGTCAGGATTGCAAGAAATGTGGATTAAAGTCCTGTGACGCATTTTGGGCAATTGTTAGCTTGAGCTGCTTGTTTGTGGTGGTGGAGATGAAAGTCTGAGACTGTTCTTTACCTTTTTGGAGTCTGAGGCTCAGTTAATGAAACATGCAGGACTCCAGCGCTTAGAAAACAAGATAACAGTTTTCTAACAGTTTTCACAGGTACCATTACACTCATTTAAATGGGCAGTCAGAGATCCCAGGGTTAACATTCGTTTTTATTTTGAAATAAAAGAAGTGTAGAGATCTGAAAACAAAATTTCGGATCCCAGCAGCATGGCCCGTTAAACATTTCAGCCTGGTTTGGAATATTAAAAAATATTCCTGAGACTAAACTTTATTTTGTCATTCGCCATACAATGTGTCTTATTATGTAAAAACATAAGGAAGGCTATAAATCAGCAAAAGCCATTTGTCACATCAAACCTGTTAGATAGTTAGCAGTTAATTGATCCAAGAATCTCATCCAGCTGGTCTTGAAGGAAGCTGGGGTATCGGTTTCAGCAACATGACTGGGTTGGCTTTTGATATGAAGCACTTTGGGTTGAAATTGTCATTACCTTTGAAACGTTCGAATACTTGAAACTCGTAGCAGTCTTTTTTATAGTGCTTAAAGGGTTCAGTTCCTTCATCCTGTCAGTGTAGGAGTGTATCTAGCTGCTCTAGACTGATTCCAGCACAGCAATATTTTTTCTGTAATGTTGTGACCAGAATTGTGACAGTACACAGTATTCTAAATGAGGCCTTGCTACTGTGTTACACAATTTTCATGTATGTTCCCTGATTTAAATTCTACATTATTAACAATACTGTATATTCTAACATTTGCTTTTAAAATTCTTTATCTATATTGCCTGGAAGATTTAAATGGTGTCAACATAAACATCTATATCTTTTTCAGAAGTAACCTTTTCTGTCACACAGCTGTCAGTGTTTGCCCAGAAACAAGTGTGGTTTTTTAAAATTTCTTTTGCACCTTCTCCAGTCTTTGCTAATTCTCTGATTTTGGTATCATCTGCCAACTTGACTAATTTATTAACTAGGCTATCCCAGAATGTAGATCATTGATATAGATTAAGAAGAGTAGTGGTCCTACTAAATATCTCTACATTACTTCATGCTGCCCCATTTTGAAACATTTCTCTCTTATATGTACTTTTTTCTACTTACAGTATTAACCAAATCTCAATCCAAACACTGGTTTCTCTGAATCTATATCCACCTATAATTTGAGAATGAATCTTTTATGAGGAAGTTCTAAAGCCTTTCTGAACATCTAAGTACATTGAATATGTATATTGAATGTGTATCCGTTACTCTTGTTGCAGCAAGAAGAACAGCAAGAAGTTGGCTAGACAACAATGCTGAGAATACACTTAAATTGGGCAGCATGTTTGAATGAGCTGAGCACCATTCTAGGAAATACCAAAACTGTAGCAAAACCTATGACTAAAAGTGGCATTAAACAATAAAACCAAAACTTTCTTGTTATACCAACTCTTATCTTTTTGAAGCGATGTCAGCGTGTGAGCTCCAAAGGAACAAGGGGAGGTAAATTCCACACTGAACTTAAAGAGAAAGGGAGAAAAGAATGTTCAGGCTGTGAAGCCTATTTCAGGTGTGCAGGGGAATGAGGGAGGAAACAAGAATATGTTTTTCTAAATCCATGCTGGCTATTCCCTATTACCTCTTTGTCCATTTTAAAACTATCTGAGCAAACAGTGGGCACAAGGCAGGGTACAGCCTGGATGCGATGCCTGTCTGTTGCAGGGCATGAACAGATACAAACACACTCACACCAGGGACAGTTATCCCAGAAGCCAATTAACCTACCAGTACTTTATGTCTTTGGACTATGGGAGGAAACTGGAGTACCTGGAGGAAACCCACACAAACATGGTGAGAACATGCTAACTCTGCTAAGTTCTGTAATTATTAGAAAAGTTCACTGTCTTCTGGACTAATACTATCCAATACAGAACTTTGTCCTTCTGCTTCTTGAGACATGTTGTTGGTGAACACCTGAGTGAAAAACCTTTGGTACATTAGCCATTTCTGTTTCATTATCTAGACGTTTCCAGATTTTGTCCTGGATATGTCTTACTTTACTTTACTGGTTATTTTGCTGTTTCAGGATTGAAAGAGTTTTTATTTCAGCTGCCATTGCAATATTCCTTTCCTTCTCTCCCTTGGCCTTTCTTAAATCCTTTTTTTTTACCCATGCTTTTTTACCTGGGTCATATTATTTTTAAATTTATTTATTTTAGAATTTCACTTTTATTTTCTGTATATTTTCCTTCATAACTTTTGATTTACTCACTTTTGGGATAAGATTTGTGCTGTATGTCAAGCAAAATCTGTTTAATCTGTTGCCATCCAACTCCCGGCTGCAATAACTACTGACAAATTAACTTCACTTCTAAATGAACTTCTCCTGGCTTGGTTCTTCTCCCACTAAGTCCCCCTCTAAGTCTTCTAGATCATCTTGTTACAGTAGATCAGATTGTCTTTTCTTCTCTGGCCTAAATAAATACACAACAAATTCAGAAATTTTAGCAAACTGATACCCCTGACAAAAATCTACCTTTTCAATTTCAAAGTCACTCCTACAGTTGGGAGTCAGAGAAACAGATTCACAATTTTTTTGTTTTGCAAAACAAATACTGTATGTTTATAACTGGTATACTAGGTATACTTTGTAATGTAGAGAGTGAACACAAATGACTAATTTTCTACCAAAGTCATTTTTATGTGTTATTAAGTAGGTTTAATCAGAGGTTTGGAGGTTACTAATCTTATATTATCTTTTCATTTCCAGATTATACAGTTTTCTTTCTTGGTGAGTGTTTTGTACACCTACAAATGACCCTGAGCTAGACCTTAGTAGTCACTTTGTTTTGCTGACATGCAGGAATTTGAAAAGTTATTTTTTACAATGGATAGTGAAGGTAAATATCCAAGCTATGGTGTAAATACACTTCACAAACAACATTTGGTTTTGTTATCTCTTATGTCTGTAGGGCTAACGGTGCCTTTTTTTCACAATCATACTGTACATGTTCAGACACCTGATCTGCAAAGATCCACCACTTTTATTGCTATGAACCTGTTAATCTGCAGTTTCAGTTGACCTACTTTAGTCGAGTGCTCTGTAAACTGTATTGTGTTTACCTGAAGCAGTTTGTTAGTGACATAACTCCTTGATTTCTCTGTTTTGCAGGGGTTTGCAAGGCAGTAATGGAAACAATAATTGTTTCATAAGTTTCTGTTATTAATTACAGTTAGACGCTTTTAGCTGTCAGTAGATGTTTTCCATGGCAATTCAAAATTCGTAATTCATAATTATGAACTCATAGGATCCCTGAATATTTACTCTTAAAAATTAAAACCATCACCTAGATTATGATTTGATTAGGTGTAATACATTTGATAAAGAGCTTTCCCAGAAGTCCCCCGTATTTCTAAAAACATTACCTATATGCTCAAAAAACTGAAAATACTTAGAAGGTTAAACATTGTAACATACAGTATTTTTTGGATCAGTACAGCTGCAAAAAATTCTGATTCAGATTATATATAGTAATAGTGAAATTTAAGATACTGTAGTACTGCTGTGGTAATTATCACAGAACCTTGAGCTCATTGTATTTCCGTTAAACAGACCTGATCTTTTCATGGTACTGTAGCTGCTATTGATCATTACATGTCAAACACTGATTCACTGCTCAGTACAATACAAATATTAGACTACTGTGTTTGCTATTAAATGATTTCTACAGCACTATCTTTTGTTTTAAATCTTTTGGGAAAAATACCGATTCATTTTAATAATGTGTATGTGCATTGATTAATGATCACATACTGTATGTGTTGCATATGATGATAATATGGGTAGCACAACGGTACTGGTTAGCATTGTTTCCTTGCAGCACTGGGTCCTGTGTTCAATTACGGACTTGGGGTGCTATCTGTGTGGAGTTTGTATGTTCTCCTCGTGTTCATTTGGGTTTCCTCCCTTGGTCTAAGGACATGCTGGTAGGCTAGTTGGCTTCTGGGAAAATTGGCCTTGATGTAACAGTGGACAGGTCTGTGGTGTGTGCCCTGCAATGGACGGATGTCCCATTCAGGGTGTATCCTGTCTTGCATTATTTGCTAGCTGGGAGAGGCTCCGACTCCCCCACTACCTGGAATTGGATGAAGTGGATGGAAAATGATAATGATGATATTGATATTCTAACCTTCAGTTTTAGTATTGTAGCAGCTGGGGCACAGAGACATTGGTGCTGGACAGTTTGTATGGGTGCTGACATGTGCAGGGTGGTTCATGTGGTGCCTCCTTTAGCAAGTAAAGGCTTGGGCTCACATGGCGGGAGTCTTGTCCTGCCAGAAAAGCACCCCTCACTGTCTTTCTCCACAGACCCATCCAGTAGACCTAGAAATGGGGGTTCCTTGTGTAGGTATTTGGTGAGAGTATTGCTAGGATGACTTCAAGCACCTATTATTCACTGGGTTATTTTCTCACTGGGTCTAGAGCTCTTCCTAAGCACACAATGAAACTTCTAAGTTTATCCCAATATCTTGGGACCAGAGTGGTGTTTTTGTCCTTACTTAAACTTGGAGCATGAAACAGGAGAGGCGCATAATATTCCCACACTTCTGAGAAAGAAACTGAAGCCAGCGCTCTGCGGGAGTCACTGGCTCTCCCGCATATATTCATCTGCATGGGGTTGCCTTCCATGGCGTTCACTGTGAAATTACTATTTTTTGTTAGAGGCTTTTTGTGTGACGGATTGCAACAAGCGTAGCTGCACTCTGGAAGAAGAGCAGTACTGAACAGGCAAACACAGAAACAACACCCTGCTAAGCACTGATAGTGTGCAATGATTGATGTTTACATTAAAAAATAAAAACATATAAATCTGTAGTGATCAGCAGATATCACACAAATGATTTCAACTGCACGATTATAAAACCAGATCACATTTCATGTAAAGCTTTTAAGCTGAAGTTCTGTGGCAAATTTGCCTTTTTGGAAAACATGCTGCTATAATAACTTTGCTTTCTCCAGTTACAGCTTTTTGTTTGGATTAAGGACAAAAGGCAAATATACAAGAATGAAAAAAATAGAAAAAAGTGATTCCTAGGGGGTAATGGGACTTCTAATGTTCAAACGGTTGAAGTGCTTTTTTCCCCTCTCTTCTTCTAGAACTGCCAGTTTATTTTTTTATGCTTGCACTCAATTTAGAATTGTCAGCTGTGTGTTTTTCCTGACTCGGCTGTTGGCTCCGATCCCTGTGCCTGCACACGGGAGAATGAGGATGCGCAGGCAGGCTCCTCCGACAGCCATCCTTCAAGCCACACAGGTCTGGACCCCTTCAGCGCCGACTTCGGGGGGCGCTGGGTCACAGGGAGCCGAGAGAGCTCTCTAATCCCACCCTCCGGGATTTTGCTCTCCACTGCTTGGGGAATGCGGGTCATGATCCCTTCGTGATATGTCCCATGCTCGAACCCGTGCTCCCAGCCTGCACTTGGACAACTGCCTTTAGTGGCCCAGCCACTCAGTAGGCCCTGTGTGTTCCTTTTATTTCTTTTTAAGGAGATATCATTGTGCATATGCATTTTGTAAGGTTTATTAATTAAAGTAAGCAGATGTGACTGAGGGCGGCGCGGTGGTGCAGTGGTCAGCATTGCGGGCAAACGCTTGGATCCTGGGTTCATTTCAGGACCTGCTTTCCGCATGGAGTTTGTGTTCTCCCAGTTTTTTGTGGTGTGTGTGTGTATGTGTGTGTGTGTGCCCTGAGATGGACATGCATCCCACCCAAGGTTTTTCCTGTCTTGCGCCCGGTGCTTGCTGGGATAGGCTCCGGCTCCCCCATGACCCTGAAGTGGAAGAACCAGTTAGAAAATTAATGTGTGGATGGAAGTGTAACGGAGTGTTTTCAAAACACGGACCCAAACTCAGAAGGAATTTTCTCTGAAGTAAAGCTCGCTTTGTATTTAATTAAGCTGTTAATAAGTTAATAAGGGAAAGTTTAAAGGTGATTGTTAAACTTAAATACAATACTTACAGTACTCCTACAGATTCAAGTTTCTAAGGTTTAAAAATATATTAATATAAAAATATGTTAATATAAAATATAGGCTACGTGCTCATCTAGAGCCTAAAGTGTGTTAATGCTCTTACTTTATTAAAACTCAGAAAATCAAATGTGAAAGGTTTTAGACAGTATAATGAAATCTTAAATTACTTAGATAAAGGAAATGAAGGTTTTTATGATATGTGAGCATACACTTATTTGCTACACACGGTCATGTGATATTGTTGGAGTATCAGATTCCCTGTCTGTTGCCATGGCGACATTTCTTCTGTTGTAAATATCCACTCATTGTTGATTGGAATGTTTTAAAGATAAGAATATTCTTTTCCTGCAGCTTTAAGCTGCAGCTCAGAGAATAAAGAAGAATGTCACGGTGATTCTTTGGTAGTGCATATTGACTGGCCAATCTTTGACTTACCTTTAGAAAAATAGAAAGATCATCTAGGATTTAACACCATTCCCAATATCTTAATGTGAGTTTACCAATGACAGGTGTTACAATATAGTTTGAGTCTTAAACTCTTTCTTCTCTTCATTAAGAACTGAGCAGCTGTGTTAGAATGTATAGCTTTTGCAGAAGTGCCATGACTTTAATTTGTCATTAAATCACTATTAGTACTACTTGCATATTGCAAGCTTCTAGGAAGGTGTTCCAGAATGGTAGTCAAATGCATTGGATGAAACTTAAATTCTTGCAGAAGAGATTTATAGAAAGATTGACAATTTGTTGAAGCAAAAGGGTCTACACTAAAAATAAGAAGCCAGTTAAGTCTGAAGACTTATCATGCAGCATGTTTATGATGCAGTTCCCAAATCCATTATATTGTTTGTATCAGCCAGACACTGTTTTTTCTTTGCCTAAGAGCTTGTTTAGAGTCCACTATGGTGCTCAGTGTGGGATTAGTCATGTCTTGTGGGGTCAGTCTGGAGGAGTGGCCTCACCGTGCTGTGATCTTACAGTGAGAGACAGGTGGAAATGTGCTTTGTGTTGCAATTTTACTGTGCTGGTCTCCATACGAGTAAGTAATGAGTTTTTTGCATTATTGTTTTCCAGGGAAGGAATAGCTGCAGGCTCAAGCTTGTCACAGCTTTTGAGCTGGTCCCTCCAAAGTGACTTTTGCCTTTTGATCCATTTAAAGGTTCTGTTAAAGAGTGAATTATAACAATGAACCTGGACACAAACAGAAACAATATTTTTCTCTTAAACATGATTTGGGAAATCAAAGTGGGCCGTATTTTGCCAGAGAAAAAATACTACAATTTGCAGAGTGAAGAAAGCGCTTTGAAAGCACTCCTTTGTGCTCGGAAGGCAGGAGAGGAAACACATATAGCTATCAGCTATATGGTAAATGTTTGCTTTAAATGTTGTTTTAATTGGCTTACAAATCTCCACTTTGTCTTCCTATACTGTATTTTGCTGATGTTTGTGTCCCTAATCTTTTGAAGGCCTTCTTAGGAGTCACTTGGCCAGTAGGTGAGAAGTGGTAGGAGGCATAGAAACAATGGATGTTTCTCCAGCTAACCAATCAATGCATCAGGTAAACTTGACCTAACTGATCACCCTTTGCATTGAATAAAAAAACACTTCATTTGAGTCATTACAGTGAAGCTGCAGATAACAGAAAACACTAAGTGGAGGCATTTCTTTGTACAAAAGAGTCGTGGGAATATTATAATAATAATAATTGCTTACACTTATATAGTACTTTTCTGGACAGTCCACTCAAAGCACTTTACAGGTAATGGGGACTCCCCTCCACTATCACCAATGTGCAGCATCCACCTGGATGATGGGACGGCAGCCATAGTGCGCCAGAATGCTCACCACACATCAGCTATCAGTGGGGAGGAGAGCAGAGTAATGTAGCCAATTCATATTGAACTTATTACCCAGCCACATGTCTGAAACTGATACCCTACATCCTGTCTTCACTACTAGTGCTACTAAGACTGATGAGGCTCAGTTAAACAGTTGGTGCAGAACATTAGTTATAATGTGGGGTTCAAAATAAGGATCAGGGTCAAAGTTGTCACCAATATTACTTATCTGTGCATTGTAACAACAGTGTAGGAACAGATTTATTGCGTTGATTTGTTTTGACGACATTTAGTTATTAATCTCAGGGACATGGGTAGTAAGAATTGCAGATGTGGAATCACATGGGATTATCCAAAGGAAGCATTGATCGGAAAACAAGATTGGACCGCAAGATTCTGCCCTGTCCTGTCCTGTTCCTGACTGCTCGGTGTGGATTGACTTGCACTGTGATCATAATCTCGAAAATTTTGCTGCATTTTAAAAGTGGGATTGAAAGTTTCTTGTAACTAAACTGTACACCTCCACCCTTTGGACTCCATGGGGAAAGCGAAGATCAGTGGCCAAGAGCCTTTGATGTGCCAGATTGTGTGTGACATTCACGTTAGTAATGCGCTGCAATCTCCAGAGTACTTGATAGGAGAGTTAGCACTCACTAGAGCTCCTGTCCCTATGTCTACTGGCAGATGCCAGGGAAGTCACTGACCTTAGTCACCGTTTCATCGAACGCCAGGAGGATCCTTGCCAACTAATTCCCATACACCCTTGGCAGCACTCTTCTGGGGAGGGGACGGGAGTCCATTATCATAGGCTACTGGAGACACACCCCAGCAAGCAACGTCCGGGCTACAAGGCACACTCTGCTCTCACACTGACAGCCCCTGCTGATTGAGCTCTTTTACTTTGTTCTTTTTTTATATGCAACACACATAATTAGCAAGATTTGTATTATTGTCATTACATAGAAAAAACTTAGGTTCCAATATTACACAATCCAGTGAAAACTCCTCAATGTGGTAATTCCACATGCTCATTTCCTTCCATTTACTTCCATATTTAGGCCCAGTGTTAAAACAAATGTGTTGAAATGTGGTGCTGGCTGCATGGATCAGCCTGGGTGGGGCTATCCTGGCACACTGCGACTGGACAGCTGTCTGGACTGAGCTGGGCAGGGCAGATCAAGGGGTAATTAAAGGGTAACTTTCATCAGCAGTATTCTGTCAGATAGCCCACGTCACATCAGGGAAACCCTTCTGTCCTCCAGCCATTTCCATCCTGTTAAATACACTCCTTACATGACCTAGAAATCCTTTTACAACAAGGACTATAATATAGAATTTTCATTCTGTGTAGTTAATGGATTATTTAACATTGAATATTTCCGCATTTAATGTTTTAGTTCATTTTGCATAATACAAGTGAAGTATGAATCTATAAATAATAAATTAAGATAAAATGATAATGTATTGTTTGAAATGCGTACCTAACTTTCCTAATTTCTACCTAATCCTGTTTCGGCATATTTCCCAGAAATCATACTGTTCTGGCTGTGGTGGGACAACTGGATGTGTTTGTGAATCTCTGTAGGTTATTTAGCCAGACAGGTAGGACACACTCCAGGGCTGCACTGGAATAGGGCACAAGGTTGCAACTGGAAACTGGGTGGAAGTAAATTTAACAGGGAACTGCTGTTTTTTTTTATGTTTCGGAGTTAGAGAGAATCAGCATTGATGAGTACATTTCAAACCACAATAAAAGTAAAATGTACACAGTAACTTGTGAAACCCTGATCAAAATAGGCAAAAGTTCCAGGTATTCAAAGTGCCAAATTCTGCGATTCAGAATGAGGCAACAAGACATCCAGTGATGTGTTGCGGACTTACTAAATCGTAAACAAGAAAGCTTGTGAATGCATCTCTTTTAATCCAGTAGTAATATTGTTCTCGACTTTGAGATTTAGACAACAGGTACTACATACTTGTTAACTCCGCGTGCAGATCATGTTGGAACATGTTTGCGGTGAAATGTCTGCTGCCACAACATGAACTTATTTGCTTGTGCATCACATAACATTAGTTATTACAGTGACTAGTGAGCAGGAAGGGCCGCGTCACACAGCAATTCATGGGAACACAAATGCAAGGTTGCGACAACACGGCAACATACAGTACTTTCACAAAGTTGACGATGTTGTGCTTAATTTGAAATTTGTAACATTTTTCTATAATGCCAATGAATTACTTTTGTTACCAAGATGTAATAATGATGCCAGTCTGAGATGCCGGTCTGAGAAATTGGGACTGCAGTTCCCCTTAAAAACTGTGAACAGAAGATATTCTTTACACAAAAGTTTGTGGGAGTGTGGAACAAGATACCCAGCCATGTTGTTTGAAGTCAACTTAATAATTAATAATTCTAAAAGGTAGAGATTTCCACAACACAGAGATTATACCCAATATTGTTTTCCTGATGAGGCCTACTTACAAAACGAAAACTGGAGTCCCCACAGCCCTGACACGAGTGAAACCCGACTTCATCACCAGTGTATGTTCTGGGATTTCTGCAGTATCGAATAGACATCCATCAGTACAGTATCTATGTTACTGCATGTCTTGTCTGCACTGAGAAGCCTGTAATGGCTGTGACTGCTGGAGCCTGTAGATTAATATGTCTGCTTATTTCAAAGGAAATGAAATTACTATTGGATCTGTCCCATCTCTCATAATTGAGTTAGTTACATTTTTATATTTGCTGTAAGTGTGGTTGCAGTATAATTAAGCTTTACGATTTAGAGAACCACTAGAACCTTATTAAAGTGTGCAATGTGCTTTAAAAGCATTTTAAAAAGAGATTGTTGTTCTGGGGAAAAGAAAGTATTTCCATCTTACAGTATTTGTTTGAAAAGTTATCAGTCTGGATGTGTTTATTTCAAAATTTTCACATAAAAATAAGAAGGTCTTGGGATCCCATAGCTTGCTAGGATAGGCTGCGGCTCCCCCATGATCCTGAATTTGGTGAAACGGTTGGAAAATGGATGGATAGATCCTGAGATGCGGTGTTGCCATCCTTTATCTTTAAAAGCTAAGCAAGCCCTGTCCAGTACTGGGATGGGTGACATGTAAGGAAAGCCAAGGTGCTGTCTAAATGGTGTTGGAGGACCAATAGGAGACACTCTCCCCCTGGACCAGAATTTCCAATCTAAAGCCAAACTGTGGTGACTGGGGGCACTTTGCGGCAGTGACAGGGGACAGGTGACACAGTTCTCTAGTGACAGGGCAGGGGACACAGTGCTGCAGTGACAGGAGGCAGGTGACACAGTTCTCTAGTGACGGGGCAGGGGACACAGTGCTGCAGTGACAGGGGACGGGTGACACAGTTCTCTAGTGACGGGGCAGGGGACACAGTGCTGCAGTGACAGGGGGCAGGTGACACAGTTCTCTAGTGACGGGGCAGGGGACACAGTGCTGCAGTGACAGGGGAAAGGTGACACACTTCTCTAGTGACGGGGCAGGGGACACAGTGCTGCAGTGACAGGGGAAAGGTGACACAGTTCTCTAGTGACGGGGCAGGGGACACAGTGCTGCAGTGACAGGGGGCAGGTGACACAGTTCTCTAGTGACAGGGGGCAGGTGACACAGTTCTCTAGTGATAGGTGGAAGGTGACACAGTTCTCTAGTGACGGGACAGGGGACAGTGCTGCAGTGACAGGGGGTAGGTGACACAGTTCTCTAGTGACAGGTGGCAGGGGACAGGTGACTGGGGACGCAGTGCTGCAGTGACAGGAGACAGTGCTACAGTGACAGGGGGCAGGTAACACAGTTCTCTAGTGACAGGTGGCAGGGGACAGGTGACACAGTTCTCTAGTGACAGGGGACAGGTGACACAGTGCTGCAGTAACAGGACACAGGGGACACTGTTCTCTGTTGACGGAACAGAGGACAGGTGACACAGTGCTGCAGTGACAAGTGACAGTGCGTAGGAGGTGCTGTAATTGAAAATGCATGCTGTTTTTCTTCCATGTATTGCTAAATACCAACTGCTGATTCTTATTACATCATGAAGGATAATTCCTTCTATATTGCTTGATCTTTTATCCTACTTGTCATGTTATAACGTTCTCATGACTGTTTAAAGTAATTATTATGATGAGTTGATTAGTTGTTTCACAGCAAACTGCATTTTTATTTTCATTTTTGGTATGGAGATGGACATCCACTAAAATTTTTTAGTGGATTTGCATATGCACTTAATTTCTGTATTGTTTGCAAGTTCCTAACAGGTTGAGAATATAACCTATTTCTCCAATCGAATATATAAGACGAATCTCAAAGCTTTACTTTTTTATTATTAGTCAGCTAAATGTATACAGTAGGTCATGAATTTCAGTTTGTGATTAATATTGTTTTGCCATGTCTGAAGATTAATGGCCATTGTACTTTCATCTGTTATCATTTGTTTGTATAAATAAACCACCTTTCCTTGAGTGGGGAATTTCTTTTAATTTTCTAGATGAATTTTCAAACCTTGTCTGTGCCCACTCTCACCCCAGACTATCATTCTCCTGTTGGGGGATAATGATGAGTAAAACCTTTTTTGTCTTGTAGACATAAAGTTTGATCCACTTTGGCATGAGATCTAGATGTAAAGATGTGAAATGCTGTTTTCTTTTATTTATGTGTTTGTCAGAAAAAGTAGCAGGTCTTGAGCAGGAAATAGGACTTTTGCAGCTTTCTGACTTGAATCTGAAGCTGTGATGACAGTATTTAGAGCACAGCCTGATAGGAGATGAGAAAAACATTGGTGTACTGAAAGTGAAAAACGGAAGCACCACAGGGAAGGCAAACAATGAAAAAAGAAATTCTGGGCTGTGTGGGGTAGTGTAGTAATGTACATTTCAAGCATTACACTAAGAAGCTGGAATATTAGTCCTTTATTAACACCAAACACACAAAATGGGTCAGGTTTCGTAGAAATCATGATGACAGGTCTCCCGAGTTTCATATTTAATATTTCTGTAATAACACTCGCTTGTGTGGATCTATAGCACTGCCTCGTTTTTTAACTACAGCCTGCTGAAGAGGGTGGCTTAGGCAGTGTGACCTGCCCGTGACGGTGTGGTTGGGGAAGAAGCCAGCAAGTTGTATTTAATCAGGACCTTCACAAAACCAGCCTGGGCCTTCTGCCAAGAATCTGATGAGTATTACTGTCCGGTTCATTTCCTGATATGATTATAATCCAGCAGCATGACGAGAAGTAGGTGAGAGATCTTTGAGCAGCCTCCTCTAAGACAAGCCCATCCAGGATCTGGAGTGTTTACGAGTCCAAAAGCCAAGGATGTAATGAGAATTAAAAACTACTATTATTAATTCTGTAATTCTGCTTTTGGTAGCCCATGTGAATGCAAATTGGTGGTTTATAGGTCTGGGTGAATCAAAATGTAGGAATTTACTGAATTAGCTGTGTAGCAGTGCATCATTTGTGGAATGAAGATTTTTATTTATACTGTATAGCCAGTTCAAATTGAAACAATTTTTTAAAATAAGATTTGTGCAACTAATGGCCCATGAAATCCAAGTATTTAAAAAAAAAATCCAAATTTCCAAATGTAGATTTAAATCTAAATAAAAAACAGGAAATGCAAAAGAACAATATTCAACTTGCAGAATGTGACTAAAAGAGCAAAAAAAAAATGTCAATAGGAACCAAGTAGCTAATTTCTGCCAGAATGCACATAAGCATTTTGATATATATTTCTTTGATAATGTAAAAAAAACACTTTTTCTTAATTATATTTTGATTAATATTTTTGTCCATTTTTGGTTTGCTGCTTCAGTGACTCTCTGCTTTACTGGTGTATTAGTTATTTAGGTTTTGAAATGGTTTCTTTCCTCCAAACTGACATTTCATTCTGAGGAAGTACAGTATGTGTGTTGTATTTCTGTAAGAGCATTTTAGTTGTTTGCTCTTTATTAATTTTAATGTGTACTTTAGTGTGGTTACTATTAAGCATCTCATTTGACCTAAAACATTTTGATCCAGAAATCAATCAACTGTGAAGAGAAACCTTACACCTACAGTAGCTTGTTTTGGTATTAGTAGCTAAGTGGTTATTATTATTGTTGTTGTCCAGATATACATAGATTCTTCATCTGAAATACGAAAATTGTTTTCTGGGATCAAGCACCTCTCCCTTTACTGCTGGCCTAATCTCTAGTGAATTAGTAAGAAATATGGGAGAGTTTGAAGATGTGGAATCTCGTGTGGATCACAAGCACAGAAATGTAAACCGGGGTAAAGGCAGTAGGCAAAAATAATTCACTTGTTAATAATAATTGTTTTGTTCCTGAAAGGCTGTGCATTTTAATTGTAGAAGGCATTGAAAATACCTCATTAAAGATGAAGTCTTTAACATAACAGTTATGGTTTCAGCATTACACATTCATTTTACTTCTCACGTTTAGTAACATAAATGCCTAAAATAGTAAGTACAGTAATACTTAGGGGGCATTATGTGAGTGGCTGAAGTTATTTAAGGTGCTGTGAAGAAGTGGTGAAAACAGAGACTTTACAGTGATGTTATACGTGACTCCTAGTTATCCAGTTCTTCAATTTTCTATCCATTTCTGGATACCATTGATGTAGACTAAGTTTGGGATCGTCCAGATTTTGTAGCAGATAAATAAGGTTAATTTCAGCTCTTTTCCTACAGTATTAAAACATTAATGAGAGTATGCTGGATGCACAGAGCTTAGGACAGAACTATAACCTGGACTTATTCATACTTATTGGGTAGTTCTTGACCAATCAGCAAATAAGTGACCCCAAACATATGGCTGATGTGGCACTTCTTGTGACAGAGGATCCTAAAAAACGTCTCTTCTAGGAGGGAATCCATTCATCAGTGAAGTGCAGCATCCATCTTAACTTGTGGCAACTGTTATCCTCCAGTACCCCCCACTACACAGCAGATCAGGGGTAGGAGGGAGAATATTTCACCACATTACTTAAAAAAACCCATATTGAGCAAGCTTGAAGTCGAATTTAGCCAGGGGACTGGGATTAACACGCCTTCTCAATTTAATATCTCATCTGAAGGATGACAACTTCCATACAAGACTGTCCCTGGTCACCAAACCAAAACAATGAACTGGAAGTTCTCATCCAAAAGCAAGAGTGCCACCTACTGGTCCCCTAACACCATTTACAGCTACAGCCTGGTTTTCCTTAGAGATCTCTCTTTCCAGAACTGACTAAGCTCAGCCTTGCTTAACTTCTGAGATCTGACTACAAAGTGGTGTCGCTGCTGTGGTAATGAGCAATAGACGGCACTTGCTGTCAAGTGTATAGTTCCCGTTGATCTTCAGGCACTTAATCCACAGAGAAACTAACCAGTCATCAAAGTGAAATGCTTTTTTATACCAGTCTTGAGGTCTGTAACGAATTAGAAACGTTGACTTAGATACTGGCTTTTCTGGGGCGCAGCGACACGAAAGCCGCACGGCTCTGGGTCTGGCCTGCGGTGTAATTTTGTAGGCTGTTGCTTTCCTGCCTGCGCACTGCATGGTTGAATACAGCCATGGAAGGAAAAGGACGTGTAATGGAATGTTTGCTGATGGGCATTTTGTGCAAATTTTTCTGCTTCCATGTAGACGTTGTCAATGACAGCAATGATGGGCTGTAAGTAGGGGGTTAAGTATATTTCCTGCCAGTGCCAGAAGATTAGTGCCATGATCTTTAACAGTGAGGCCATTGCCTTGAACGGCTTGAGCTGCAGGGAGGATGAGTGATGTCACTCCGCTCTGTGGTGACTGGTTTTGGGGTATTCACATAAGAAATATGGATTCCTTTTTCTTTCTATGTGACTGGTTTTTAAAGTAATGCTTAATCCTATCTCTGTCCTCATTGTAGTGTTGCACCTGCAGATTGACCTGCCAGATCCATTTATTTTAGAGTATCAGGGCATGCTTGTTTTTGCATGACAATCTGAGTGATCAGGTTTTCTGATCATGGCTTTGACAGCATCAAAGCCCTTTTCTTGTTTTGTGGGGCCTGTCACGCAGCATTCCTCTAATACAACTGCTAATTCTGACGTGCTCTGGATAATACCACTTTCTACTGCAATAGTCCACAAAGTGCAGAAGCCTTTAATGAATGGTTGCCTGATTGGGTGTTATTCCCCTGTGTTGACATGGTGCTTCCTGCCGTCAAGACAGCCAGAGGTGAACTTTCCTTCACTGTGTGTTTTGGCTGCTTCCCAGCAGCAGTGCGTAGTGGGATGGGGTTTCCACGGCCCTTTAGAGCCGCCTTGTCATCCGCAGATTTATTGAATCTGACTAGAGCAAATGCCATGACAGGCCGCGGAGTAAGCGGTATGGGCTTAGCAATCCGCTGCTAGTGAACGATTCCCAGGATAGTCTTGACTTGTTCATCTTTTGTGCAAACACTTGACTTCGTTTATAAATAGCCGACAGCTTGCAAGCCAACGTACATGCCTTATTTTGGGGTCTGTTTTTTGTGCGCATGTTATTTTGAATGATTTGTTGGTCGTTTGTGTAACGAAAGTTCTAAGACCCGGGTTCGCTAGGTAGTTGCTCTCTGACCAAGTGATTTAAGGGCTCAGTGCAAGGCTGAGAGAAAGCCTGGTGCTGGCCGGAGCCTTTGAAAGGGGGGTGGCTCTTGAGAGGTCTGGTGAAGACAGCGGCTGTTGCTTAGAAGCCTAGGGTGCTTACAAATTGCATTGAAACACTGAGGAAGAAGCTGCTTTCCTGTGTGCAGTTCTGAATTTTCTTAAAGTTTTGTTTCTAAGAAAGATAGTTGTTTCTTGGAACACAGGTAAATTAGTAAGAAAGAAGGGATAGATAATAGGCATTTTATTAGGTATGTTTTATAAATGAACTGCATAAAGACTGCCTGGCTTGGGCATTAGCTTCTTGTTTAGGAAAAGAACAAATGGATGCTTGAAGTGGAACTGTGATTGACAGCAGTTTCAAAATTGTTGCTGTGGCCGTTTGACGACAGAAGATAATAACTGATTGTGACAGGGTCATGTAGCACTTAAATCTTGTCGTAAAACCTTGGACCTCACTTTTCAAATCAGAAAACTGGGGGTCTTATCAGAGGTGCAGTGTCTTCACAGCTAACTTGATTGACTTTGGACAATTCGTCTTGCAATTTCCTTCTTGCAAGGTGACGAAAACACTGCTTCCATTGCTGTTGTGTCTCTGTATAACAGGCCAGAATAACTACACAACAGACGCTTCACATTTGTTGTTTGGAATAATAATACTAG
The DNA here is from genome assembly GCF_040954835.1 of Lepisosteus oculatus. NCBI lineage: Eukaryota > Metazoa > Chordata > Actinopteri > Semionotiformes > Lepisosteidae > Lepisosteus > Lepisosteus oculatus. The sequence continues at coordinate 34,252,381 of NC_090697.1, forward strand.
GTCATATTTTAATATTTGATTTTTCATAAATCAATCCTTTTGCAGCGTTTCTGCGTTTTTGTCTGTAGACTTTTATTAATAGATTCTAAGAGATAGATAGTGAGAAAGCTAATGTTAGATGGGCAGCAAAAGTTGAACACAGAGCAGAATCAAAATACAAAAAACAAAAAGCGTGATGCTTGTCTGATATTAAAAGAAAGTTCGCTTGTCATACGTGGAGCCCTGAAATATCGGCGTATTTTTGTTATTTACTTTCTAACTGGGAAGATAGTCACATCCAACTAGAATCACATAATTAGCATGGAAAGAATGACATTTTGATTATTAGTGCATAGTTGAGTAAAGTGTGCGTCTCACATCTCATAAATAATTAGACAGATAAATGGATGGGTTCTATGAAAGTGAGTGTTCATCTATCCATGAAAGAAAGATTTTCATATTAACCGGCTTATAAGAATTCCCTTCCCAGTACCGTTTTTGTAAGAATAATAATGCTCAAATCATATTATTTAACGCATCATGTTTTAGCTTGTGAGATGTTGAATGATCTTTGAATGTTACAAGTTGTGCTTCTTTTCTACAGGATGAAAAATAGTGTGGTATGTTTGAAACCTCCCTTTTTTCTCCAAGATTGTCTTGTCACTGCATGGAGAAACTGCCAATAAGTCAATAAAATGAGCTGAAATAAATCTGCTAAAATTTTATGTTTAGCTCAGGTACTGTATACTGTAGGTTTTATATTAGCAGCTTAAAAATCTTGCCCAATTCCTAAGGTACCAACTTGGAAGTCACGATAATTATTCAAGATTGACACAATTGTTTTCTCAATCCTTAGTATTGCACAAGGGGATTCATGCGATGAAGAAAAGCAGCTGATCTTAAGTAATACGTAGAACATTTCAATCAGAATTACCGTATCTGTTCAGGCACTATACTTTTATGTATTCCTCAGCTCCCACTGTTGCCACCCTGCAGTCGCAATAATTCTTCCAACATTGTGTTCGTCATTATAAAAATAAAATGCAGTGGTAGTTTTTGATCTGTTTGATTTTCTGTATTGTGCCTTCTCTGCGGTGGTATTGTGTGAATGGCAATTCCCCAGTTCCTGTATTATAGCAGACGGCCCGGTGAAGGTTTTACTGAGAGACAGATGAATGCTTATGGATTTTCCAGGAGCTGTAACAATTATATATAATAACCCTATATTCCAGCTGGCTGTAAATAATGCCCTCCCCCCCGCCCCCGCCCTGTTGAAGCCCAAACCCAAATCCATTAACAAAAACTGCCACATACTGTAGCATCCAGTTTTAAACAAACACTTCCTTCTCTGTGCATTTGTATTAGCTGCCTGCGGACCTGCTCACAGCTTAATAATTATTTCCCTAGTACTGTGTGCAAATTGCGTATGAGACCACACTGTAGAATGAGACAGGCAGTGGTAGGATGTTACCGGCTTGTTGCTATGACAACAGATGAGGGACAGTTAGCAGAGCTTTTACAACAGTGACAGTAGAAACTGCCTGCAAGAGACTCTACAGGACAGAGCTGAGGCCGGGAAAGGAACATTATAAGCACACTGCCGATTATCAGGAGAGTCAGTGGACAGGAGTTGGAGCATTATTTTCTCCTTGGGGTCATTTTTAAATGGTATGTTTTTTTAATGTTTTTGTTTGTATCTGTCGTACAGTTTTTTTTTTGCTGCATGATTTAACAGAGGAAGGAAGATGCATCACGCTGTACTACACCACACAAATAAGCGCTCACACACACACACTCTCACAGAGGCCTCATTTTCTACGTGTAGTGTGCGTTTATTCTTTGAAAGCCAGCGGTTGGCTGGTTTTCCGGACATGATGTGGTTGAAGCTGTCATCGTAATGGAAATTCATTGCTGTAGCTATGGTAAATCGAGTTTTCTGCCCTGGACTGAATGCATTAGTCTAATGAGATGTTTGCAGCTGGAGCTCTGAGCTGCAGGACTGAGGAGAAGAGCGTAGAGGCAGGCAGAGAGAAGATGGCTTTTGCAGCTCTCTGAGTGGCTGTATTGAGAACCTACAGCAAAAAGACTGGAATTAAAGACACAGGGTTCGGTTCATTAGTGCAGTAAATAGGTAAGCCAAACGGAGCTGTGCTTGTGTGGAATCTGCGTGGAATTCTTGCCTGACAGGTAGTATTATTGCTTGAAGTTGGTGGGGGAGGTGTTGTAGCAATACAAAAATGCTGTACATTGTGAAATTTCAGCAGCTGGCTTCTGTTCTTATTGGGTTTGTCCTCTCACCATCATTTTAGCTCTTCGTATGTGTTTCTCAGTTCTGTTCCATCTTTCCCCACTGTTCACTAAGGTAGCGCCTGTATTTTTTTTGTGTGTTTTCATTTGTTGTGGTCTCGGTATCTAGCAGTGCTTCTGCACAGTTGAACAGGGAAAGGAAGAGAAAACATCCTTGTGCAAAAAAAATGTTTTTTGTTTTGTGTGGGTAACACGCTGTTTTGGGCAGCTTTTCAGAAAGAGTGTCAGCAACTTGTGCAGGATGCCACTTATAGCTGGACACTTAAGTTGGCAGGACATGAAATGACTCATTTGGACTGTGGAAATGTACTTGAATTAGCATCAGCAGAAGGCTGCTTCAGTTTCTTAGATTCTGTGCTCGGGATACAGGAGTGATTTGGCGTCACATCTCCCTCCCTTGCTGTATTTCTGGTTGTTCTGAAGGCTTGTTTTCTTTTTCAGGTCCAATGAGTATTCCCGCGGCATCAGCACAGAAAGCAGACAACAGTGAGATGCAATCGCCTGCCATGAGCCCTTCATTCATTCCCGGGCAGCGAGGGAAGATCCCAGGCAGAAAGCGAGGCAGACCTCCGATTCGCTCCACTGTCTCCAAAATGGATTTTCAGAACCGCTACTCAGAGTCCCTCTCTCCCCTCAAAGTGCCCAAAAAAAGGGGGCGAAAACCTGGATTTAAGGTCAGTGTCTGCAGGGGGGGGGTTGGTTGCGCTCCGGGCTTGGATTCTGGAGACACAGATCACAGTAGACAGCTCGGTCCCTCCTTCCTCCTTGAGGCTGTCTCTGCAAGCCAAGCTGGAGAAGTGGGTTAATGCTGGATGTACCGACTGTATCCACTGACTTGACGTTAGATGGGGAATTTGTTTATGATGAGTGTTGTTGGAGCAGCTAGCACATAATGAGCATATGGAAGTACTATGTGTTGTTTTTGTTTCATTTTCTTTTTTTAAAACACTCACTTCCCGTTTGAGAAAAAAAACCCCACCGCTTTTAGAACCTGGCTCGATACAGTAATTGCAAGTACAAATGGCATTGTGGATTACCACACATTAGGAGAGCTGTTTGTTTCTGCTTATTTATATAGATTGTTTTATGCTGCACATTTCGGCTGGCATCAATGTGTGGACATTATTGTTCTCGGTTTTATGGCATGAGCTGCTGTTGTAGCCATGAATGAACATCTGTGCATAGTGCTGGATTAATTCCTGCTTTATGCAGGGCTGTAGATAGAACCATTTATTAAATCCAATAAAATGGTGTGGCTGTACAGTTGTCCTCAGGCATAAAAGACAAGGCTAAAGGAGCTTAGGCCAATGTGGCTCCTGTCTGAAAATCAATTTTACTGAGCTACTGTACTGCTTTAGGAAGTCATTTTCATTGTGCTATCATGTAAAAATTTAATTGTATGCACTGTATTTGTGCAGAGGCAAAGAACAAAGAGGTTTTATATTGTAAAAGAAATATGTTGATTTCTATTGTGACAGGCCAGACCCTAACAACAATACGTAAAATGGCATTTATGGAAATTTTACTCTTCACTCCAGTACTGTACAGTAAATGGGGAAAGACGTAATAAAAGATAATTTCTGTGCACTATTAGATCAGATTGTCGTTTGTGATGAAAGGTTAACACTCTGCCTTAAAGACCAAGATTACCAACCCCCACTCCACAATCTCACTTGTGCATCTCCAGACCTTCGCTGTGAGTTAATTACCCTCTGAGTGGCAGTTGTCGATCAGAGATGGGAAAGTAATCAAATGCAGCTCGCCTTTATCTTTAACGCGCCCCTATTTGAAATGAGGACATGCTGCAAACTGGGGCTTCAACAACGTCTGGTTGTGTGCTGTAGTGAGGCATGGTGCGGGACTGAAGCAGTGATATCGCGGGCTGTCACTTGTCTCGCAGCTCAAGTCTCGGATCGTGATGACTCCTCTGGCCATCTCCCCTCCTAGCAGCACGCCAGAACCGGACATGAGCTCTATCCCTCAGGATGCCGCCACCGTTCCACACTCCGCAACTCCACAAGTGCTCACAGGTAGGACTTCGTTGCTGGGCAGTTGGACTCTCGGCCTACTCCAGTACCTCGCCGTTTTTAAGCCAGACTCTGAGCGGGAATTTACTGGCTTTTCTAGTATTACACGAGAAAATCTGTTTTGACACTTGGGCAAAACAGTTCTGACGATGTCGGGATGCATCTTTTAATCAAAGCAAGGATGTATTTTCTGTTGCTGAAGTAAGAAAGAGGCATGTGTGAGACATGGAGTTAAAGCCTTGCCCAAGGTTTTAATTGGCTAGTCTTGATTTGAAAAACAAATACCAAAGTTAGTCCAATCCTGGCTGTTATCTTTTAAGTAATTAAAACGTAATGTTAAGCATTTCAGAAAGGTGTGTCAGAGAAGAGAAGTCATGGTAAGTTAACTTCAGTTACCATGACATTTAGAGTCCTTTGTTTCCATCAAAAACATCCCCTTGTTTGTCATTGGAATCATTCATACTCTGCAAAAGTAATAAGAAATTAAACTGATTCTGGATGTGTTATCCAGAATAAACTGAAAGTTCAAAACCTTTTCCCGTGATAGTTTCTATGGTGAAACTTTACTGATAGTAGAACACAATATGCTGTTCTCCAAATGGTTTTTCACTGGCTGCCAAAAGGTACTACTGGATAGTTTTGATTTGATTTATGGGTTGCTTTAATGCATCAGGTGCTGTTAAAAATGCGAGGCGAGATAGAACGTGCGTTGATTGATAATGGTGGCTGTTCTTTTCATTATTTTGCTTTTTAACACATTCTAGGTAGCAGGGCTTTTATTCTGTGTATGCTGAAACCATTTGTGAACAGTATTTATACAAAATAGCTGTGCTACAATCATTGTCTTCAGTGGAAAATACAATTAAAGCAATTGTTTTCATTTTGTAGTCATTCTATAGAAAATATCTTCTAGCAACCAGCCAGGCAAAACTCAAAGCAACGTCTCTGTTTCTATATCTAATTATAATGCTGTTCCAAAGTCCGTTTTACTCAATGAATCCTTTAGTGTGCACACTCCTTTGTGGGGAATTTTAAATTAAGCAGAGATCCATAAATTATTCATGTATTATTCAATATTAAATTTAGCCTCATTAAGGCTTACTTTAAAGCGAATCTAAAGATGACACTTTTTAAAATTACTTCAGAAATAATGCATGTAAAAGAATATTCCACATCTTATACATTCTTTTTCCACAATGTATATAATTTATGCCTGCATTGCCTTACTTATTATCTCAAGTCTCAGTACTGTAATGTGCATATCGTGACAGAAAAACATGCATTAGGTGTAAAATAATAAATTTATCATGATAAAAATAGCAGACACAGTTTGTGTACAGATAAGAATGTTACTGCCTCATATGTTTAATATGTTCTGTTGAAATTACGCATTTCTGCCCTCACTAATGTTGACACTAATTCACTGCTTCATACCTCACTCTTCAAATTGAGTTCAACTGTAAGTTTTTTAAATATATGTGCTGAACTATTATTCTCGTGGAAGGATGTAACCTTGAATTTCTCCTTTTTTGGTGTATTTTGGTTAGATCAGCTTTGGTATGCAGAGCGCATTAACAGCTGTTTGATTAAACAGACACCAGTGAACATATGGGCTTTCACCCAAGGTTAGGCAAGGTCTTGTTCATTTCACAGAGAAAACGACAAGTCAGACTTCTGCTGCACTTTGAGGTGTGTTACAAAATAATTTAGATTATTTCCTATCTGGACTGTACTTGTTATTCTTATTTTTTCAGTGTATTATTAAGTGTTATCATACCTTTGAATGTGAATCCATTTTTTTAACCCAGATTAAGGGAGAATATGATGCTTATTGCTATGAGAAATTCTATAGTATATGGAACTAGAAAGTAAAAAATAGAAGAGTTTCCCCTCACACAATCTGATCACAACTATCCTTCAGTTTGGTAGCTGGTGAGCAGACCTTGTCAAGAAATACAATTCAGGACCACTAAACAGTGATCTAATATTTAAAATGTAACTATGCCTTAACTGAAATGTTAAAGGAACGAGAGATTATCTGCTACATGATATTTAAGTTTTGAATAAAACAAGTTGTTCTTGAGTCGATACAACGCATTTTCTTTCTGAAGTATGATGATCAGTCAGTTCGATTTCCCTCACAAACTTGGCGAGTCTGTTTATTTTATTAGCTGTCAAAGTCTGCTTGGGTTTGGCTGGCTGTTGTTTGCATTGGCTTGACGTTAAGGGTCACTTATCCAACAAAAGTACTATTATATAGTAGCAGGAGAACAAAAACCAAAACTACTCCTAGACTATTGTGGGTTTGCATTGCGGGCTTGTGAATCCAAACTTCCTAACGTTTACATTTCTTTTCCTGCCAGTTACACAAGTTCTTCTGCTCCGGCGATATTTTCAGAAATAATTTGGCTCTACCCGTTGTGAAGGCAGATAACCATAAACTCCCCTCCCCCCATCCCCTTGATTCAAACCCACAGACTCTCAACCCACTCCCCACCCCCCACCCACACAAGCAGAAGTGAGCCTCCCTACCCTTGCTGACAGGGGCACTTCTGCCCTGGTCTCCCTCTGTGTTGCTTTGCAGACCCCTGCAGCCAAGACGCAAACTTTCAGTCTTTGTTTTAGGTGCGTTTCCCTGCACGACAGCTGACATCTCAGCGTGCTGCGTGTTTGGTCTCTCGGGGGCAGTGGTTGGCTGTGCCTTCTGGGGTGAATCCGGTAAGGCAGTGACTGCAGGACTGGATAAAAGGAACTGTGTTGTGGTGGTAAGAATAGGAGTCAGGTGCCGTTTGAAACAGCTGGGGGAAGACGCAGGCTGAAGAAACCAAGCAGGGATTGCATTTTTAGATCGGTTTTCTTCTTCACTTTGAAGGGAGACTCCTGGCAGAGTAGGGGGATGGGTGTTGACTTTTCATTTTTTTGTCGTGCCTGTTGTTTCTTAGCACAGAGACTACGTTGGATGCTGGGTACAGTGACGTACAGGCAAGTGGCGAAAAAACAGCTGTGGAAGGTTTTGTTGTCTCAGGGGTCACTTGTTTCAGCGGGTAGCTTAAACCGTGTTAATAATTTAACTTGATCGTGGGTATTGAGTGCAGCGGCAATTTTCTGTCTTCCTCGGTACCTGGAGAGCCTAGTTTCTGGTCTTACATCACACAGTGTAATTTGCTGAAATAACAGCACGTAGCGTCAGTGGGAAATCTCTGCAAGAAAATGTGGAAAATAGTTACAAAAAAGCATGGCTTTCACCATTGTTTTCTTACATGAAAGGTAAAACAATGAAATGGATATCTTTCCAAAGACATTTGACTTAGGTTTCAGTAATCATTAACTAAGAGTTTTAGGCAAAAATCAGACAGCAGCAACGAAACCGTCTTTCTAGTATTCATTTTCATTTAAATGTGGTAGTGCCACTTTAACACGAGGCTGTGATGCAACACCCACTTTCAGTCATGCCAAATAAATAAATCCAAGAAAATAAGGCATTGTCTTAGACTGTGAACAGGAAGTCAGAATTCAGTGATAATGTCATTCCACTTTTTGGCTGCTTTTTCAGTAAAGCTGTGGAACTAGAGAATCTCTCTTTCCCCATTTCACTGAGTCTCAGCATTCATTTAGGCACTATATTATTAGATTGAACTGCATGGTTTTGCTACACTTTGTTTTTTTTTAGCATTTTAAAATATAACGTTAATCTTTTTCCTTTAAAAAACGAAACATTTTGCATTTTCCTGTCCACTTGTCTTTGGAGAAACATTGAAGAATTATGTAGTGCTCGAGGTATTTTTTGGAAAGTTCAGCACATGGGACAGGATCCAATTAGTTTTCGGATGGGTTTCTTTGAAAATTGCCATATCATCAAAAGGAATTAAAAAGGAGAATTTTAATCATCAAGACTTAAAGCTGAATGTATTAATCTAGCAATTAAATTACCAAGATCTATGGGGGCATGCCGCTGACTGAACAATCATATAACTTTGAACCGACAGTCACCTTCAGCCAATCACGGTGAAAGAATGTGATGGGCAAGAGATCGTCACATGGGCAGACGAGCACCGACTGATCCCTGTCCACCAGGTTAAAAACAAAATCATTCAGATTAGCTTTTAAATGCATCAATTCTCAGTGCTGCTGCAGTGCCCAATTTATAGCAGGTGTTAAGTGTTTTATTTGATTTGCTGTTTTCCCTGTGGGCACTACATTTTCTTGCAAGGGCAATTTCTTTCTTCTGCATCGATCATAAGTACCTCTAAGCAAAATGCCTATATGTTAAACTTTATTATTAATGCACTGCTGTATTTCTTGGTGTGAACCACATCCTTGCTGTACCTTCAGATTTTGGCCGTGGCGGTAATGTCTTTCACTGCTAAATATACCACAGTGTATTTGAAACATTTCCCCACTCTCCCTGCCCCTGTTTTTGGCTAATGGGCAGTCCTACACCATGAGCCACTGGCTCTGCAGAAAAATCTCATGTACTAATACAGTACAACTAATCTAATAAACTGGTATACTGCATGTTTCCAAGTGTACCATTCATTACTAAAAGGCATACTTTCTTTCCTTTATGCTATTAATAGTATCCATAATTAATGCGCAGTAAATAGCTTTGTGTTCTCTCTAAGGATCATTGCATTTTTGCAAACACTCAAGTTACATATCTGTTATTTTACTTTTTAATAACTGTGATTTGTCTTTGCTATGATCCAGTGAATAAGGTTTTGTCAAAACGACATTTAGGTTGGGTGCTTGAACCTAGATCATTAACTATGAAGCAAAATTAAATTGTTTTAAGGGATTGTCATAAATATGGTATTCCTTCCATTTTGGCTGTTGTAGATGAAATATTTTACAGTAGCAGAGTGTAAGGTAGTGTGCTGTTACAACGCATGGAATACATACAGTACCATATAAAAGAAAAATACAAAGCAGGAAAATGTGCAGAAAGCAAACTAGAGGAAGGTCTTTTTTCAGTAGACAAGTATTGTTGTTTCTGTAAAAGTCATACTGTCATATTGAACTGTATTTTTCACTCTAACACATTACTGTGTATGTTCCAAGATAGATTTTAAAGGCAAAATGTGCAAAAATTACATGCATTGTCACAGAACATTTTTTTTTCTTTAACGTATGTTTTCATTTGCTTTTACTTACCCATTGAGTATAGGGCATCGAAATGGAATTTATTATACCCTTTCACATGTTTGAAATTCATTTTGGCATGTTTGAAAATGAATTCCAAATATTTGAACATCTCTTACAAATATTTGAAGCAGGAATTGAATTATAAGTATTAGCAAGGGAATTTCAAATATTTGAAAATTAATTAGGAGACTTTTAAAATATCTAATACATTCCCTTTGGGCACCTAATGCCGCAGTGTGGTCTTAAATAAAATAGTTTTGACATGAAGTGGTGATAGCCTTAGAGGGATCAGGTAGATAAGAGCACCCAGTAGTTTTTGTGGTAGTGTTTGTATATATTTCTAAATCCAAACACTTTGTGATGCTGGTTTTTCTGAAACAGAGCTGTAAGAAGAACAAAGGCTTGTCATGTAAAGCTTTGATGATCTCCTAGTACAGTATAAATAGTTATTCTATAAATAGTTGGATGTTTGGATGAAGCTGAGGAAATGGTCTGGACATTTTTTCTTTTGTGGGTATGCTTGAAAAGGACTCATATACTGTATGTAGTGCTTTGAGTAAAGTGTACTACAATTGTACCATACTACAATGTATTGTACTAGAAGAGCACCTTGTATTATTCTATTGATATGAATCCTGTGTACGTACTTTGTAGAGTTTGGTGAGGGAGATTATCAGCCTTGGATCTTGTTTTCCATTTGTGATTCATTTTAATTGTCAGTATTATACATTATTATGCCATGTATAGAGATACCTCAGTCACCACCTGCAGGGCACTGTATATACAGTACTACCTATAGAGAGACCCCTTACTGTACTGTAGGTCATAAACATAATTTAGATTGTGTCATTGGATAGACCTAAAGGAAGGTGTGGTGTTAAACAACAATAGAAATTAGGGAAGAACGTATCCTAAATACAAAAATAACAACCATAATAATTTAGAATATGATGTTAGTAAATGATCAGGTTTTAACTAGTCTCAACCCAAAGAAAGAGCAGATCTTGATAGTAGAAAGTGAAAAATTACATTGTAAATGTATGATATGTTTATTCAATACTGCTCCTGTGTCTCATTACATGTTGGCCTAAAGCATGAGAAAATAATGTATTGGTTATTTTAAAAATGCTTTGTAAAAGCTTAAACTATAAAAATGTAATGAGCAATATTCAGGCAATATATGCAAACTCCTCTAGTCTTGTTTTAAAGTTCTTCATGTGCCTTTATTTAACTCCTAGGTAGCATTCCTTTATTTTAATTCTTGTTCAGTGCACAGTGTGTGTACAAGGGGTTTGCTTCTCTGAATATGTAGTTCAGAATAACTGCAGTTTTCTTGATTAGAACCTAAGGATCACATGTATATGTGAACAATAACTTGTCATGGTTACAGTAGTATTTGCAACAATCTGATAAAAGTGAAAGTTGTAGAATATTGTGAAAGGATTTAACAATGGATGGTGAAATCATCCATTTCAGAGTGTAAACTAAAATAAAGCTGCAAAGGAACAAGTAATAGGTTTATTCCATGCTGAAAAAAGAAGAAAGAGAACACAACGTTTCGGCCGTGGAGCCTTCTTCAGGTGTGAGAGAGACAGGGCAGTAGGCAAAGGTAAAGTAGCGGGAGAACAAAGGTTGGGAGGGAGGAGGAGTGAGAGGCGGGAGCAGGGGACAGAAAGAGAGGCCAATCAAGAGGTGACCTTGATTCCCACTCTGTTCAAATGTTGTGTTGTTGTTGGAGTATACCATTGTAGTGGAGAAGATAACTTCCAGGAATATCTGAAATCTTCATCTTTAGTTGCTGCAGCTCTAGTAGAGGCCATTGAACTGACTTCACTTTGAGTGGTAACTACCCAGCAAGCTGCCTTCAAACTTGACAGCTTTACAACACATTGGAGCTACCACAGCACAATAGCTACAGGAAAGAGCATATTATCAGCGGTTTATATATATATATTTCTTGTTTACCTGAAATCCTGCTAAAGCTATATAAGTGGCTAAGGGGATGAGGCCCATATTTTGGGAATCTTCCATCTTCTTTGACCTGACCACTGACCTTGTCTGGTCCATGTTTTGACACACGGGGGTGTCTGTTGTGTCACTCTTTATCTCACAGCACTCTTTCTCTGACAAGCTATAGCTTTTATACCACATAGTTCAGTTTAACCCCCTTAGTTCTATGTTTTGAGTGAAGACTTTGATGTACACTCTTACATGATCATGCTGTTCATGTCCTTTTCCCAGTCCCATTGCTAGCACTGAGCATTTTTAACTTCTAGCTTGGTTCTGCTTAACTCATGAATAAGTTTAGTTCATACTGGAAAGCAGTGCTACTAGAAATCTTGAATGTTGTTTGGTGCGTAGTTACTCCAGATACCTTTAAGACATCTTAAATACCTTTAAGTACTCATGTTCTTATTTCTCAGAATAAGATTTCACAGTGTTGTACTTTTAGGTATTTGTTATCTTTTGTGAAGTCTAGGGAATTGTTTTGAACTTTATGGCACTAAAAATGACGTCTAAAATACTTCTTGCTGTCTAGCATACTTTTTCTTCTTGTTCTTTATCACCCTTCTTAGTTGAAGCTGAATTTGACAATCAAAAGTATTTTACTCCCTTGCTTCTCAAATACAACAAGAATTACAACAAGGTATCACTTTCCCATTCATGGTCAGGTCATGACACTATTCCATCACATGATGTACAGTAAATTCTCTAATCAGATAGATGGTGACTGTTCTGGTAGTATGATGTGACGACTCATTAGCAAGTCATTATTTGAATGTAATAAATGGAAAGAATACTGTGTGCATAAATTGTTGTTTCAATGTATTTTTAAACAATTTATTTTAATGATTTCTGTTCTTCTAGGTCAATATGTCACCAAATAAAATGTCACAATATACCAAAATATCGCTGCTTCTTGAGTTTGCATTGTTTGAGGACAAAATAAAGTCTGCTTATTTGTTTTGCTTGCTAGTTTTTACCTAGTGTAGCTAAATGTAACAGGAATAGTATGCTAATATCAGACTGAGTATTCTCTTACAACAACTGATATGAAATAGGGCACCTTAAGTATGCGTGTGCATTTTTAGCAACTTAAGTTGGGACAGAAATGTCATATAACATCAGTCTTGTGTAAGTGATAGGAGATAGAACTGTATATAAGCTATAAATGACACTAAACCATATATTGTGGAACCAGTTTGCCACCTTGAATTGTTGAAAAATATAATATCAGTCACCATAGTCATAGTGTACGAGCACTCACATTTTTACCAGAAGTTTTCACTAACCATGCAGTTCTTCTAAGCGTGGCATTTTAATAAGCTTATTAACCACCATCTATGTTCAATGTTACTTGTTCACATACATAACGTATAGTTATCTAATGGGAAATGTAGTCCATATACAGTTGACTGCCTTTCTGTCTTTAACAGAATGATGCTTTCATTTTGAGAGCTGTAGTGCATCACAAAGCACTCTGGAGCACACAGGTTTTGCATCTGAAGTTTATTTTTTTCAAGTTAAAGAAATATTCCAGTTTTTCCCCTCTTCTACAAATGCTTAATTTGCTATGCTTGTCATACTTTTCCATGGAACAGAGTGGCATTGAAGGATTTTTACCACGCTTGGCATGATTGCACTTGCTTGTTTTATCAATCCTGTTTTTCTAAATCCTCCTAATATGTATCAAACAGCATTTTGCAGTGTGCTGGAATTTTGAAACTAATTGGATAGCAGTTGCTTTGCTCTTCATTACAAATTAACATAGCGCAATGCATTTTTTGAACACTAGATGACAATTCCAGAGCAATTTACTGCTATTGGCTTCCTCAGAGCCTGTTTGTTTTGCCACATTTGCTTGTTTTAGAATGGAAGCAAAGTACAGAATAATCTGGATTTTTTCTTAAAGCAGACCATCCATTCCATAATAGTCATGCAGATCTGTAAGGGTGTTTTTCCATTAGGTGATATTAATATGTTTCTTCAAAAAGATGTGTTTTAGCAGTTTGCATGCAACACATTTTAATAGTTCTGTAACATTAACATTTGTGTCATTTGCTTTGATATAAATAACTCTATCGGTATGGCCATTGAAGAATGTCTGGTTTCTAATATCTCTGCATTTTCTCCTTCCTGTATTGTTTACAGTTTGCATTTATATAAACAAGCAAGCCAACACAGGTCCTAATCTTGACAGGAAAAAAGTGCAACAGCTTCCAGATCATTTTGGGCCCGACAGACCGTCTGTTGTGTTGCAGCAAGCAGTCCAAGCCTGCATTGACTGTGCTTTCCAGCAGAAAGCTGTATTCTCACTGCTCACTCAAGGTTATGGCGGTGAGAAAATATCGGGTAAGAATCCACAGAACTTCCTTTATTACCTGTGCTGGGGCCTCTTTGTGTTCCTGTGTGTTTTCTTTCTTTTGTTTTTTTAATTGTTTGCCACATGTTTAGCAGTGCTGATTGGCAATATTGGAAATCTGTATCTGTGTATGTATCCATGGACACAGTGACATTATTATATTATAGTAGTGATGGCTGTGAAACTATCCATTTACCTGAGCTAGATTATTTCAGTTCCCTCCTAGATGTCTAGTGCTTTTTATTACTTACCCATATGTCCTAGATTAACAGCTGATACAGTGACACCTCACTATCCCTTGTAGCCTGTTAGAATGGCTGGGGTCTCCTTCGGAAAAATACAACTCAGAACTGACTGTTATTGTTTGTTAATGAATGTTGCTAGTTCCTTTATCCATGGTGACTTATAGCCTGAAAATATTTTGGGTGGAGTTGGAGCCCAGAAGTTAAAAATCAAAACTGTTGTAGTTGGCCACAAAAGTTCACATGTACAGTATTTCCGAGTTTCCTCAAGGCGTTCTCTTCAGGATGTTGGCCAGGAGTAGTTCTGAGGATCAGTACATTGTCTCGGACGTTTAAAAAAACGTGAGAAATGCTATGATGATGTCTTGCCTCTATTCTAGAGCGACAAGGTGTTTGACAGATGTTGGTTATTAACATTGGATGTCAGAAAGATGACAAAAAGTACCATCTGGAAATTCATAGCCGGTGCATTTTCAATCACCAGGATGCTCTTTTAAATTACAAAAAAAAAGGAATTGGTGCATTTTTAAAGTGTTCCATTAACTTACTCTTTTTTTTTCTGCCTGATGAGTAATTGTTAATTTTTCTGAACAATTGGAATGCAGACCAGGCGTTTTGTGAATGAGCCAGTGTAAGCAGTTTTATAATGTATCTCCTTAGGAAGCTGATTGCACAATGTGAACCGAAATCTGCATGTGAATAAGCTTGCGATTGACAGGTGACATGCAGGGGGTCTGATAACAATCGGCCCCTTCGCTCTTATTTGTATTGCTCGTCAAGAGCCATTAATCAGTCATTGCAAATATTCTCTGCATTTTAATGTACACCTGTGTCTGGCCTCACCAATAAACCTAGAACTGAATGTCGGAACTCTTTTTTTGTATCACCTGGTATTGTGATAGTCGAACTTTGCGGTTCTGGATATGAAATGAGTACAGATAAGAATCCCATGGCTCAGTTTGTTCAGGCTATCGGTTTAATTGCATGGCAGATCTGTTCCTAGGTTTGTCTCCTGTTCTCTAATGACTGGCACAATAATCTGTTTTGGTTTGCTAGTCATAACTGAGCTTGTGTTTAACATGTCTCTTTTTTTATTCCAACAGTGCTATTCAAAGAGTGCCCCACTGTGTTTGTGAATTTTTTTTCCCTCTTTGGTTTCTTTCTGAAAATGGCCTTTTTGAAGTAGTTTGTTATTTCTGACCGGCTCATTCAAACTCTTTTGTCATTTTGTTTTCAGCCACATTTGATGGGAAGCAGCACCTTCTGAGTCTGCCTGTAGTGAACAGTATTGGCTATGTGCTGCGGTTCCTAAAGAAGTTGTGCCGCAGTTTGCACTGCGAAAATCTCTTCAGCGATCAGCCTTTCATACAGCACAACGCCGCCTCCTACCACTCTGAGAAGTACTTTGAGGGAAATTCGCACTCCAGTATGTACATTATTAGTCTAATGTTTTTTTTTTGCTTTTTCCATCTTTCCTAGTAGTGTTTATTAAATAATAAAAAACAGCTGCATGCTTGAAAAAAGAAACATAATTTTAACTGATTAAAGAGATCCATTATTTTAAGTCTGATTCTGCCCTGAAACTGAAAATATGCTCCAGCGCTTGCTCTGGCTTCTGTTTCGCTCCAGTGTTAATTGAAATTTGACACTACAATGAACGCGTCTTTTTTCATGATCACTGGACCTTTGTTTTTCATATCCTTTTTATTCCCCAGTCTGGAAGTTAGATTGTAAATCTGCAATCAAAACTTCTCAATTCTCCAAACGGTTCTAATTCTCTTCACTCTGTGATGGTTTTGAATTTTACTGGTGTGCTTCCATTTGAAGGATTCTGCTGGCTTTGAGCTGGTAAACACCTGAATTTGGACTGAATTTCACCAATTAGGTGGTTATGAATGGTTAAAGCTAAATTGTGTGGTAAGAATGATCTTTTCACTATTCTGCCATTTAGGATCCAGACTGGGGATTTCATCCTTTTCTTGTTGCCATGGGGCTCTTAACATGCAGAGGCCAGTGGGAATTACTGTCTGACAGCCCAAAGGCGTTCTCGCTGTTCCCTCACAGGGGCATGTTTCACTACGTCTTTGTGATTTCAAAAACAACTCTCGCCACCGCGTGCGAAAAGAAAGCGAAGGCTTGACTTGTCTACACGGTTTGCGAGCTTTCGTGATTTAACAGCGACTCCGACAGAAATGATGGATGTGGGCTGGTCAGTGAATTGTTCTAATTGCGCCTTAACTGTTTCCACCTTGTTGGTACCACACGGGGGCCTCCTCTTGCTGACAACAGCTGGCACGCATCTGGGCTGCCACAGAGACCGCGAGAGCCGGCTGTTGCTGCAAGAGAATTGCTCAGGCCCGTTCCCTTCACGCAGCTGTCACTGCGCCTGAAGGCACCCTTCCTCGAGCCCGCAGCCACAGCTCATGCAGCCAAAAGCTTGTTGATTCAAAAGAAGCCGAAAGATCAGACACTACCCTGAGATTGTTCATCAAGCTGGAAACTCTGAACAAAAAGTAATAACCTCAGTATTTCTAGGGTTCTACAATGAGAGCAATATTTCTGTCTCTGTGATTGCCGTAAACAAATATTAAAAATGTTTTTTTCTGTGAAGCATCCTGAACATTATGCAGGTGTACTGGCTGTAATGTCCTTGCAGTACGATCTGACATAGACAGAAAGAAGTATAGAAATGTTAGCTGACTAGTGTCGATCAGACACTGACAGAGTTGTAAGTGGCTCAGTGTAGTGTACAATGCTTGACTTTCATTTTCATTGAATCAGGAGGAGAAATCAGATATTCTGGTCAGCTGTGTATGAGGATGATTTAATTTCATTTAAAGATTGTTCAAAAGCTGCAGGAAGAAGTGAAAAGGTGCAGATTTGGTATTTGCGTTTGGTATTTTTGTGCTTACAGTTTCTTGTTCTCCTTACACGTAACAATCATAGTAAAAACACATTTAAGGCTTTGAGCATATGTACTGTAGTAAGGCACTATTTCGAAAAATAAAAAGGTAATCACATTACTGATTGAATGGAATCCTGTGTGTATAAACTGTCGCTGCTCTTTTCACCAAGCAAAACCAAAAAGGCACACATAATATATGAGTGGTAAATAAGGTTTTCTTGAGTTGCCTATTCTGTCTGTGAATAATCCACTTTTAAGACCTTGATGTCTGTGGATATAGATTTTTTGTTACTCTTTCATGAATTTAACAGGCACTTATTAAGGACGGGGTTACCAGGGCAAGGAACATGAGGTTTTTGAACTGCTGCACCATTTATTTTAGTTAAGGGGGTCGATTCGCTTAAACCCTTAGTTGAGTTGGGGGTGGGGGATTTCACAAAGATCACAAGTTTAGAAGGGGATCACTCAAACATTCTTTTGTCTTGCTTCTTTGCAAAATGACTTTAGTGCTTCAACTATTTATTTTTGTTTCAAATATGATTCTTGTTTATGAGCTATGTATATGTGAATCATTAAGTTTTTTTTTCTTTTGTTTTTGTATTGTTTTTTAACATACCAAGGTAACCAGAAAAAAAAGAGTTGCCAGTCAGCTCGAGTATTACAAATATAAATGAGTTTAAATTAGTCTGTTATGTATCATACTTTTGCATCTTTACAGAGGGTATAATGCGTAAAGTTATTCTCTCCCAGTATCTCTCAAAAATGTCCTTCTGGAGTATTAACTGAAAGGTTAGTTTTTCCATTTCATAAATCTCTGAAACAATAACAATCCAGTTTTCTTTGGTTGAGGGGTCTCTTTGTAACCATTTACGAGTTATAGCTTTCTTACTTTCTGCCAAGAATACTTTTAGCAAGTATTTATCTCATTCCACAACTTCATCAGGCAGATTACCCAGATACAGAACTGAACAAGACTTTGGATTTATGGACATTGCCAAAGTATGTGGGAATGTCCTGTATCTCTATTATCACAATCTCTCCAACAGGGTTGTGGCAAACCAAGTCGAGATGATTGTATTTTTGGGGTTATGAATAATCGAGTTAAATTCTTCCAGCAAAATTCCCGCCATCTTTTGGAGTTTGTGGAAGTGCATTGTGTTTTACACATATTCTCCCATACCTCGCTAGTGATGGCAATATTTGTAATAATAATTAATAATTGCTTACACTTATATAGCGCTTTTCTGGACACTCCACTCCAAGCGCTTTACAGGTAATGGGGACTCCCCTCCACCACCACTAATGTGCAACATCCACCTGGATGATGCGTCTGCAGCCATAGTGCGCCAGAACGCTCACCACAGCTATCAGTGAGGAGGAGAGCAGAGTAATGAAGCCAATTCATAGATGGGGATTATTAGGAGGTCATGATTGGTAAGGGCTAATGGGAAATTTGGCCAGGGCGCTGAGATTACACCCCTACTCTTTTCGAGAAACGCCCTGGGATTTTTAATGACCACAGAGAGTCAGGACCTCGGTTTAACGTCTCATCCGAAGGATGATAACTAATATTTACTTATTCTTTCCATTTTGTCTTAATATTATCTGTATTTTCTTTTCTAGAGCTCCTTATACCCTGATACAGTGTTGATACCATTTTACTAGTGCCTTTATTGCAACCCTGGATAATGATCTGTATGACTTGATTTAGTTGAGCATTTGAATCATGTTCCTTGATCTCTTTTATAAAGTACTGACGCATCTGTTAAGCATCGGAAAAAGTCCTGGTTTGCCAAACCCTATTTATCTTTAAGAGTCTGAAAACTGAATAGATTTCCCTTTTTCATTATTGTACAGAATGAGGAAATTGCTCTATGAGCTCACTGTTTAAATCTTTAATCAAGTATACCTGGCACAAATGCTGAATCATAAGCAAACCACCTCAATACCCTTATCTGTTTTTTTCATTTTAATTTTTTAACAACTTTTAAACCATATTTTTAATGTAAATGCAGTAAAGGAATCTAATTGATCATGTTGAAATCTGGTTCGATCACCAATAATAGCTTGGACTGGGTTCTTTTTTTTTTTATCTAGTCTCTATGTCTTTCCACTTGGCTATCATTTTATCATCACACCAATAGACCAGGGGCTTGCATTGTGCTGCATAATAATAGTCTTTGAGATTCTATCTATCTTTATTTTGCTGTGATGTAGCATATCTTGTTCTTGGCTTCTTTCCATTCCAAATGAAACTGAAATATGCTTATCCTATTCTATAAATTGTTTTTGTTTTTTGGGGGGGGATATCAACAGGTAACGATTGAAATAAATACAATAATACTGGAACTGAATCATTAAGGTTAAACAGATTGTGTGATTGGTTGTTTTTTGCAACTGGCTTTCAGTACTTGACCACTCCTTGTATCCATTCTTGACAAAGCTAGACATCACATTAATCATTATCTGTCACTGTTGGTTCAATATCATTAATAAAGCAACTGTCATTAAATGACTTGTTTTCTGGTCAGTTATGGTGGCAGCAGTAGATCAGAGAGCACTGAACCACTGTGAGGTTTTCTGGAAAAGTATGCTAAAAAAATGTTAACAACAGTAATTTTCAGAAGTTAGAAATGGTGTTGATGCAGTGAAATATGAAGTATTTACAACTACTAAGGATAGTTTTTTTGGTCAAAATGGAAGTTTATTTTAAAGTAATTGACATTCTCTTGGCTATTGCCTCTGTATCTTTAAACTAAAGCAAGAAGACTATAGCAAGAGCTGAGTCGTACCGCAGTTCCTTTGTTTGCGTCGTTAAACGTTTCAGGGCTTTGAAACACCAACATTTATTTTAGAACTTTTATTTCCAGAATGGCTTTGTAAATGGCCCTTGAGAATCGGGGTTGTTTCTACCCTGGCAGCAGTGCCGAAGCCGTGTGTAGGAGTGCCATAGCAGAAGTGATAGATCAGATGTTTATCATGTTGCTTTTCCTGTAAGAGGTGTGACTTCCCTGAGATTGGTACCTCTACCATTCACTTGCCGCACTAGAGGAAAAAGGATGTGGTACTTCCAAATACAGGGCATTGCAAGAGTGTTCGGGACCCCTCCTGTGGTGTCCCATATTGTGAAATTACAAAGTGATGCACGTTTTTAAACATTTAAACTTAAGATGTTATTTAAACCCTTAGTGTGCAAGCTGAAAAATAAGGGTAAGATAAGATTCAGTAAATGTCAGCAAAAATATTGTACGTTGAGTACCAGACACACTAAATTCAAACCCTACAGTGAGCTCAATATTTTGTGAAGGCACCTTTGGCCTCAATTAGGGCTGCAAGTCTTTTTAGCTGAGTCCTTACAAACTTTGCACCCGTGCTTGGTGCAATTTTTGCCTACTCTTCTTGGCAGATTTGCTCAAGTACTCTCAAGGGGATCTCTCAGGAACAGCAAGTTTTAAGACTTTCCAAAGATTCTCAATATGATTCAAGTCAGGACTTTGGCTGGACCACTTAAGGACTTACACTTCTTATTCTAAAGCTACACCAGTGTTGTTTTGGCCTTGTGCTTTGGATCGCTGCCCTGCAGAAAGGTGAATTTTTGTTCCATTTTTTGGTCTGAAACAGGTTTTTAGCTAAGACTTGCCAGTACTTTGCTCCATCTATGTTCTAACTAGTCTTTATAAGCTTCCCAGTCCCTGTTGATGAGAAGCAGAATTGTAACATAATGCTGCTTCCACGATTTCTGGCAGTAGGCATGAATATGCTTGAATATAGGGATGCTGTGGAATGGGAGATGTGTTGTTTTTGGTCTAACGTAACTCTTTGGCATGGCATTTAGACTAACAAGTTCGAGTTTGGACTTTTACCACATTCTTGCAGGATCGCTCTGGTGGAGTTTGTTGCAAATGCCATGGTAGAGTCATTGCTGACCTCAAAGTGGCTTCTAATACCAGTTTCCTCTTTGCCCAGCTGCTCAGTTTGGAGGGACAGTCTGATCTAAGAAGTGTCTGGGTGGTACAATGCTTCTTCAATTTCTTGATGATTATGAAGACTGTGGGACTGATAGGGATATTCAGACTTAGATGTTTTTTTACCCTTCTCCTGGTCTGTCCCGGACTTGACTTGAGAGCTCCTTAGTCTTCATGGTCTTTGCTTGAAATTGTCTCCCAGAGAGACAAGCATTTTTATTTTGAGATCATGTGAACCACTTTTATTGCACACGGACAGTCGCCAGTCAGCTAATTATGTGGTTCATTAAGGTACTGTAATTTTGTGTTCCTAAACAAATCTAGGTTTGCTTCAGCAAAGGGTTCTGAAAACTATTCTTTCACGATAATTATTTTTGTTTCTGGATTTGAATGTGTGGAGTAGGTTATGTATTCAACAAATATTAATTGCTACTTCAAGGTCTTATAACTACTTAGAGCAACAAAACGTGAAAGCTGTGCAAGGATGTGAATACTTTTGCAAGACACTATATAAAAGCGTTTCTTTTTTTGGTGGAGAAGAACAAATTCAGAAAAAATCGATTTTTGTTTTCAATCCTTAATTGGGTGGAAAGACAAAAATGTAGCTGTAAGGTAGAAAGCCTGCCTTATTTGTTATGGGTGAGGAAATAATCAAAATCACAAAATAAAAACTGAAGCACTGCTTTTACTAAGTGGACATCTTTCAGTCCCTCACTGTACACACCAGGCAACTAAGCTGCTTACCAGCTTCCCTGTCACAGTCTCTCTCTATCACGATTCTTATCTCAAAACTATTTCCAAAAGACTACTCTGTCACAAAGACTCACAGTTCCCCTCAACGTCCTTCCACAGCTCATTCATGGGCTCCTTCTCCCACTGCTGCAATCCTCTACAGTGGATCACCAGGTGACAGATGCAGAGTGACCACTGAAAGCCACTGTTTCCTCGTTTGTAAATCACTTGACCAATCATCTTCCCCCAACTGGTCAGGTGACTGAGGGCAGCAGGTCATTCGTCACAACCTCCTGGGAATGCAAGTGAGACAGGAACTGTCATCCCCAAACAGTATAACCCACCACAGCCAAAGCATTCACTACATCATCCATAGTCCTATTGACACTTTTTAAAAGGATTTAGAACTTTATATAGAAATCAATTCATTTCCTTCTTAAATGTCATGTTAATTCAAAACATTAGTCACGCTTAAAATGACTAGCATGTATGCATACTTTGAGAGAACGGGAATTATTTAACTTTTCAATTAGGCAGCAATGGATAATGCTGTGACCTAATGACTACTTGTATTTACTTGACATTTAAATTGAATGTAAAATGGAAGAATATAATTTCTGTAATTACTGTCATGCTATATTCAGAGTTATTCAGTCACTTCTTGGTAGAAGAAATTGATTAAGAGGTACCATATCCTGAGAATATTATGACTTTTTTTAACTTTATCTTCTATCTTCTGGCCTCTCTTCTGCCTCATTCTGTGAGTCCCTGCTTTCAGGCCCAGGCGTTTAGAATATTCACTCATTCTACCAAATTGATTTACACCCTATTATTTCTGTTTCGGAAAGCTTTTGGAAAACGTGAGATGTTATTCTTTAGATGATTGTCCTTATTCTATAAAAAAAAAAATTGTTCTGCTTGAAGTAGAAGAAATAAAAACAAGTGACTCACCTGTTTACTGCCACACTTTTGTATCAAATAAGGGGTTATTGTAATTTTTTTTTTCAGTGACTCGCAGAATAAAACATAATAGCAAGGAACAATTCATTTCCCAATTTATTAATAGAAGACAACATTGGATTTTCCTGCCAATGTCTGCTTGATTGATCATTGTGAACCCAATACTTAATCTTCACTTTCATCAAAAAGAATCGTGTTAAACAATAGGAACCTCATGTTGTGCACTGCAGTAGATTACTGTTCTTTTCATATGCAGCTGTTATTTTATTCTACTTGTTGTCATTATACTGTATATAGCACAACTGGAGTAATACTGGTTGGGGAATAATTAAGTGTCGCTAAAACAGAAAATGCCAAACTTTCCTCATCACATTCCCCGCAACATAGACAATGCTTATTCAGACATATTCATAATTTCATTGTATTTTAAAGGATGAATTCTCCACTCAGGGTGATAGAAGTACTGGAGAGCCATAGAGATCTGTGCAAGGTCCATTGTTTTCTCTAATTTATATCAATGATCTGGACTCTGGTATTAAGTCTGCATATTATGCCAGAAAAGGAGAATTGGCAAACGCTGTAGAATCTGAAAATGTAAACTCAAGAAAACTTCACTTTTAAATTCTAGACTGGGCAAACACTTAGTATGCCGATAACGTATGTAATGTACTGTAGACAAATGCAGCATCGTATCCTGTGTCTTTGATTGTCTCCACAAACAGGTTTTACTCCCTGAAGCCAGGAGAGCAAAAGGTGACATTGGTTGGAAGCAAGTTACCAACAAAATTGAAAAAGGTTGTTATAGTTCATTAATACTTAATCTGAAGCTCAGGAAGAAGAAACATTGAAATACGGAAAAATAACGGAAGTTAGTTTGACAAGACATGGCAGCCGCATTTCTGACTTTGTTTGCTACAGTAAAACTGTGCAGTAGATGTAGTCTGTGTGTTTCCAGTCTCCCTGCACACAGTATGTGCCATGTTAGTGGTGTGAGCAATTTGCAGCTGAGCTCAGAGGACAGGGTGCTGCCAGATGATGCTTCAAGGTATTCAGACGCCCCAGCGTCTGGTTGCTGTGGTGATCTAGTCACACGCAAGTAAACTTCCTGTGCACATGAGCCCCGCAGTGATCTCCCTGGAATACACACTGAAACCACCCCACTCTGGGCAGAATCAGGTCTGAGAGGCACACTGCTTTTGTGGCTTGTCGTAGACAAGGTATTATCACCACCTTTTTATTATATATTGGGGTTTAAAAGGCTTGGGTAGCTGATACTGGGGAACATGTTGAATGCATACAGCTTAAAGCACACAGGAATGAGTGTTTGCCATTTGTGACATTGATAGGGCTTCATTTTATGTCCTTTTTAGTTACTGCAGCACCAATAGCTCTCTGAAAAAGAGGAGGGAATTAATGACATTTGAGTTTTAGATTTGCTTGACCCTTCTCTCTATGCGTTCTTTTTTGCAATCAAGTTAGGTCTTTCAGTTGGATTGTTTTAATCTTCTGTGTTTTTAGACTGCTTTTGAAATTGGTTGTATACAGTATGCCTTGTATGATCACCTTTCTTTGCAGATAAAGATTCTGGGTGAAGCATACCAAAAAGGTCTTCTGATTGCCTATATTTTGGGCACCTTGGGGATATTGTAATAAGGCCCTACTAATGAAAAAAGTCCATTACATTTATTTCCCAAAGGTGGATAACAATTACATTTTTACAGATTCTTATAACAGGTTTCTGAAAATTCTATATAAATCCTACACTTCTTATAAAATTATTTGTTATTAAAAAAATGGTCATTAATAAATATCTGCCAGTATTCTCTTATGAGATTCCATAAAGGAAATCTGCTCCTACAAATGGCATAATCAAAAAAGATGCATTTTTTGTCAGTACAGTGATAGAAGTTCCCGTTTCTTCTGGTACACCAGCATATTAATGATATATGCTTCTGAATTATGTCTATTTGAAAAAATCCATTACAAATGGCTCTATAATTTTGCTCTGCCTCGAATATTCACTGATAGGTACTATATATCCAGACCAGTGCACATTGTCTGCTTACTAACAGTCTTTTGAGCAGCAGAGAAGGTATTTATGGGCTTTTAGCATTTATACATCAGAAATAGGAATGCACCCAAATGTTATGAAATATTAATAAAGCTTTAATGAAAAGATGCACTAAAATGACACTTTGTTGAGACTTGCAGTGGCATGGGCATTAACAGTACTGAAATGCCAGCATTGTGGTAGCTAATGCCGCCTTTCTCTGTGGCCTATTATGCCTGTTCAGTGATTAATAATCTCACAACATCATACACGTTATTGGCTTGCTTTATGGGGCCCATAAAAAGTGCTTTGTCTAGTTGGAGACAAGAAGGCGGCGTCTAGCATCAATGGTTTAGATGCGTTGGTAATTGCCTCTGGATCTTCGTATCTATGATTTGATTTGGCAGTATTTCTGAAGAGAACAGCAGTTTTTCATTTTACAAGCTGTTTGCATTCACAGTAAGTTTGGACCCTGATCTTTCTGCTTGCATAAAAACATCTGTTGAGGACAATTAGATCCCAATTGCTTACTCGCTCCTCTGAAATTACCTTTGTGATGCATGTAATCTCATGGAAAAGTGGGGAAGTGGTTCTTTAAGTTTGGCTAGACCTTACCACAAGAGATCAATTTGATAATCTTTAATATGTGTTGGAAAAAATGACTTTTTTCCGTGTCTTTTACAGCACAAATGTACTTCCAGTGTACAGTAGTTGTCTGTGGGGAAACTGAAATCCCTGTCTATGCTTACAGAGAGATTTACCCCTTAGGAGCAGGACCAGTATCTACTGATTGTTGTTTTCTGTTTTCCATTAAAACATTTGTTCATCACAAATTAAAGAAAACTAAATCAGGTTTCTCAGACAAAGGTCTCACTTCTTGTATGCTGTGTGCAGAGAGGGGAAAAAACAAAATTGCTTACAGTCATAGTCTTAATTTAGACAGTTCGAGAAAATGATTATTGCTCATTTAATAGCATTCACAGGCTTTATGAATACAGTTTCCCTTATTGTCCTAGAAAATGTGTTATAACAATATTCAGTATTCACAATATTCAACATTCTTGACATAGAGCATTTCTTTGTTGTGTATCTCTTTGTGTGATCTAGTAGTACTGTTATTTTTTTAACATTGTTATTTTTGCTTTACAAATATGCCCCTGAAAAAAGATCCTTAAGATAGGTTCTTTAAAAAATCAAGCTAATGTTAAATGAAGCTTTTAAATTGTATTACTGGCTGCATTTAATATAAAGCCTTTGTAGCCAAGGGTTCTTTATGCACGGCACTCTTGCATGGCACCAAATTTCATGTGTTTATTAGAGAATTTCCACCTGTAAGTAAATGATATAAGATCTGAGGCAGCCCAAAACAATTAGCCTAGTTTGTTCCATGACACGTTATACCCAGGATGTGTTCTTCTGACTATGAGGGTGTTTTACTTAACTGAATTCCTGTCAGCTGGCAGCACAGCTTTCTAGTCCTAAGTAAATAAATAACTGGAAGTTCTTCACACTCCAAAAGGCATCGCAAGGTCAGCCTTCCAGATTTTGTCTGCTGGAGAAATTGTCTGATGGGTTTTGAGGCAAACCTGCAATTTATTATCTCTGCTGGAGCCGATCTCTGTTAACATTCAGGGCCTTGTTATTTTTTCTTTCTGTTCCCAAACAGCCGAGACTTCAATGCCCGAAGATTACCTAGTTGACCCCATAGATTCAAAGCGGTACTCGGTGGACCCCAGCGACTCTGCGTTTAACTCCATGAGCTCTCCCTATCCGCCCAAGCCCTCTTATGGCTATCGCTCCTGCCAGCAGTTTTCCGGAGGCCCGTGCAGGCAGACGTCCAGCCCCAGCACCTTCCAGGAAGGAAACAGAAGTGGTAATAATGGAACCGGGGTGTGCACAGGCACTGTTGTAGAACAGTCACTGCAAGTGTCGTCTTCATCAAGACCAACAAAATGAATCGCAAACGTTTAATAAATCAGTATCGCCAAAATCGATTAAATCAGCATTCTCTGGCTTGGAGGAGCACTGGACTTGTAAAAGAGAGGAAACCTTCAATGCAACTTACTTCAGATGATGTAGATTACTTGACATATGAAGTCTCAGTTGTGCTGACAGATGTTTTCTGTTAAGAAGCAGCCATGTAAAAGCCTGTTTTATGCCGTTTGTATGTGATTTTGTAGGATATGAGTCTGGTCACAGCTCATTCTAAAAGCAATGTTTCTTAACCTAAGTTTGGAGATTTAAAAGTCATTCGATCTTTCCGTCTTTACTGTTCGTACTGCTTGTGTTACATATGTAATATTTTAATACAGTGCAACCTTATCCCATACCCTGTTAAATCGTTTGGATCACCAAACTGGGCAGTTGAATGGGAGTGTGCGCGTGTGAGGGTGAGACTCAGGCCCCCTTGTCTTTGCTCAGCCTACAGTCCGTCTCCAGAGACGCAGGAGTCCAAGCCCCCGCCCAGCAAGGACCCCTCCACCTGGACCGTGGACGACGTGGTGTGGTTTGTGAAGGACGCAGACCCTCACGCTCTGGGGCCGCACGTAGAAGTCTTCAGGAAACACGTAGGTTGGCCCGAGCTCAACTTTCAAAAGTGGTGATGGAGTCATACTCTTTCAGGACAGGATTGTACTCCACTTTCCCATTGTGTGACAGCCTTCGCTCTCCAGCCAGCCCTGGGGATCACATTCCTGAAAAACCCGTGGGGGGGAAATACTCATGGATAGGGGAAGCTGGGGGTTCGCTTTCCATTAACTGTATTCTACTCCTTATCGTCTCATATAGCTTGTAGCTTTCGCCTTAGAAATGACAGACACTGTATACAACAACCTGACCTCTTACTTACCTCGTGAAAGTTATTTACCTGGCTGGCGAGGGAAGCCTGTGTTCTCTACAGATGTTATTGATATTGCTTTTTTTAAAGCCTTTTTATTTGTTATATAATTGTTTTTCTTTTTGGTAAATTATTGATTGTTGTAATTCATTAATTGAACATTAATTGATTTAGTTGCTTTGAATGACACATTATCAATTTCTGGTGCATTTTATAACAGTGATGTGCAGTCACTGATTTTATACAGAAGCCCCTAAACTGTCAAAAACTAAAATAGCTCTCACAGTTTTCGCTTAGCTGACTGGAAGTATGCATTCCCTCCCTTAAGCAGATAGTGAATCTGTCTTTATCCGTTTTGGAGCTTTGTCGTTGCAGCTCTGCAAGACTGAAAGCTTCTTCCTGCATCATTAGTCTTTTTAAGGACTTGTTTCAAAAGGGAGACATTCGGGGAGCTTTTCATACCAATGTTAGATTCTTAGTTTTTGTGTTTATTCTAAAGTATCCTTCCTTGAAGAACTAAAAACTGCTGTGTTAGACTCTTACTCAGGGGCTGTGTTTGCCTGTTTTGTTACAGGAGATAGATGGTTACGCTCTGCTCCTTCTGAAGAGTGACATGATAATGAAATACCTGGGACTGAAGCTGGGGCCAGCCTTGAAGCTCTGTTACCACATAGATAAACTAAAACAGGCCAAATTCTGAAGGCTCCTCACCAAACCTCTAGCTGATTGCATTAAACAACGGGGTAATGCAATTTTACAGTATTTCTGTTAAAAAAACAGTTTTACTATAATTTGTAGAAAGTGTTACGTTCTTTTTCATTCGGGAACTGTTGTAGCCACCTAAAGAGGCACAGGCTTGTGAAAGTATTTGCCTGTGGGTCACTAACTGGCCTGCGAAGATGAGTCAGTTCTGTGTGCTACGCTACGCTCCTGTACAGCTGATACCTTATTTCTTTAAGTAGGACAGTGTGTTAAAGTTCAAACAGGTGCCATTGGTGAAAATGCCTTTCCATGAAATCACCGAAGCATAATTGGTTAATGACAAAAGACGGGATTAAATGGAAATGAAACAGTTGGAGAAAATGTCATTGCTCGCCAAATAAACCGCCTTTCTTTCCCAGTTCAAGAAGATTAATGTGGAATTGACGTACAGTATGAGCTTTGCCAACTGTAGGTCTTCTTTCTGCCTGCTGGAGCTAAAAAACAGACTGAGGTGCCCTGCTGTGCATGGGAATTCAAGGGTGACTTGGTCCATCATCTACCCAGTAATGAATGGAGAAATGGAGCTGCAACAACCAGGTACAACTTTCCTGCAATTCAAGGGAAACCCTCAAGCTGCCTGTCTCTAGGTCACCAGCAAAGATCAGAAACGTGGTGCCTCTACACTTCAAATGACTCCTCTGATCACATATTTCACCATGAATGGTGTACACTGTCATTTGATCCAGTTAATTTCCAGAAGACATGTCCTGAGGCATAACGAAGATGAACGAAAATATATTAATACCCTTGACACCTGCTGAAGATAATAATTCTAATCTCACACAGACATATTTTTTTATTATACAAATCATCCAGGTACTGTATGTTTCCATGTACCTGTTTCACGCTGACCAGGTAATGCTGGGATTTTTAATCTACATTGGTAACAGACTTTGTATATGTAACAAGCTTTTGGTGAGCCAAACTTAATTAATAATTATAGCACATACTTTGGCTCTGGCCTGATGACACTGATGATACGGAAGTACAATTCCAGAGATAAGAAATATTAAGGTTCATTCTCTGGCCTGAATAAAATTCAGAACACCTCTGTAGCTTGTTGACTGATGACTTTTCAAATTTCACAAATTGTGTACAGTTAAAACCTATCGCCCAACATGAGGCAAATAGTAATCCTGTAATTAAATGCATATTATGTTTTTTAGTTTGATTTGTAGGTAGGGCATATAGATTTGCGTTTTATTGTTTTTGTACCATAGACAGATTTTTAGGATTTACAATCAAACAGTAGAAGATGAACTCATTCAGGAAAATTTGCAATTTTTAAATTAATTTTCCCTACCACAATCAAACTCCTTCCTTTTTTTGCATTTAAATTGTGATGGGGAACAGCATTTTATAAGCCGTTTTTTTTAGCTATATACAGTATATATGAGCTTGATGTTTTATATGTATCTGAGTAAATTGCAATTGTAAATAATGTCATTTTAAATGAAGTTAGTAATGTATGTTAAAATATAAGACATGGTACTGTCACAAACGTTTTGGCCGATGTTACCTGATTTTGTTATTTTTTAAACATCAGTATATTTAGAAATTACAGTAAAATGTGAGCAATCGAAAAAAAAAAAGTTGTAAACGGCTGTTAATTGCTTTGCTGTCATAAACGTTCCTGCTTGAGTCACTGTGGCTTCTTCTACCTGTCTCCTGTAGTGTTCTGAAGATCTCACTTATGCATCTGAGAGGAAGCCTTTGCTTTGGCTTCCTTTAACACTATCATTTCAGTAATATGGCCATCGATAAGGCAGAGTTTCATCTCAATGCTGAAACCATTACCGCTTCCAGCTAGCTTTTAAAGCAGAGGCACTTAGTGCCAGACACTTGAGTAAAGAAAACTCTTCAGCATCTTTTTTTTAAATACCACTGTCACAATACTTGATTTGAAATGGCCTTTTCATACAAATGTCAGTCTGAAAACATTCAGCTTTGATTGTGTGTGTGTGTATTGCATTTATGTATTTTTTTAATAATACGTGTATCTGAATGCTGCTTTTATGATACTAGATATAACCCAAGTCACAAGTTATCAAACAGAAGTTTATTATTGCGATTCTGAGAAGCTCTGGTGCAAACAAAATGTACCAGGATGGCTGCTACTGGATCATTTCATGTTGGTGCTAACTTCAAATACTTTTAGTTTGCATTGGTGTTGTGAATATCGGTGATTTAAAGCAAGAACATAAGTCCTGCTTCGCTTTGGCGAGACTTAAACTGACAGAGCATTAGATCTGATGAATGAAGCATTACACTTTATCTTGACACTTCAACCTTGTTTTGGACACAATCAAGAAGCACTTCTTTCTGCATTCAACAAGTTAAGCAGACAGATTACCTTTGACTTGATTTATGTATCAGACAAGGACGCACAGTGTTCGACAGGGTGCAAAACCTGGAATAAAACAATTTTCCAAGACAAAATCAAATAAATCAAAGAGATTCCTTTTTACTTCTTCGGTTTTCTTGATTGTAGCCCATCATTCGAACACTGAGGTCCTAATGGTAAAGATTTATTAAATTATCAGCATTATTATTATTATTGCTGCTGTTATTGCTATTATGTACCTTTTCCTGCCTCAGCTGTGATCAGAGCCGTATTATTAAGATAGATTGACTGGGTTAGGCCATCCAGACAGTGATGTATTTACTGAATTTGTCTATTAGTCTGCTCTGACATGTTACATTGACTAACACAAGTGTTTTAAGCCCAGCTATTGATCTGCCTTCAAAACTCATTCTTGATTTAATTTATTAGCCTGTGAGTTGATAAGGTTTTAAATAACCAGGTATAATGGCTATTTTTTCACGCTTAGGGTTTAGGCTTTGTTCACA
The DNA here is from genome assembly GCF_040954835.1 of Lepisosteus oculatus. Classification (NCBI taxonomy): domain Eukaryota; kingdom Metazoa; phylum Chordata; class Actinopteri; order Semionotiformes; family Lepisosteidae; genus Lepisosteus; species Lepisosteus oculatus. The sequence continues at coordinate 34,283,501 of NC_090697.1, forward strand.
GTGATTTTGTGATTTGGTACCCACATAAAGTTAACATGGTTTTATCGTGTGGTGTTTCTTGGACTCCTGCTGAAAGGTGTTGCATTGCTGGTTTCCACGAGTAGCTACTGAAGAGAGCAAATGTACTGCTTGCAAACTGAGTGCAAACTGGACTGCTGCAGTATAAAGGTGATGTACAATACATAGAAATAAAAACATGATTGCCTTCAGTAGAATTATATTTTGTTGTAGATAATGTATAATTGTTGATAATTGCCTTTGGAGGAAAGATTTCATGTTATTTATTTTTTAATTGACACCAGTTAGAGATACAGATTTGTATTTCACAGTATTCCAAAACAGAACTTTCTGACAACTTTTCTTTACTGCCCAAAACATGAATCTGTCTTTCGCATTCTGAAGTGCTTTTACTGAAGTGACTGTCCTACACTTATAAAGATAAAATAATTTGGACAGTATTATTAAAAAACTATTAATGAACAACTGTAATAATTCAGGTGGGTAGCTGCGTCATCATGCATAGTCTGCAGAGGAACAAGTAATAGGTTTATTCCATGCTGAAAAGAGAAGAGAGAAAACACAGTTTTTAAGGTGTGAGCTTGTTAGCCAAGTGGTCTTTCCTACATTTGTGTGGCCTGTTAATGCTTCATTTTAAAACCACAAGGTCCTATAGTTGTTCGAAATTAAAATATAAAAACTGACGAAAGAGTTCATATATTTTTGCAAATTAGAACTTGAAACTTGCGCCTTGGATACACTCAGGTGTGATTTGGAGTTTGGAATGTAAAAGTTGAAAGTAAAAATTGTGAAAGTAAATTACTTGAAATATTAAGATTTATTTTTAATGTTAATGATATGTTTGTGATTATCAGAGGCAGCTTAGGAGTAACACACCTGGGCCACAAGAAAAAAGCCTTTTATTGAACAGCTTAATTGTTAGCTTTTTTCATTAAAGAATTTTGTGAATTTTTAAAAAGAGGGCAGTTTAATCTTACCCTAGTCAATAGGGAAATGGGTTATTGTAAGAAAAATGAGGTTATCTGTATTAAATCCAACTAAAGATATTTTGAGAAAATTTTGATTTTATACATTGATATCAGAAGCTTCGGGTGTACAATGGAGGAAATCTGGGCAAATGTACAGTATTCCAGAAAAAAAACAGGAGAAGCTCTCCTCCAAGAGGGGTGGTGGGATCCAATTTTGTTGAGACAGGCGTGGTTGATGCACTGTCGTCAGAAGAGCAGTGCTGTTGTTTTCAGGCCAAGGCTTGGACATACTCTAAAACTGTTCTATATAAAGCACTCCTGCGAGCACAGCAGACTATTAACTTGACAGATAAGAGTAAACTGACATTCCAAATTAAAATTATTAACATTTGTATTAGAACAGTGCTGCAGTGTGCTACTGTATATACAGTAAATATGATACAGTACTGCTGCAGTTGAAGCTGTTATTAGTGAATTTATGTAACTTTGGAAATAGTTTATTTTTAAATCTATTTGATTTAAATAGAATCCAGACGTACACAACAGTCTGCCTGCAGTTACAAGTTTTATGGTTTGGATTCCTTCCAACAAAATGAGAAATAATCACACTCCATGACTGAAATTCTGCCATCTTTTTCTACTCAATTTATTCACCCTGGATCCTTTTTTTTCTCTTTGCCAGTAATTATTGTGTTTATTTATTGGAAGACAGACATTTATTGGCTGGTTTCAGAGTTTTGTGTATTGTAATTGTCTCATATTTTCATCTGACTAAAAATGGTAAACTGTAGTGGCTTGAATCATATTGTGGCCTCAACTGGCTAATTCTATCCCTTATCATTAAGTGAATACCAACATAAAATTCAGTTTGTTATGAATAAATTTTGAAATTTCCCTTTGGTTGAACAAAGAGAAGGTCATTATTAGGTGTTTTTAATAAAACGTTTCTGTTACCTCTCATTACCCATTCATATAAGAAAAGACCACATGACCTACAGTTGTGTCATCAATGCAAAGTGTAGTTACACTGGATTCTCCTGCCCATTCCCAGTGAAATGACACAGAGGTCTGCAATCAGTAGTTAAGATCAGTGCGTAAAGGGCAGATCTAAAAAATATGCCAGGTAGTTGAATATTTTTGTCTTTGAGAGCAATATTTTTATTTTTTTTTACCAGGTGAAGTGATTGGCTTTTTATTGGCTGCTTGAGGCTCTGATTTTGTAACCATTCTTCCCCACCATGATTTTTCTCTTCACTTCCGAAGCACATTGTTCTGTAAAGTGGTGTTTGGTGACGTATGTTTCAAAGGTTGCACAACATGTAAACTGCTTCAATAAAAAGAATCTTACTGTATATGAACGTTTTGTAGTCTTCACTTCACATCCTCAACACACAAGGTGAAAGCTGGAAAAAGCACTGGATATCACAGTATTTTGTGAATCAGTGTTACACAACATTGTCTTCAAAAGCCTCTTTCCAAATGGAAACAAGGTTCCAGATAGAATCTACCAATGTTTTCTCATGTTAAATCATATACAGTACTTTAGAGACTGTGCACAAGAATGTCAAAGGCTTGGCAAGATACACAAACCCTTGTGATGCTTAGAATAAAATCAGGTGGAGTGTCAGGTGTATGCTGGAATTATTTTTGCTACCATCTGCCATACTTTTAGGGAAGTGTTTTATCTTGCCAGAGTACAATTATACAGGAATGCTGTATGAATCCTAACCTTGCAGTGCAAAGTATATAAATCTGATCTAGACTATAGTGTACGTCATCCTAGTTCAGGAATAAATGTGGAGATTCAGTATATTTTTAATTATCTCTGTGTACTGTAATTCCAATGGAAAAACTGAAGTTAGATGAAGGGCTGCTTTCAAGTGTGTTCATTCTGATAACCTTCCCTTGCACCCTTTTAAACTATTATTTATTTGGCTGGTGCTTTTATGCATTGCACCTTACAGTTCTACCTGCTTATTCAACTGGAAGTTGTACTTTAGCAATGTTATTTACCTTGCTCCAGGTATTAACAGGAGCTCACCTGGATTTGAGCCCAAAGCCATGCGGTTAGGAGTCAGAGCCCCATCCACTCCTCCACACCGCTGCCCTCTTCTGTTCAGTCAACAGTACTGGCGTTTAGAATAATGCAGAGAATCAGACAACCAGATTCACAAAATCAGAAGTCAAACACACAAAACAATAAAGCCTCCTACAAACTGTGATTCTTTTTGAAATTGGTGAGTTCTTCTTTCTTTTTTTTTTGCCTGCTTGATGGTCATTCTCAAAACAAATTAAGAGGCTTTATTGTCTTTATTTTTGCAAATAAGGACATTTGTTATTTGCTTCAGCCTTTGATTTCTATGCAATGGCCCCCTTTAAAGAACATCTACAGAAATTCTTTAAAACTATTGACTAATTTTGCCATTCTTGTTTTTGATTTTTTTTGCTTTTCTTTCCTTTTTTGTTTTACCTGTATATTAATCCAGCAGGCAGGCTCCCACAATGGATATCCTTGTGTTTCGTGCAGTTAATAAAAAAATGCAATTCTTTTATTCCAGAGGCATGCCAAGCACTTTGCATATATTGTAAATGGAGATCCACTTCATCTCTGGAAGTATAACAATTGTGCCGGCAGGTATAAAAATGAGAAAATGTTTAACCACTTGAAGTAAAAGGGAGGTTCAGGAGACCTGTCCTCTCATAGAAGACCTTTCCAGTGTGTATAGTTCTGCAGGGTCGCAAAATCTGAATTCTGAATTCCATTAAGTGATTGGGACGGCTGAAGACAGCAAATCTTTTCCAGTGCTTGGGAAAAAAACAACGGTTATCATTATTGTGATAACTGTCATTACCCCTTTCTACAAAAAAAAAACAACAACTGTAATACCATATTTACCGTACCTGGGTAGAAATGACAGAATTAATTCATTCTTCGTGGAGCATTCCTCCTTACTGCAGAGGAATAGTGCCGGAGAAAGCCTGTCATCTGCTGGCAGAAACCCTGAACTGCAGGTGAGTATTCACAATCTCGCAATTCAGCAGTTCGTGCCATAAAGCGGATTTCATCGTTGGTTGTAGTTTTGCTTTTGGAAAGCATTTATAGATGAGGTTAAGATCCTCATTTTTGGGGGGAGGCAGTGCCTTAGTCTTTTTGGTTAAAACAAACACAAGTTCCATCTGTGATTTCTTTCAATGATCGGAAGTCCCACTCTTAACAGATTTGATGTGTGGGTTGGAAGGAGCTCTGCAATCTATGAGGATTCCCTTATACAGACCAGCAACCAGCTCCAGCAGTGTTCTGTCAGACCAGTGGGAAGTAAAGGGCCTATTAAAATGTCACCACATCTGGGAGGAGATGCAGGTGATAATGCTCACTTGCACATAAGCTTTTTTAAAAAGTTTTTTTTTTTGCTTTGGGAATTGCTACTTGGGAGCTACTGTCTCTTGGTATTACAGTATTAAATAATAAGACTATGAAGAATATTATTTTGTTACACATGATGTTAATAATTACCACACAATATGAAAATCCTCTTTTGAAAGCCTTGATCTCTGGCACAGGCTTGGTAGTGTGTGAAAGCTTTGCTTTCAGCAATAAGCCATTGATGGATCGCATGAGCATTATTAAACACTGAAGTGAACTATGGAAAATGTCCTATAGCTGGGTCCCTATATTCATCACACACATTTTATAGATTGATACTTTATCACGGGTAAGACGCAATAATGAAACCAGAAGTGAAAAAAGAAAAGTAATGTGTGGCTCTATTTATTGTGTTCATATGCAATTCACTGGGTAAAACAAATACTGTTACAACACAAAAATGATACTTTTAAAGCAGAATTTGTGACAAGTCAAAGTAACATTTTAATAAAAGAATGAGGGGTTCTGTCCTTTTTTATTTTTGTGAGAACAGCATGTCATTCTTCTCACAATACTTGTGCAACTATGTTGCAAATGCTGAGCCCATGAACGTTTTATTTTATTGATTTGCAAATGCAAACACTTGTCAATAATAAATAATACTATAAAATGTTCTGCAAGTACACAAAAAAGGTATAGAAACCACCACAAGGTCAAATTTACATGTAAGTGGGGGTGGGCATGGGTGAACCTGTAGCAAAATTTCTGGGTCATACAAGTCACAGAACAGCTGAGAATCTATACATCAACACTAGCAAGATACCAAATCAGTTTGTTTTTTTTACAAAGTGGGTTTTAAACAAGAAGAAGCGAGCATTATCAGAACAGTAGAATACACAAGCGATAAATTAAGGCAGCATTTCAGTTCACCTTTGAAAAGTAACAATAAAAAAAGTTTTTAAACTTCTCGTTTTTTTTTTTAACGTCACAGACTTCACTGGACTGGGAAGGTACTTGTTGCATAATACAGGCTGTTAACCACCTTCAGAATGATTTGAACCTACCTGACTGTAACACGATGTGTACTGCCGTTTAAGGGAGGAATTCCTTTCATTTTGTTTTTACCTCCAAATACTGTACAGATTTGCCTTCTAGAACTCGCAAGTTCACATGTAATGTGGTAAACGCTTAGAATGATATTCCAGAAGCCACACTGCTCACTCGTTGACGGGGTTTATGAAAGATACAGTTGGGGAAGGATAAGGCAAAGATCCAGTATGACACACACACGGGCTCAAACATTCCTGTTCTTAGCGGGAAGAACTTGTTTTATAAGGCTCGTGCATCAATTTAAAATAATCAGCCATTGATGATTCTAGCTGCTTTGTTAGTCATCAAAGCAGCTAGAGCTAGACTGCCCAAGATTGAGAGGTCCTAGCAGATCCTTTAAAATATATTTGAAAAGCAGAATACAAAGCCGGTTTTGGCAAAGGTCTCCAAACCGGGATACTGTATGAAAAAAAACACTGGGATGCTTGAACAGTACTAACCACATGGAACATTCAGAATCACTGGATTAAACTGGTTTAATCCAGTGACAAGAGGGGCCAATATTCAAAATGCTTGGGTGACCAATCTTATCCATGCGTGACATTTCAAAGCCATCAGTGCCCAGTCACCTCAAACAGTAATGAGATCCTTTAGAGACTCTTAATAAAACCTATTAAAAAAGTCATAAAATACCAATCTGAATTTGTGTTAAAATGTTCCATAAAAAAACCTTGCTTTTCTAGCAGGTTTCTTAATAAAACTGAACAGGTCACTGATACCAATACTGACACCATGTGGTTATTTAGGTTAAGGAGCTGCAGCTATCAGGCCTAGTAAAGTAAGTTTATAAATAATTCACATTTTAAGGAACTTAATTGTATACAATGCTAAGACATGTATTAATTTTAACATTTTGAAACATTAATGATATTTTCTACATTTCACTTGACAGGTGATTATGGTCAATTGTCATTTAAAAAAAATCCTTGTTATCATACAGATTTCCAGAAATTAAAAAATGGTGTAATGTGTCTGTGTACATACAATAAACCCTTGTTCCGTTTTGCCATGCAGTCACTCTAAATGAAAACCAGGTCTCTTCCCAACATCTTTATTTTAAACCTCAGAACAGCTGGAAACTACTAATCTCATATGTGCCCCGCTGTGAAGTTATCATTCTTAAAATAAAGACACATGTAGTTTTCATTCTACAATATGTACATTTCCTCTATGTAGCATGTAAGACACTTTCCAACACCAGCTGGGATTTGCCATGGAAATCATGTTCATGTACAGCAAAGATTATCCTAAACATTGGCATTGATATTTCACGAGAACCTAATTTAAGAAGATAATACTGTATACATCCATGTAAATTTCCGTGATTTAGTGACTAAAAAAGGAGAGATCGATATTTGGATCACTTCCATTTAAAACAGTATTATGAAACAAAGGACAATCTTCCTCAGCTGTTAAGAACAAGTCTGCAATAATCACTTTTCAAGGATGGATCCTTTACCTCAACTTGATGAGGAAAGTCATGCACACATTGAAGAAAATAGAGAAAGCACAGCTTGCAAACTCTTGTTTCATCTTTACACTTAAAAAGAGACTGGGTACAAATATTTGAAAAATGTTGGTAGTCAACATCTATTTGTCTATCAAAGCTACGGTAGGTTCCACAGGAAAGTAGAAATCTAACAATTCTTCCAAAATCACAATTCAGTGTTTTAACACTTCATGAATTGTTATGAACAGACAGGTCTCTGAAAAGCATTTTGTGATGTGGCAAGCAGAAGGAAATGGGTGTATTTGAATTGTTGTGTTCCACCTCGGTGCAAAGCAGTGTTGATGACCTTAGTCCTAAACAGCACTGCGGATAGACAGGGACTATTTTGTGAACTGGGCATCGGCAACTATATGAAGCAGCAAAACGCTTTTATAAGAAAGAACGAGGCGAATAGGCAGGACTTGCTGTTGGCACGTGAAACCACAGGGTGATTGGTGAGTAACAGTTGGAGTGACGTCAAGCTCGTTTGTTGCCGAAGCCTGGTCTCAGGCCTCTGTGTGGGCCTGTGTGTACTGTCACTAGCCTGATGACTGCTTGAACGAATGGCTGAAGACCCACCCAGGTCTTCAGCAGGCCTGTGATGGTGGGGAGCAGCAGCCTGACAGCTGGCAGTGTGACAAATGTCACAGGAGAGAGGGGATGACAGGGATGGTGGGGAATCCTCACTTTCTCACTGACAGAAAGGCATTTTCCTTTCATTTTTTTCAAAAGAAGGCTCTGGCCTAGTTTAATCAACAGTGACAGGGAATGGCATTTTTTAAAGGCTTCTTTACTGCTTGATTTAAATAAAATCCCACCTCCAAACAATTAAAAACCAAAGCACTAAAAGCTGGAGGTTTGCTTTTCGTTTCTTACTAATTCTCCTACCCTCCCCAAAAATCCAAATTTTAATACTGTAACATTCTAGAATTCTACAATAAAGATTTTAAACAGGACTGAATTCACGTGCTATTTCAAACATGAGAAACTGAGAGATTGGAGGAAACACCCTTTTGCTAAAACTTTGGCTGAAACAGAAGGAATTATGAGGCAGAAAAATACAGAAAAGTAGAAGCAATAATTAGTGTGACATCGAATCCCCGTCTTGGCATAAGAGAACTCTCTCCTAAATGCCTCACCATCAACATAGACAGGTTTGGGTTTCACCACTGATCTGACTCAACGATCTCTAATCTGGACACTGAGCTCTGGTTACACAGGCTGGCATTTAACAGGGCAGGGGAAAAAAAACAGCAAAAACAGAAAGAAAAAAAATCCTTTGTTTAGCAATGTCACATCTGCCTGTCCTGTGCACACAAACCTTGTATCCACTACGAGTAGCACCTCTCCAACTCTGAACAACTGCCTGCCAGCACCAAGCTGCTGTGTGACTTCAGAACAGTCTGTGCTGCCCAGCTCTTAGACTGGGAGCTCTTTTCATCGCACTGACACCTGAAACCGTGGCGCAGGCAGGCTGCTGTGAGTTGCTATGCAGATATACAATTTCTGAAAAGTTATACCATGAAAAATAAGAGCAACCGACGGACCAGAGTTTTAAAAGGAGAAAGGCTGAAACGTGTAACAATTAGACCGAAAAGCTAAAAAACCCAATTAAACCCACATGAAACCGAATTCCTAAAGAAAGAAAAATCAATGCGCACGAACGGATTAGGTTGCGTTCACTGCCTTGACTTCGAAGGGTACAAAAATCCCCCGTTTGTAGAAAGAAAGACAAGAAGGCAGAGGTGGAGAAATGAGTCAGTCCTGGGTTCAAGTCTTTAGCATGTCTGTGATTCTGGTTGACATGAACAGGTTTGTTGGGGTATGCTGCATGTAGCAAAGGAAAGAAAAAAAATGTTAAGTGTAATGATGTATCTTAATAACGAACTTTAAGATGCACAGGCCTTTGCTTGAGGCAGAAAGGCATGGGTTTGCCTCCTGTAATTATGACAGGAACTGACAAGATACAAATGAGAAATTTAACTTATTAGCAGAAGCACCTTCAAAGATATGCACTAATGACATATTGCTTACAAAATCACACTTATATCAGATTTCCCCACTAAAATGACATTGTGATAACAAAATTCCACTATTTAGAGCACATTTTTTGACAGTCCTTCAAATAGAGATTATAAGATATCTGCTTCAAATGAACATGCAATAGTTAAGCCATCAGTAAATTTGATTTATAAAGTACTGCAAATATTAAAATATGCTGAATTTGGCTCAATTTTCTTTATTGTTATAAACATATAGCAGGAGCAAAACTCTATCAATAACTTCCAGAAGAGAAGAGTTGCTAAGGTAAGGAGTCACTTAAATTTTGTTTACTATGCAGTTTAGACTCAGTACTTAGTGTTCTTTATATTCTTATCTTTGGATAACTTACTGTCAGAAAATACTGAATTGGTATTGTTTTTAACTGGGGAAACCCTCTTAGTATAGCCTTTCATAGTCTTTATCACTTTTGAAACGATAAACAAGTGAAACAAACTTTAAGAGCAGAATGTGTTAATGTGTTCAATGCGTTAGTGTGACTGAAAACCTGAGTTACAAATAAGAGAGGGTCGTTCGGCCTACCCGGCTAGTTTTGATGCCAGTAACATTAATCAAGGGATTTCATCCAGCTGTTTCTTGAAGGATGCCAGGATTTCTATTTTGACCACATGCCTGGGTTGCTTGTTTAAAACTCCTATAACCCTTTGCGTAACAAAAGTGCCTCCTGTTCTCAGTTTTAAATGCTTTTTTATTGTAGTTGCCCTGTGTGCCTTGTGGTTTGTGTTTCACTTAACAAATCCATTAGCTTGATTTTGTGAATGTCTTTTAAAGAATCAGGCAGATGGACATTATTGAAAAATGAAAGATCTCATCCAGCACACAGCACGAGAATGCTCAGTGCACAACACACTATATAACAAAGTTTTTTGACTTGGGGATCTTTACCTCAAACAATAATGTTTGTCTTATATTGCACATTTCATAATTCGTGTAATCGATCAATAATCTTCAACCATATACGTATATATATATAAAACATACAAGCATCCTAAACAGTTCCTACAACAGAAAGATGCATTAATGACATAAAATATGTCCAGGTGTGATACTTCTGTTAACAAAACACACACACCACTATGCAGTTTTCTTTTTTTCACTAAGTCAAAGGATGTAACATGACCCCTGTCTAAACCAACACTTTAGTTGTAACATCCTGTCTAGAAGGTGCTTTTCAAAGCCATTTGAAGTGTCATACTGGATCTTTTAATACTGGATCTTTTACAAAATTGGGATTTTAGTAATGACTAGAAACAGTGACTAACTTACAATACAGCAGGAGAATTACTCTAGTGCATCACTCTGCTCAAATCCTACTGCAGGTCCAGTGACACAACGTTGTCCATCGAGCTTTGCTACTCCAGATTTATACAAAAAAAATGGCCTTCTCTTTCCAGTGGAGCTCATGCATGCTCTATTGTACTTTTGGACTTGCTGGCTGTACAAGTGCACACAAGTTCCATTCTACCCTGTTATCCTCCACCCAGTGAATGAGGATTCAATTGCACATTCTCTCTTTACCATGACAGCAAGAAAAGTAAACAGTGAAAGGGGACTATGGGGGTTCCTTCTCACTTTCTCCCCCTCTTATTTTCATTGGTTTGTCCGTACCATTCTAATTATCATGAAAGGCTTTTGCATACGGAGAGATGGATTCCCTGACTTCCTGGATCACTGAAAGCCATCGAGGTTGAAATTTCATCACAGTTCCTTTTTTTTTCCTCCATGACGCCCAGCAAATATTCCCCTCGGATAGTTTTACACCTTCGGGGAGTTTTTGGTCTTCGGTTCCAAACAATCACTCAGTTCCCAGTGGGTGGGGGTGGTGGTGGGGAGTGGGGATCGGCGGGGGGGAATAGAGAAAGCTGAGAAGAACAAACATTTACCAAGTTCTCTTGGCACCCAGTCAAACGCGAAACACAGAAACACAAATTCTACACAGTTCTTCTTGGTTTGGTCAGACTAACAAAATGTAACAATGGCGATACAGCATCGAATAAATGAGAACAATATAGGCCTTTGTAATGGGAGAAGAGAAAACGTATTACTTTTCAAGATAATAGATAATGTTTAGGCTTCATTGCAAAGTGCATCAAAGGTAGTCTATACCCCTGTGATCCCAATATTTAACATTTATCTTAAGGTAGGTAATCCGATAAGGATAGCATGGATTAGTTCAGAACTCTACCTCCAGCCCCTGACTCTAATTATCATGAGCTTCTAAAGTACCAGAGAGAAATAGTACCTTTATTGGTCCAAAAGTAAAATTCAAACAGGAGACAAGTACAGGGCTCAGAGAACAGGCAAGACAGAAGACAAGGGCAGCAGTAGGAACGTCCCAAGGGGCATAACGGTGACTTCCACAAGTATCCGAGTACTCTTGTCCTGGGCAGAAGATGCAGACATGCTGTACTTGCTGCTGCTGGGCTGGAGTCACAGAAACACCTCTGGGTGGGTATGGGTGGCACTGAGCAGGGCCCTGTCCATTCAGAGATAACGTGGGGTGGCCTGACTGCTGGTTGACTGGGAGAGGAGGGAGAGGAAGGAGGGCAGCTGGTGTCTGCAGTGAGATGTGGCACCTCTTCACTTATCCTTTCAGTGGGACACTGCCTTTCATCAGAGCTGAAAGCAGAAGCAAAGGGAGTGGTCACTTGTTTTGTTTTAGTAGAAAAAGAGATGCAACTGCACTTGATGTAAAATAGTCAGAAGCAATTTTTAAGAGAAAACGCTATATTTCAGACAGTCAGAAACAGAGCAGGCAGTTTAGATGCAAGAGGCCTACACATGTATTGTTTCTATAATCCCCAGCAGGAGCAGTCACAGTGAAACATCTGTTTGTATCTTATTCTCTTATTCCCTTCACGTTGTATACCACAAAGATACGGGTTAACACCTATCCACAACACCTTAGCACCACCAGCTAATCAGCTCCTACACTAGATCTTAATAATATAGGTGAGTCGTCAACTCACAATGGGACAGTGAGTTTCATTCACTTGCAACATCTGTGCCTTTAACAAAAAGACCTTCCTCTGTGTCACTTTAACATTATTTATGAATATCCAACTGTTTCTCCACAATCCACTCAATTAATTTTTCCCTTGATTCTATCACCTTATACCTCCTCTGACAGAGAGCTTGAGTCACCCTTTATCCCAATCTCACCCATTTTTATCACCTGTCCTAGGTAGCACCTTACTGATGTCTTCAACATACTGATGGATACAGCCTTTCTTACTAGCTGTACTGAGCTGCTGGTTTTAGCTCTAGTTCTGTTGACACTGCTCTATTGACACAAATCAGGCCCAACTTTGAAACTAAATTCAAAACTGCTCTCCAATACAGCAAATGCCATCCTTTACCACACCACTCTGTCTCTTAACTTCCCTGATCTTTCATCTACACTGAAGCTCTTAGCAACATGTTAATGAGCCATTCTTCAATAGCTTGTACAGTATTTATAGATAACATATTGCTAAGATTCACAGTAGCAGCAGTTCACAGATGAAAACTACCAAATCGTACTCATAAAGACTCAAGCCTTCTAGTTTCTAAGAACTGATACCTAGTTTCTAATATCCTTAGGTCAAAAATTACCATGTGGCCTAAGGTATTTACTGTCCATTACCGTATTGCCACATAGCCCTCAATATTACATAAACCTTCTCCAGCTTTAAAATAAAAATACATACAGTAAATGATCACAACCCTGAGTATTTGAAGGCTTCCAACTCATTTAAAATAAACATTTCATACATTGTATTAGGTATTTTTAAATGTAAATCTTATTTTTATTTCAGTAGTCGTGAATTTCAGAAGTTTGAAATTGTGAACAACAGCAATACTGTATGTATGTTTCACAGATTGTAAATCAGATACCATATAATAATGTCTTCACAGAACCACAGTTTATAACATAGTTGCAAAGTTTCTACAGGAGAGTGAATCCTTAATTTTATTTCCTACATGATATACATTATTTAATTGATACGCGATTTCCAATGTTTAACTTGCTGTGACTTACATTCCTCTTTTATTTTAAGCAGGATAAACACTGTGATAACTGCAATACTTGCTTACTATTTTTTAAAGTTTAAAATAGCTTAAAAGCAGTTGCAGGGGAGCCAGATCCTATTCCAGGAAGCAAGGTAGGTACACCCTGGATGGGATCCCAGTTCATTTTCAAGGCAGATACAGACACAAACAGACATGCATACACATACTGGGGCCAATCTTCCCAGAAGCCAATTAACCTATGGACTGTAGGAAGAAATCAGATCATCAGAAAAAACCCACATACGCAGATGCAGAGAGCACCCCAGGACAGGAATTGAAACCAAGCACTGCAAGGCACCAGTGCTGACCACTGCACCATTGCAATGCCCCCTTGGTTGGGTATTGTATATATAATATAAACCCAACCAATTTGGAATAAGTACTTATGTTTTTACTTTTCGACGATCAGTCTCCTCTGACCCGTCTGACCACCAGGCCACAGTGCAATCACAGCATGTGTAGTCATACAAGAGGCATCCAGAGTCCGGACAAGAGCAATTAGGTCCAGTCTCTGGGGCTTTGGGGAATCTTCTACATTGACAGGCCGAAGGAACGGAACCTTTTCACTCTCGAACAGAGAAAGCTAAGAGTGGACCTGATGCAGGTATTCGCAGTTCTCAAAGGTATTGACCAAATGGACTAGCAGGTCTGAAAGGATTCTCTTCTTTTGTAACATTTCTTCTGCTACAAATTCTGCAATGATTTACAGGAGCGGTTAGAGCGGTTGTCCTTCACTGATGTCATCACACCCGCACGTGGTGCTGTTTTATCTGGAGTGGTTGATTAATCTGAGCTCCACCCTGGATGGTGCTGGTTCAATTATGCGGCTTCTTAGGGAAACCAAGTCAAAGTAGGCTGGTGACATGACTTGGTATCACACTTGTGATGTTCTCAGTTAATCCCTTTGGCTAGTTGGGTTTCATCGAACTACAGATGCCCAAATATCATTTTTACTATTTACTGCCTGGAGGTTGTCCCATCCAGAGGACTACAGGCCCTTGAGTCTTGATTCTTTCAGAGAACACATGTAAATCATTGCTACGACAGTAAAAGACACAAAGAAAGCTGCATTTTTGTGAATTAGTGTAACCGTGTGTAATTTTAATGTTCTTAAAAATAATAATACTTCATTCATTTAATTTTTCTGAGAAAACTCTAACATGTTGCAATAATATCTAAAAAAAAACTATATATTTTTTAAAATCTATGCATTTTGTAAATCATTGTCTTTCAGGTCTCAAGACAATTGCCTAAGGACAAATGACACTGATTCCCATACTTGATGGCTGAATAGTTAACACAAACTAGTCTGGCATGTTGACTGCTGACACGAGCAAGACCAAAGCAAACACTTCAGAGAGACAAAAATAATTCAGTTATTACTTTTGAGAAAGTGGACTACAGTACTGTCTAAATAGAGAGAGGGGTGGTATAGTGTCGATGGATGCCATTTTAAGGGTTATGGGTATATGGAACACTGGTTTCTTTCAAGAAACAACTGAAGGAGATTTTTCAGATCCGTTAGCTACTCACTACCAAACAGGCAAGATGGGACATATGACCTTCTCTTATTTGTACCATTCTTATGTTCTTACAGTATGAGTAGTAGTTAGGGCTTAGGATTCCTAACCGGAGGGTTGATATTTGAAGACACTGCTGTTGTGTTTTTAAGCAAGGTACTGTACCTCACCCTGACTGCTTTAGTCCACTCTGCTACGCAATGGGGAGCTCAGGACTCCATCCAGTGGGGAGTCATGAGCCCTCAGTCTGCTTAACACTACAGAAGCCAGGACAAGCTCTAGCCTTGTAAGTCTCTAGGCTCAAGTACATACTATGTTCGTCTGCCCAACAGTTTTGACAGCAAAGAGAATGTTACAGAATCCACAGCCCCAACAGAGATTGTCCTTTTGTATGTGATCTGGGGACATGTACATCAATTGTGTACTAGACAGCCCCATATTTATCTGAAGAGATATTCAGTGTGAGGGGATTGCAGCGACTTATTAAAGTGTCATACACTACAGTGCTATGGGCATGTGTGAAGCAACAATGACAAACAGGTCAGCTACTAAATATAGTACCTTTCTACCTTAAGGAACTGACATATCATGAAATCGCACTTCTTGTTTAAAAAAAAAAAATGTTCAAAGCATCAGTGTGTTGCTTTCCCCACACCTGAACATCATCAAACATAAAGTAACATCTTTCGTATGTCTTTGTCATGAGAACCTTTTTAAGAGACCACCGAAGGAATGAGATGAAGGTCTCTTAAAACAAAGCTTGTTATTCTTCACCTTCTGTGTTCTGCCGCAGCTTTCTACCATCTGTTGCAAGCAATACTTACCTAATGCCTTTCTCTCTTCACATATTACCTTTTATTTCTAATATCTCTAAAAACAAATTAGTTTTTTTGAGGAATCCGACAGTCGTGCTCAGCAAACAAAATCACATCTTAGCTGGTATGCACCATGTGTTACAGCTGTTTATGTTTAAAAGAAGAAGGGAGATAAGGTTTCTGTGGTGAAAAATAGCTTTGTGGTAAATGCACACAAGAAAAGTGAAATAGGGCAGAACTAGTGGAAGTGTGACAGATGATACTGGAGAGTAGATGCCATTTTAGACTGTTTAAGGGCTGTTAATTCAGATGGTGAATTTCCAAGTCTACAAACATCATTTAGGAGCACAATTCTTTTTGTTTGTGTTTGCAGTCAACTACAATTATTAGTGATCACATTTTGTGGGTTTGTCCTGTGCAAGGAAAAGACAGAATATATCAAGTGCAATGACGATAAATTCTCATGAGCTGAACTACACTGGAGGTGACACATTACCCTTTCTACAGCTGAAAAAAGGAATTCAGAAAGAAAGACATTGTGTAAGAAATTCACATAGAATCAGAAACTAGGTCTACTGACAACAATGCAAAACTGACTGCATGCAGTTCTCTTCAGTTCCCAAAGAATGCATTGCCGTGTTAAAATAAAATAAAATTAATACATTTGTCAGGATAGAAGAGAAAGATTACTCCAATCTCAGTGTGACAGATGATGACACTTGCTGTGTAAAAGGGTGTCTGCTGTGAATACAGTACCTTAGTGTCTTTTAGCAACATCTTAAAGCTCACAAGTCATGCACAGACTGGCTTTTTCCATTGTTTCATTTCTTAAATTGTAACCAGTGATGTGAACAAGGTCAGTCACTCGCTCCGGGCAGAAATTGGCGCTGGAGTCAGTTGAATCTGAGTGAGAGGACATTTATGTTTTTAGGTCCGGTGCTGTTTAGTGTATTAAAGCACAATCTGCTGGCACTGTAGGAGGTATCTTACCCACACAGCCAAAATATCAAAACAAGACATTTTTTGGGGGTGGGTCAGGCAAGTAATATTGCTTTGGTTTTTCCAGAGTGGCATTTGTTTTGAGGATATGGCCTTTCTGATTCCAGAGAGGATTTTATGATACAGCATTAGTCAGCAGAGGTGTTATCTCACTAACACCTCACTAAGAGTCAGACCTCTCAAGGCTTAAACAAGGAAACCTAGTGCAAAAAAAACCCAGAAATTAATACAATATTCCATCATCGAAGACCCCACACACCCCAGCTACAGACTGTATGACCCTCTACCATCTGGAAAACGGTACTGACGCATTCAGGCCCGGACTACCAGACTCAGAGACAGTTTTTACACCCGCACTATCAAACTATTAAACTCCCAGCCTCTCTCACTCTCACCTCACCTCTCACCTATGATCTGAACCTCACAGTGCCTTCTCTCTTACCAAAAACTCAAACACACATTGAAATCTACCTCTACCATACATGTCAAAAGCTCACTCCCCATGATTTCTATCCCTTTATTTCATTCTGTTGATGCATGTTTTTGCACATCTGATGTTGATTTTGCACATTACCTTTTACCTTTATGTTGTTTTGCACATTGCCTGTTGTTGTTTTTTGTACACTGCTTGTTGTCTCTGTCTTTCTTTTGTTAAACAATTGTATTGTTGTTGTTTTTTCTTTGTACTACTTAACGTCCGAGAGCTAGCTAAATAGCATTTCGTTATACCATATACCTGTATATGAGTATAATAACAATAAACTTGAACTTGAACTTGATGTTTCATCCACAAGCTTGTTTGTAAAGTATTAGGAAATATTTGAAAGACAGCATGCAGAAGTCTCTCAGTTCATATGCAGTTTTTACACTGAATATGTAAATATTGTAACACTGCACTTTGTACAGGAAAAAAAAGTTTTTTGCAAGTATACTACCTGATCAAAAGATCCAAGCAAAGTTGAACTCCATGAAATGAACTACTTTAAACACTGCAGGTACCTTTTTCAA
This sequence comes from Lepisosteus oculatus, assembly GCF_040954835.1. Lineage (NCBI taxonomy): Eukaryota > Metazoa > Chordata > Actinopteri > Semionotiformes > Lepisosteidae > Lepisosteus > Lepisosteus oculatus. Next base: position 34,300,906 of record NC_090697.1, read on the forward strand.
TATCTCAATTTCAAAATTCTGAAATGTCTCAGTGGGCTCATTACAAGTTTTTGCCTGGTATTATCTGCATTGCCATACAAACTGATCTGTATCACCAAATGTACTCGACTTGCGAAAATCTAAAAGTTCTTGAAGGTCTTGTTGCTGAGGACTGTTCACTTGAAATAAATGTCTTCTCTGTACAACACACACAAGTACTGCAGATTCAGGTACTGTGCAAACTAACAAAGGTGGCTTTACAACAGGCCACAAGAAGAGGTGGCCTTCCCACAGTTTCTGTTGCACATTTTGTCATAATCAATGCTACAATGTTTGAATAAGACCACAGATAATTATTAAAGATGTCAAACTATGTTGTCAACTGAAGCCCAGCAGTTCTGCAACAAGAAACAAAATTTGAAACACAGCAAACACAGCACAGATAAATCCTTAAATAAGACAAAGGTCTGTATGGAAGGCAGAGTGAGATTCAGTAATACTGAGGTGGGGCCAGTGACTCATTTTAACACTGGCATGATGCATGTTTTTGAGTTCAGTAAATTTTTCTGCCAGTCCATTCTGAAAGCCATTGCATTCTCAAAACATTTCAACGCAAGGATGAATACGATAAGAAAATAGGCTTATCTGTTATCTGTTAAGTGGAAATGTACTGAAGTGTTTTTTTAATATAGTGCATACATGGTTTAAAATTTCAGGAGTCTCCAACAGGATGAAGAGCTTGGCAAAGGCTTGGTATTCTTTCACACTGCACACCAAATCTGCATTCATTTAAACGGCATGTACCCACATAGATAGTGTTACACCTATTGCAATAAAAAGTGCAAAACAAGAACAGAGAAAATGAGACAAAGTTTAAGTGTTTCCTGACACGAAATTCCTGACTTGGCTGCTGTTGCCTAATTTCAGGGCTTATTTAAAGACTTTTAACTGCAAAGACTTATGACGCTGTTAAAAAACACTGTTATACATTCACTACGAGAAGCAAACGAATCTTTTAAAGGGCCTCTTAAGTCAAACCTTCCGATCAAATTACAAGAACAAAATGCTTCCTGTGGTTATTATTGGCAATATGCTGTGATTTCATGTGCTGTGGTTGCTAAGGGATACTAAAAGAGGTAAAATGACCAAAGAAATATCATTCTGCGGCCCCTGTAGGAAGTTCATGACATATGTCACTACAGACCATTAAAGAAATTCAGTAGGTGGAGGAGTTTGTAATAATGCACTGCTGAAGCCTGGGCTGTCAGTGTTGTGCGGGTCAGAAGTTATTCTGCTGGAATAAAGTCACATCTAGGAGGACAGCAGTCAACAATAAGGAACCGTTTCCAAATCTGACATTAACTGTGAGTCAGCGGGAGGGAGGTGTCTCCACTCTGAGTTCATCTGGGAAGGGCACCCATGGGGAAGTTCATATTAAAAACGAGGTTCTTTTTTTCTAGCAGTTAAAATGGGAACATTGTTAAATCACCTAAATCTGGCAGTTGGTTTTTAATCAGATACGTGTGTATAAAAAAACAAGTAATCTTTTAAGGCAGATCATGTAATCAAATGGTTGTTTGGCCACTAAGTGTGGTGTGCAGTTCTGTAATATTATTCTATCACCATGTTTCTACATTACCCCACCTTAAAACAAAGCATTATAAACATTGATATACACAACACACCAGTCCACCGTGTTAACTGTGTTAAAAGTCTTTTTTTTGTGCACCTGTTTCCACAGGAGCTTGTTTTGCAAGAAAACATTCGTTTTAAGAAAGGAAGCAAAAATCCAGTGGCTGTTGCTGCTCATTCTAACGGTGTTCACAAAGCATGGTGATAACATGATTGTGCAGCAGACAGTCGAAATTTCAGGTAAAACAGTTGTTTCACAAAGCAGGTCTGTTTAAGTGTTGATTTGTTTAAGCTACTTTTTGAAAGGAGCAAGTAAAGACTTATAAATAAAATTAGTATAAAACTTAGTGCTAAACATTTTAAACTAACTACCATAACTAAACATGGGCCTGTAGTAAAATGAAACTAGACAAAAGGCAGTTTCTGTATTTGATGTCTTTTTTGTAACCTTAGAAGGAACCTTGCTATTTGTAGCTAATTTGCATATTGTCACTTTAGTTTCTGAGCTATGCAGCATTCGCTTTTCATGGGATTCAGTACCTCCTTTCATGTTTCATTGTTTCCTCACAATAACTCCCTGGCTACATGCTTTCCATAAGTACAGCAATGCTTTCAATCCATGCAACAAATGTCTACCACACAAAAGGCATTGTGTGTTAGCAAAGGGCTTAATAACCCTCTTCTGCAAATAACATCCGGATTCCCTTGTTCTGTGACTGCACAATGTCAAGGTTCTGTCAGCTCAAGCCTCCAGTCATCTGTGATTTAAAAGGTATGGAATTCAAATCCAACCAATAACAATCTGGCAAGAATCTGCAGGAGGTACATATTCATCAGCCACCTTGGAGACTTCTAGACAACTGGAGAATGAAGAGATGTTTGCACCTCGAATTTGTGGGAAGTGGCCTTTCAGACCTTCAAGAACATACATTTTGATAAGCACACAGAGCAAAACGTTTTGTAAGCTTTCCGGGGTTATTTATTAAGTTATCTACAAAATACTGTTCTACATATTTCTGCCATCCTTCAAAGAATGGCTGAGCATGTAGCTTTGTGGAATAACATCATTTGTCCACTTACAGGGTGCCACAGTTGCTTGAATGTGACACCCTACAATTTCCAAACCCCAAATTGTACATACTGTACTCCACATCTTTCAAAAAATCTCTTTTAAATTTCTTCAAACAGACAGTACAAGGTTTCATATTTACTTGATTAATGTCAGTAAAAGGGATGCCTTTTACTTACAAATGCAAAACTATGTAAATGAAGTTCATCAAAAAGGGGGAGGAAAAGCAGTTCTGAACTACCACAAACAAGCCTGGAAAACACACCAGGTACTATTCAGATGGAAACACTAGAAAACAACTGCAACACCAAGTTCATAACAAGTCTAACATTTGTAGAGGTAAATTTCCACTACTGACACCATTTGCAGGACATCTAAATGTACTGTACGTGCCACAAGCAACATTTGCCACATAATAAATATTGTAAAAAGTAGCATATAAACAGAAAAGTTACTAATATAAAAACTCTATTTCTTACAATCGCAATATTTACCATTATTAAGGATAAAATATCCCAGTGACGTTTGTGGGTAGGCAGCTGGTAAATGAACCCAATGCTGGGTTAAAACCTCCCCTTAACTGAGTGCAGGAACTGTTGAAATACACCACTGCACCAGTATAGAGATGCCCTGCTTGGAAACTGTAGGTATGCAATGAGACCAACCTTTTTTACTTTATTTGTTCTGATTGCGAATTCGTAGGCACCTCCTCTTTAGTGGTGGCTCAATGTCCTCAGGTCCTGTGCTGAGCAGGGGTGCGGAGATGATGCAGGGTGTGATGGCAGTCTTTTCTGTGGGCTTTGGCACAGGCTGAATGACACAGCCGGCCTTGGGCAACATGCGCAGGGCGTAGGCGTGGTCCTCGTCAGCTGGGTTGTTCAGGTTGGGGTCCTGTTTGTCCCCACTGCCCAACGGCTCCTCTGATGAAACCTTCTTACCTGTGTCCAGCTCCATCTGGAAGCCGCCAGCCCCCGTGCAGTTGTTCTCCTTCACTGACTCGAGTTCGCTCACCGCCGGCTCTTCCAGCGGGAGCTGCTGGGCCATTTTCCTGGGCTCTGGACGCTGCTCCGAGGAGGCGCTCTTGCTGGTTGAGTCCGGGGTCTTTGTGCCATTCACGATGACATTGCACACGGCAGCCGGGCTGGGCTCTGGCCCTGAGCTGCTTGACATCAGAGTGTGCTGCTGCTGCGGCGGCGGCGGCGGCGGCGGCACGGCTGGAGGGGCCCCGCAGTGAGCCGGGTCGCTACAGGGCAAAGCTAAAGGGTCGACAGGGCTGCAGCTGTCTCTGCTCTCGTCATCCAGTCCACTGCAGTTCCTCTTGTCCTCACTCAAGAAAGTCAGATTCAGGACACTGTGCGGTGGTTCGTGTTCGACTTTCACCTGAGTGCTTGGCACTGCCCTTTGAATGACATGCTGAAGCCTGGACCGGCGGCCCACTGTTAAGTCTATGACACCATCTTGCGGCAAAGCAGGCAAGTTTGTGAGGGACAACCTGGACTTGACCGCGCTCTCAGCTTTCACAGTCAAATCGACCACTTCAGTCCTTCCTCCTTGTTCAGGGGGGGATGGGTTCAACAGGTGGCCTGAAAACCCTGGGGAAAGTTCGGTGGCATTAGAAGAATCGTGTTTGGTGTTTGCCTCTCCTCGCGAGCCAGGAGAGAAAAGCCGGGTTTCCTTGGACTCACCTGCCTCAGAGGATGTGCTTGGAATGATGTTCTCACTGTTGTTACGGAGACCAGCTGAGGCCTTTGAGTTGAAGGGGATGGGGACAGGGATGGGGATGGGCACTGGGAGAGGAACAATGACCGGGTATGGCACCAACAAAGTTGGGGGTGGCACCAGGGGGGCAAGCGATGGCACACCAAAGTTCATCATTTGTGGCATAGGCATGTGGCCATTTGGCATCATGTTGACTGGCGGGAAGGGCAAGCCTGGCATGGGGGCACCAGGATGGGGAGGCATCAACCCTGGAGGGTTACCAGGCATTGTGGGGGTTGTGGGTGGGTGTATGTGTGGGGACAGCATGGGCCTATGCATGGGGCTGGATGTCGGGCCAAGGTTCCTGGGGGGCGGGGGGGGACCGATGCCAGGGATTATTGGGTTTGGCAGGGGACTGTTAGGGCTGGGAGTGTGAGGTGCACGGAGGAATGGGGAACGAATCTGCGGTAACATCGGGTGATCCATGAAGAAGGGCAAGGGGATGGGCCCACGATGGGTCATCACCATGGGCGGACTTCCAGACGGGACACCCATGGGCGGGGCGGGGATAGGGACAGGAGGGGGGAGAGTAGGGCTCTCATGGGGCTTAGGGCCTGGAGTGGGGATTTTGGCAGAGGAACAGATGGCAGTCGCTTCAGAGGGGGAAGCTGAGGCCGAGCCCGAAGGCCCGGGTGCTTGGTTGTGGCCGGCCATGGACGCGCCAGGAGACGGAGCCTTCCGCCGCAGGTCCCCCAGGGGAGTGTTCCAGGAATCTGGAGTCAGCAGCTGCAAATTGCTGCTTTCGGGCTTGCTCTCCATTGGCGGGTGCCCTGGGTTACAGAGGCCTGCTGGCAGGTTGGCCTGAGTCTCCTTATAGAAAATGTCCATCTTGTACTGGTTGAGACATTTTGCACTGCAGAACTGAAGCCTTCTCTCTCCAGCTCCAAAGTCCAGATATTCCTTCGTGTGTCGTATGTGCTTGCACCAATCACATACCTGGAAAATACGACACAGGAAGAAATTACGCAAATGATTACTCACAAAGTCTTAAATGGAAATATTCATTCTACAAGGATTCATACAGAATCACCTTTTTAATCTCCTTGTGGCCTTACAGTACATACTGTATATCTTTCCCATTGGCCTAACTCTCATCTTCATGAGGGTTAACACAACCACATTTAAGCAAGGAAAGGTCTTTTTAATGCTGCCTGAAAAAAACAGTAGTTAAGGATATCATAACTATTAACTTTTACTGTATTGTTTAATTAGTTGTTAATAATATTAGTGAGTATGAGTCTAACTAATATGAGTCTAACTAATCTTTTCTTACTGTACTTAATTTGTGACATTACAACTGCACCACCAGAAAATATTGCTGAATGTTTTCAGTCTGACCCAACATTTTCATATATGATGGCCCTCGAAGTTATGACTGCTACAAATGTGACTTATCCTGTCATACTATAAAGCATAAAAAACAACATTTACACTAAACTCAGTACCATGCTTAAAACAATTTGTTCATTAAATCACTCCAAAACCAGTTAAAATCACTCCAAAACCAGGGAAATAAACAATATTCGTCATTCAGCACTGTCACTATAATCAGTCTGTTTACAAAGACCCTCCCTAAAGGATAAACTTTAATGCTAAGAGGATTTGGGAGATAACATATGCCAAAATCGTCTTAGGGCATAGCTTCAGGGACAAGTATGTTTAGGAGCAGTAAAAAGCTTTTTTTCAACAATAGGGCAATTTGCAAGTGTAAGGCTATAGGCAGGCAGATAAACGAATAACATTTGTTAGGGTAATGTGCTGTTCGTATGGCACGCTGGGAGTTACCAAGCAGAATGACGTTAAATAGGAATAACTGTATTCTTGTTAGAAAAAAAATAAAGATTTGTTTAGAATTTCAACAAAGATTTGCACTATTCCTTTTCAGCACAAACATGCTTTTGGGAACTGCATCATGAACATTCTCCCAGTTAAATGCATTCTGACTACAGTAAATTTAGGAACTGGCATTCCTTTGAATGACAGGACAGTTTATTAACATCCACAGGTTAGAGGGGGGAATTAGAAAGGGAATTCTTTCAGGCGCCATGCTCTATCTTACACAGACAGCATTCTGATCTCACTTGGCGTGACATTAGCGGGCGCAGTGTGAGTAAACTGGGGTGGGATGAGGGTGTAGCGTTATTACCATAACTTAGGTTAAAAAGGCTTTTCATAGTTTGTTTACCTAAATCAGTCAGTCAGAACCATGATGATAAACCTAAACATCTTTCTTAACGTCACGTAACTGTTTACCTAAAAGGCAGTTTTATACAGAGCTGTGCTGTGCATTATTACACACATATATAAATATGGACTGCTGTGTATCCTTTAAGCTTCCGTTTGCCTTTGCAGACCGAGAGGCGCGATAAAAAGGATGTGTACAAAGAAAGGTGTACATACACATATTAATCCCTGACTTAACTGTTACAAAGAGATCATTTCTCAATCATCACGGAAAACAGAAAAACGTAGCACGAAAAGATTAAGCCAAAACAAAGTGTCTTATCGACGAAATGCTCAGGTGAATAGGTTACTGAAAAGAGTGGGTTGGGATTACTGCATTGACTTGTTTTCCACCAGTGGTTTCCAATGTCGCACTAAATAAATACCTTCTCTTCCTGTAAAACACTTGCACTCCTCTCTCGGACACCCTCTACTGATTTCTACATTTCATCAAGTTACAGCAGAGGTGAAAGGGAGAGTGCAAGCGATGCCTGGACACTGTGTACTATGGAAGGACGCATGTGTAAAAGGAAAGGAAAATCTTACAGGAAGTTCAGGAAGTTATTTACCTACAGAACAGGTGTGACTTAAGCACCCTATGATGCAATCTGTGTTGGTAGCTGGATTCTGTCTTACGGTAACCACGGAAATATACTGCAGGTCTTAGGTCTTGTGTTCTGTGTGACCTCACTGAAAAACACTTCAATTAAAACTTGCAGTATTGCAAAATGTATGAAAATGCTTAAAGCAACACGCAAAACTGATAGAGAGGAATACACTGTATCAACATCTCAGAAGAATTGAACAGTCATAAAGGAAAAAACGATACATGGAACAAAATGAACATTTCCTTACTACTCGTCAGTCTCTGTACTCCATGGCGTGGTGCCAGCATGCTACTTTTAGGCTCAGCGAGCGGTATCATTCATTTATTTTCTTGGGAAATGCGCAGCAGCCTACACCGCTAGACCATTTAAGAGGCACTGCGTCAGAAGCCACTGAAAAAAGAAATATACTCCATCTGATACAGAAAGAAATAAAGCAGGCCTGTGGGAGTCTGGTAACTTCTCAGAGCTTATATTTCACACATAAAAAAAACCCCAACTCCGACTGGCAGCTGAGCTGCAGTTTTGATGGCCAAAGTCAAACATGGAGCTCAGACGGTATTGTGAGGTTACCCACATCAGCAGTGCATTCAGTCTCTCAGCTTTAAGGGGAAGTGGCAGTGACTCATGAGAGTTAATTAAGGCATTAATCAGCTGTCAAAGGCCCCAACGCTGTTCATCTATCATCCATCCCCGTAATTCCCCACTGAACGCTGATGTGTGATGCAGTTCGATTATTACTGGTCTGAACCACGGTCCGTCTTCAGCTGTGCCGAGATACAAAAAAAATTATCTCCAGTGTCTAACTTGCACCTGAGAAAAGGCACCAGCTAGAAAACCGTTTCTGCAAGGTCAGACTTCAAGCTGACCTTCGTTTCTCTTGGTCACACACACACCTCCTGGGGGGAATCATTATCTATCACAACAATTGCCAATTTCACAGGCAAAGTCTTACACAACGCAACAAAAAACCTAACAACTGCTGAATTTAGTTTTTAGAAGCTTTTCATTAAAATGGTCCTAATAGAATTCTCATTATTTAAAACTACTGTACACAATTTCATTTTCCAGGTCATGTAAAATTCCTAAACCAGGCCTTACACATTGAATAAAAACTGATGTGTGTAATTGGCAAGGCATGACTGTGTTCTTTGTTTTTGCTGTGAACTGGCAAGATCTCAAGCATGATATTTATTAAATTCCCAAACATGAGAACATAGCAACAAATTTGCACATAAACTCTTCTATGTTTAATGAAAATATTAAGAGTCGAAACCCTGGGGCTCAGATGCCTAGCTTGGTGGCTATATTAAGTGCTGAGGCAGGAATTTTAAAACAGATTTCCAAACTGCAAACTGTTGTCATTGCTTGTAGCTGAAGTCCCAGTGTGTGGAAGGGAGCTAGCCTGCACATATCTCTAAATTCTCCACTACAGATGACAGAAGAATGTGCTTCACTTAATGTTCAGATGTACTGTATGTCATGTTTTAGTTTTTAGTCTGGTTAACTGAATGTGGGAAACTGAATGGGGGAATCAGCTGCTTTTTCACCTTCCCAATGCTTTGTGACTAAGGAAATCTCCACTTGATGTGCCATGTTTCACATTTTTCCTCTTCTTTCTGCCTCCCCAAATCTTTTCCCTGCCTTAAGGGGTCTTTCCTCATCTGGGTCTCCAGGATTCAGACCCTCACACTTAGTGACCAGATATGCACTATAATTTGAGACTGTCTGTATACTGTAGAAACCCCTTTTTCCACATTATAATAAGCCTGTCCCAATCTCATGAGCAGACATACAGTAAATGCAGAATATTTCTGGTTCAATAGCTGCCATTTAATGCTGTCAAAGAAACACCGGAGCTGTATCCCTGAGGTAGAAAAGTTACATTATTAAGAAACAGCAGTATCTGCTTTAGAATAATGTGAGCAGTGTCAAAGGAAAAAATAACAGAACTCACACAGTGACTGGAATGCTGCCTTCACCGGTATTCAACAACGGCCATTGCTCAGTTCATCCACAGTAAATGGACAGGGAGCCCACTACTGTAACTTGTTATAATCATCCATTTTCACTTGCACGCTCCAAAAACTATTAAAATTAATCCTTCAATTCACCCGTAACCACAGGCATTCCTAGGGTATTTACACAAAAAACTGTGTGACTTCTTGTGCACAAGATGTGACCTCTCCTGTTGCCAGGGGAGAACGTTGGGTTATTTCAAGTTCTACTCCAAGCACTGCACACGGGCTCTGTTTTTCAGCCTGAATTTCCCTCCTGTCATATCTGGCTCTGTATGTCCATTCTTCTGTTTTCAGGATGCAGTATGAACTGGAGTAAACTGGAGTTTTTTTATATCTAGACAGGTATAAAACCTCTTCATTTCCATTATTTTATTTAGGTTGGTTTCAATTCTTCATTTTTGTACAGAGCAAAAGTAAAATAGAGCAATGCTCCCATGTGGCCATATTAGAGAAAAGTGAATGTTAAGTCATCACCTGTATATCAAAAGTTTGAATATATATAGTAGGGGTTGTTTATGTTGGCTAATAAGGCTATATACTGTAGAAGACATGTGTTTCTTCTGCAGAAAAGGGGTAACATATCTATACAGCTGTTACAAGCCAAAACAGAAAAAGGCAAGGATACTGCTAAACAATTAACCCAAAACCAAGAGCTCTGAGCCTTCTGAGGGGCAACTGCGGGTATCAGGCACTGATTGATTGATATTACATTACAATATTTGTTGATTCCATTTTTTGTTTTAGAAGAGTGACTTCAGTCCTTAACCAGTTGTGCAACAATTTATGGTGGCACTCTTGAACATTTTTTAATTATAAATGTGCTTTAATTTACTACTGAAAAGACAGATGGGAAGCACTTTCCTAGTCAGAACACTGTGGGCAAATTTCACTGAGCATTAGCGTACACGCTAATGGAGCTTTTTTCTTTTTTTGAAACAGATGTGTGCTGTTGAAAGTAATTACTGTCATTTGTTTTATCGCGCCCCCCACCCTGTGCCTTTCCATTCACCAGCAGTGTAACCCTGACACTTCAGAATGATTAAAACATCAAACAGCGGTACAACTAATGGAATATCTCTTTGCAAAATTGATATGTCCAGTTTCTTCTTCACTCTGTTTTTATTGGCCTCTGAAATTTTGAACACCAAATTCGGACTTCATCTGCAAAAGAGTTTTTGACTTTTTTTAAGTTGACCTGGTCTGGGTTCCCAGCACGCCAACACACTCTGAATGCAGAGTTGCTCTTTAAACCCCTTTGGATGGTGCTAACCTCAGTTTAGAGTGCCTAAGGCATTTTCACGGTTAAAAGGCTAAAAACCTCCTTTAAATCTTTGTTACACACAGTTCAGGTAAAGTCCTAATCTCACCCCAGTACATCAAACCAATGTGTGTTCTACATCAGCATTCAGGCCCTTCAATTTTCTCTCCTACACCTTCTGGTTTCCAGCAGGTAAAGGTACAAGATAGACTACACCCTGGCCTGAATACCAGTCCATTGCAGGGCACACACAGACACGAACACAACAATAACATTTTAAAAAGTCAGCTGGAGCTCTGACTTCTTGAATCCCAATAGACAAAGAATTCTTTTTTTTAAATCACTGTATGTCATTCTTATCAGTCAACTTAAAATATATATGTTGATATTACAGATGAAAATGACATTGGAACTTAATCCCATAGGAACTTGTTTCTGGCATTTACAATCTGGAAGTGTAAACTGACAAAGATAAGCCTGACATTCAAGAGAGAAAACAGGTGATGCTTCTTGATATGGAGAGTCATGAGGATTGGAGCCACATCCTAAGCTGTGTTGTTGAAGCTGATTCCATAGGGGTTCTTTAAGAGCTTGATGGGATTCTTGGATCATTACACTCATAGAGACCAACCAAGCAAGATGGGCTAGAGAGCCTTTCTCTCATTTGTTACCTTTTTATGTTCTTGCCTTAAAATTTACATCTCACCACCTGAGAAAACAATTAGGCCACTTTACTTTTTCTTTGTTAATAATACGAATTATAAGTCTAGAAAAAGGAATATAATATTCTAAAGGTCAGGTTATGAAACATGTTGATGTATAATAACCTTGCTTCTTTGCTTTTAGTTGAAAACAGAATGCAAACACATCAGTGATCTTTGCTTTGACTAGGGGCCAAAACTTCCATCACTTCCTGAGAATCAGACTTCAGGAGGTGCACAATATCTCTTTCATCTGTATCTGTGTTATTTTTTTAAAGGGGGTGAAGGGGGGTGGGGGAGTTTAGGGAAATTACGATAAAATAATGAATATGCAAGCTTTCCTGTTATATATTTAGTTTAATATATGAGTTATAAACTAAAGAATCAAATATCAAAACATGAAGGCACCAATTAAGTGAAGGTAACAATAAACACAAGTCTCCGATGTTACAAACAAGCAAGACATTTAGTTTTTATTTATCTCATTAAGTTTATGTTCTGAATAAAACCCACATCCACTCCTTTCAATACACAAGGTCTCTACACAAAGGGCCAGTCCTCCACCTCACCCCTGTCCAGCACCATCACAGGGAAGCTGGCACTTGTCCTTGCTGTCTAGAAAACCTGATCTGTCAGTCAGGCACAAGAGTCCCAAATGTGTACGAGGGGAAACAGGCTGGCCGGAGTGTGATGCCGACCTCATCACCTCCACCTCCAGTATCAGATGGCCCTTGCCCCCATTCCGCCATGGGTCTTTATGGCCTGAAAAGGGGACATAACCTACCTACATATATATACTTTGGCTCCCGAAGTTCCCTTATCGCATCTCTCTTGCACCTCCTCCCGCCACCCCATCTACACCCTTGCAGCAGCTTCCTGGCTCATTCCTTGCGAGAATGAGGGAGGGAGGTGTCTGTCAGTCTCATGTTTACAGTCAGGCTGCCATTCCCTCAGCAAGGTTAGTCACAAGGTGCTGTAAGTTACATCAATCTTCTCGTACTTTACATCCCTATCGTCGCAATTAAATTCTACTTATCTTCAGTTCTGACCCACTTCATCTACCGCTTAGGTGCAGCAACCACCTAGGCGACATGCAGCAGCAGAGTGCACTAACAGATCAGGTGGCTGCACTAGCTCAATTAAAACTTTAGGGAGGTCAGGTTACACATACCTGCAGTGGAATTTAGCAAAAACACCAGGGCTAATACCCCTACTCTTATAGACAGTGACATAGAGCTTTTACTGAACAAATAATCAGGATCTTGATTTAAAACTTGCCAGTTTAGACAAAGGAAGAGAGAAACACCTTGTGTTTTAATCTTATCATAAAACTCTGGCCATATTTCTTTAAAACCCTGAGGATTTTTAGGATTTTTAAACACCTATTGTTAATTAATCCCAAGAAAAGTCATGATAAAATCTACTTATGTGGAACCACCTACAGGGTTTACTCAAAGCTGTGCAAGTCATTACAGCAATGTGTTTAGATTTATATCCAGATTAAAGTATGGGGATGTCAATGGGTATGTTATTTTTATTTTGAGAGAATGGAGGCATTTACAATCAAATAAACACAATAGTATCCATCTGACAGTTTGGTTCAAGCTTTTAAACTACAGTATTTTAGATGTGGATGCTACTACCTGTTTTGAGTTAAACTGCTGATGAGTGTAGTGCTAAGTTGAGAAGCACTTATATTTTGTTTCAAAATACGTTTACAGTTGCCAGTTGCTTGTCAGTCTGTACAGAAAGCAATGAAAGTCTGATTGGAAAAGTGGTATGTTGTTAACCTGGCCTTATGCAAATTATAGGCCAATTAATTTTAATTGGTAGGCATTTACTAATCTAATATATTTTGGGGTCAGACAGAAATATTAAAGAGAATCACTTTCTACCAAACCACACTTACACAGTAACTAATTAGCATGTTAGATAGGAAATCTTAAGAGAATTTTTGAAGAGATAAGGCTTTTAAGTCTACCAATAAGGAACTTTTAAACTTGAATTCAATAACTATTTTGCAGAACAAGAACTATATAAAGTATACTGCTATTAATTCTTTCAAACAGTCAGCCAAAGAATGTAAAACGTTATCTTGGAACATTATAATTCCAAAACCTATGTAATAACTAATTCCCCATTTCTTTTACTATCCTCTGTTATTTTAAAATAATGTCCATTCTGAAGCGTAACTTTTATTGTCTTGTGTGGTACTCTTTTGGTACCTGGTTAAATCTCTTATTATCTCATTACTTGCCTATTGCATCTCTCTTCTAGGTGACTTGTCTGTATCAGCAGCCTGTTTGCTTGGCCTTTTCCCTACCTCACTTCTCCCATGCAGCTGGAAATCTCCCACCCCTCACATCCAATTTAAGGTCCCCTGGCTCCATCTCAACAACATCTGAGCAACGAAAGCAGCTCTGCTCTGCCCCAGCAGGGATCACAGTGGCTCTCGGGCTCAGAGAGCTTGCAGTGCCGTTCCTCTCACTGTGGCAAACCACTCTATGCCACAAGAAGGGTCTTCTGCAACACGCTCAGCGCCACAGAGTCCTGTTACACTCTGACCCTCCAAACTCTTGAAATCTGGGCCCTGGCACCAAAAGGGCCAAAAGCAGCTCTGCTCTGCCCTGCCCCCGCAGGGATTCGATCAACGTCAATCAACGTCACAGCTCCCCTCGCTAAGCCGTGGCAAAATCCTCTCTGCCAAAGGGGCTGAGTCTTCTGCAGGGGGACAACGCTAAATTGTCTAGGTTTCCAGGAGGTAACATCACTGCCACCTCGAAACCCACTTCTACAAACTGCACCTTTAGACCCTACGACTCAGCCCTGAATTTGTAGAACGTATCTCGTGCTGATTTATTTTTGTCTACACAGTGCTTTGTAACACTACATCATTTTCACAGCTCAGTAATAGCAGGCTTAAATACAGGTGAGAGCTGGCATTAACAACAAATATGTCTGCTTGTGACATTTATTCACCCAGGGGGAAGCTGTTATTGCAACTTGTTCCTTTTATTTAGAACATATTTTGCACACAGGGCTTTATATCATATTCACATCTACATATCCGAACATCTGTATTAGAATTATTACGGCTATCTTGATGTCAAGACTCAATGCCAACTGTCACATTGCCAAATCTGTGCCTCCAGATTAGTAATGTAAAAGAAGAAACCAGAAGTCAGAACGTAAAAGGTGTTGAGGATAAGAAGGGAGTTAGTGGGGGTTGGAGCCTAACAGTACCAGCGCCATCTCAGTCTGGCCACTTACAGTCTTGCTGTTCAGGCTTTCACCACTCTATGAAATGCTTCCTTCACTTTCATCCTCCACTGCTTTCTGACAGCTTGAACAATGCGGACAGAAAGTGTCGTCCCTCTCTCTCAAGTAAGCATGCAACGGAAAAAGGAGGAACTGTCAAAAACAGTCTGGGAGCCTTTGATAGTTGAAAAGTGACACTGTCAGGATACTTGAACAATGACACAGATAAAAACCTCCAGCCGGGGCTGTTCAGAAGATACGAGGAACCTTCTATTTGTGAAAACGCAGCAAATTAACTACAGTGTTCTTCAGTGAATTGAAGCAAAAAATCACAGATTTTTGTACTCTGACTAAAGGGTGGGAATATCCCATTTCTAGTAGATCTTACAGATCTTTGAAAACCAAGTTCAAATACAGTAATGCATTCTGGTTAACTTCATAACAAAATGTCTTATGCTATTTTCCATTCACCACCAACCTTAGCTCAAAATGAGGGCCGAATTCACCAAAGCCATCTCTCACGGTAAACGAAACAAGTTATCTCTGCCTTTGCCAAGCAACCAAAATGCACACACACTTTAAGAACAATCTTATTTAATTCACTATGTCATTTATGACACAAAATCAATACATTTTTTCAGACAATTTAGGGACACATGACAGAAACAAAAACAGTGAGCTTTGAAAGGCCATTAAAAAAGAAAGGAAATAATCTGTATCCCAACCACCAAAATAGAGAGTGGAAGACTGCATAATAATCCTTAAACTATCGGACTGTAATTTTGATACTTGTTTTCATTTCTGAAATGATAGATTAAATAACATGTATTTAGACAACAGCAAATATTAGGCACCATCATTGATTGACATTCTAGAAGAGAGGCTTTTATTCTTACAGTAGTTGTGTCTGCCGTCTAATCTCTTTACATATCTCACCACTTCACAAAAATGCCCTTCACTGTTGAAAATCAACCCTGAATCTAATTTTGATGTCAGTTGATACCTTTTGCATTGTACTAGTTAATTCTAACAACAAAGCAGTGTTTCTACTATTGAATGGAACTACATAAGGCAAATAAAACTTTAAGTTTGGGGTTTGAAGCAGGAGGAAACCCTTGATTCTAAAAATGGGTCAACAGAACACTGTCTTCTATAAAGAACAGACCTCAGGTTAATTAGTTTTTGGCCACATTTCGGCATTAATTTGATATTTGGTTACTTTTTTAACGCCGTAATATCTAGAATAGAAACACACTCAACATAAAGTCTAAAACAAATCTTGCGGAAACTAGGACACTGTGCCTTATACTCTTCTCAGAATGTGAATAACACACCCTCTTATGCCTTACTTCTTCAATTAACTCCACACTGATATCCTTGGAGGGCCGGGTCTTGTCTGAGCCCCTCAGTTGTCTTATGATATGATCGTACCTATCCAATTGCACCTGCTGAGGAAGACATCATTACTTTAGAAGGTCAAAAGGCAGCTTTGCAAACAGGCTCAGCCAGTTCTGCTCTCAGAGAGCACCTCCTCTGTCACTCTGCCTCAATAGTTTCATCATCGGCTTTAACCTCTTCAATAAACCACAGGGTTCTAAATGAAAATGTAAACTTTGGACCTTATTCCCACATGATTGACAGCTTCATATTACATTTTCTGTGTATGTTGGATTCATTTTTATTTGTGGAAACATAATTCAGTTTAGTAGCATCAGTAGAAAACATTAGAAAAAATACTTATTGAATACTGAATGATATAATTACTTAATTGTCAAGGTCTTACATTTTATAATCCACGCATTGACACGTTCTAGCTGAACTCATAGGTAAATCTAAAGTGACCCTGAAATACACAAACCTTCTGCTTGTGGACCCCAAGTCCCCACTCTACCCTCTCCCCATAGAAAACAGAAGCTGCATGATTTCTATAAACTTCATTTAAAAAAATGTCACTGCAGCTGGTCATTGTAAAATTATACAAATCAGTATTCTGAGCTTTAGATACAGTATTCAGTCATGCCACAACTGACTGAAAAAAAAAACATGTAAAGTATGTAGGGGAAAGAGAATGAATGCTAAGAATTCTCTGTGATTTTATATTCACTGTTAAATATTTGTTAAAATGTATGCCCCTTTTTTTTTAAAAAAAAGGATTTTGACACGTAACTGGCTTATTAAATGTTTATGCTGTGGTGATTCTTCGAATGCGACGAGTTGCAATACTGGAACGTTTAAGAGGCAAGAACTTTAAAGAACTTAAAAATCTTCTTTACACTCAATATATTCTCTTATTCTCATGTAGCAAAGAGCTTGGCTTCAGAAATAAATGTTGTTGAGGGCACAGATCCGTGAGGCATCCCTGTTGCTCACTGTGGGGTGCTGGAGGTTCGCTGTGAGGCTCATTACACACACTTCCCAGATTTCAAAACGCTTGTGTTCACTGTTAGCTCTCACTAATAGAGTGGCAAATGTATAAGCTCAATGCCTAGGCACAGTATTCAGCTACTGGAGACAAAAGGACATTTGGAAATATTTATGTCACTATAGGGCTATCAGGCTTCTGGAAATCAAAACTTTTCAGCTTGTGCTCAGATCCCCCCTGTCTATTGAGATGAATATATGGTGCTCTATTTCTGTTTTTAAGTTTATTTTTTGCATGTATTGACTGCAAAAAAAAGGAAGTACAAATGAACCATTGACACACTACTGTATTTCTCTCTCACCTAAGATGTGACTGAAGCATTCATGTTAATTGCTTCTATCTCCGTCTCGCAGCAAGAGAGAAATGGAAGTAATTTTCCAAAGTGAAAGGAAGTCATTACAGGTGTGTTATATTAGTGTCTTCACGAGTCTCTCGAGACAAACCTGCTAAGATCTCCAATAACCACCCTGATGTGTAATTATACAGTGATGGACCTTAATTGATAAATTGTTAAAGAATTGGGGGTATATCAGGTCACTGATTCTTACAACAGATTAAATAAAGATGTACTCACTTCAGTGTAATGCATTAAAACCAGAGAGCTCGGGAACAATTTAGCAGATCATTTTTTAAGTTAATTAACAGTCACAACTTCTAAATGTGTTTAATAAAAATGGGTCAAAAATGTAAAAAGAAAATTTGAACAGAGTTACAGATGATAAACCTTAAATGCGTATGGCCTTACAAAATTCAGAATCATCTGACTTAACCTTCAGTCTTAAATATTAGGATACTTAGCCATTTCAGCTAAACATATCTAAAGTATAACTGAACTAAATACACATAAACACAAGAGGATCTGTTTAAAATACAGGTTAATGAGAATATATGCAGCCATTTGCAAGATGTGTTGATGCATTTCGTGGTACAGATTTGCTACAATAGACCAATATTTAATCGCACACGAAACAAAAACGAATGCCACAGTGGAGCAATTTCATCTCTCTCGTATGAATGAATAAAAAACAGAGCAGAGAAAAACAGATCTAAATTCCTGATACTGTATTTCCTTAGAAAAAACAACTGAGAAATCCCACAGCTTATCTAGAAATAAGGGGTAAGTCGAATGTTTAAATGCTTTCCTAGTTAATGTGTTAAATGTTTAACGATGTGGTCTAGCTACACAGATAGGATTTGCTATGATATCCGTCAAAGTTTATTTTCTGTACACTTGATATTGTGCAGCTGGCCCACTATGGATGCACAGTACGCAGGTTTTGCTTTATCAAACTGAAATAAAGTGTAAATGAGCTGTGGGTCAGATTTAGCTGTAATGTTATTCATATAAATAATTTACTGAATTAATGGTAATAAACAAGTATTAAACAGAAGAAAAAGAGTGACTCACTATAGAACTCAAATGAATAAAATCTTTATTTCTGAGCAACTTTGGCACCTGAAAGTTTATTTGATTATATATACAGTATATCTCCATCCAGCCTTCCATTTTCAGTAATATAGCTGAAAACATACACGTAGGAGGCAATTTACAGATGTTAAGCCATCTGGACAGCTTTGGACTGTGGGAGGAAACCAGAGCTTATATACACATATTTTTCAAATCTACACCAAAACAAGCGAATACCTCTGTCATATGGAAACAACTGCTTTTTGGGCTTTGTTTTCTCTGCCATTCATTTACGAGAGAAAATATCACATTGCTTTAGTCTCTTTTATGTGCGTAATATCAAATCAAAGGTTGCTATTTCATTGGAGAGGCAGGATTGGTACTGGATATTTAATGTTTGGATTGAAAACCAGGCCAGTCAGGTTTTAATTAACTGGTAAATTTTATAGAACCTTCCTTAAGAGACATCAAAGCTTCAAGTCCTCAGAAATTATTAAATGTCGGCACAAGGAAAAAGAGAAAATAAACCTGTACCCGACCTTCCATTTTTTCATTTTTTTGTGTGTTTTAATTCTGACTATGTACACTGACCACAGTTAAATGACACTAACTTATCTAGTTCATATAAGCAGTGTCTACTGTGGCTAATACTGACATAAATGTAGCATTCTGTTCCCACGTGGTGCTCATCTAGAATTTAAAATGTACAAATGAAAACTACTGGGTAATCGGACCACTTCCCAGGGGACCAGGGAGATTAAGACCTAAATGCAACTTTAATGATGTTTAAAAGCCTCTCCATGGTATATTGCTCTGGACATGTATTGGTGGGTTTTACATTTTTAATTAAATGAAATATGTTTTAAGCGGTTCTTCCCTGCATTCGTGCGGTACTCTGTCTTCACACTATCTTAACTAATATTTCTAAGAAAAGCTGATAGGGAGGCCAAAGAGAGAAGCACTACTGTAACTGGCTAGCAGAGGCTGTGTTATGATAAATGTGGAAAGCCGCATACTGTGTGACCAACGTAATTTTAAAGGCTTACCTTTTATTATTGCAGAATCAGATATGCTAAAATATTGCTGCTGCTATAAAATTGTGCATTGAAATATTGCTCCTGCGTCTATCAGCAAGGTCTTGCAGACTTAATTGCTCTGCGGTTAGTCCCTAATCAGGCTCTTATGTGCTCTTTCCTTGATTGACCATGTGACCATGTACAGAACCAAAAGAGCGACACTAGCCTAGGGGGAATTAAAAGGGTCTAGATTCTGGGAGAACTGTTAAAAACAGCAAGCCTTAACTCAAATCCAATTTAGATATATACTGTATGTTGCAATATATTTCAATGCCATATAATGGTGTACAGGACATTCCCAACTGTATTGCACGCATTCATCTCCGGCTTCTCTTCAAAAGATATTCTCTGGGGGGTGTTTTCAGCTCCCCAAGTCCTCTTTATGTCATGTTCAATAAACACTAACACAGCTGACTGTGGGATGGCAAATTAGCCTCAATTGCACATTTGTCTGGAACTGAGATAGCACTTCGGAAGCCAATTGTCCCAGAAGAGGGAGTCTAGTAACTGCTGGCTGGGGCCGAGAGGGTGAAGTGGGAGGCGTCCCAATATGACAGACAAAGAAATGAACACGTCAGTTTGCTAAACGAGGTGATGTGTGTTTTTGTGTTTTGAGAGTATTTTGATCATAACCTATGCAATCTGTCGCAGGGTGTTAAGATGAGCAAAATACCTCTGAAACACTGACAATAAAATTAAACTAATTTCCGACGACAAATTCAATGCAATGTATTAAAATAAGGTGAGTAAAATGACTACTGTATAATGTCTTCAGTGCGAATGTATATGCTGGATATGTGCTTGATGCATTTCCCACGTAGCAAAGTCTTGCTGTTTCAATCTAAAATCTTGTCATGTCCTGTACAGTACATTACATTGGTAAACTAATGACACATACAAATTGAGGGTACAGGCATTTCAAAGCACGAAATTAATTTTAGAATGTAAATGTTTTTTTTTTTTAATAATCAGATCTTTAAAACTGCCACTGAAATGGGAAAATGCTTAGACAATTTTCATTTGTGTACTGTAGGTCTTGACACTGATAGAATTTCTTACAATACAAATTATTACAAATTAATGCAATAAGGACAAATGTGACTCAATTACTCTTTGGATGTAATTCAATTCTACTGACTATAAATTACATTAAACAAAGAATAAGTAGGATGCCAGTCTCTATTTTCGTCCTGGTACTAACAATCTGGCCACAAGCCAGGGAACCCAAATGATCTTTAATCAGTTAAAATTATTTAATAGGGGCTTTTTAAACAAGATGTCATCCGAGATGGTTCAGTTTGGAACTTTCACTTTCAATGGTGTAAAAAAAAACAAGAGATATCTCCATTCACATTATACAAACTGGTTCAATGAAAACATAAGCTGATATAACGAAGAGTGAAAAGCCTTGAGCAAGACACTAAAACATCACAAGGCAAGGCCAAACAGAAAAAAACGCTGATGAAACCTACAGTTAGAATGCTTAAGTCCTTTTTTACAAGAGAAAGACCACAACTAATCATTCAGCATATGCTGGACAGGGTTAGAATTTGTAAGAGACCTACCTGGTCAATATTTTTTTTTGGAAAAGTGGTCTCTTAATGCTTTTACTGGATAATTTTGCAAATAATACTGAAACAAGATTAAAAACAAAAGTGCATTCCAGACATGAAAATATAATCTGAACATATCAATAATAGGAACAGCCACCAAAGTAACCTTTTAGCAAGGGGTTTAAGCAAGCAAACCACTGAAAGACCTGCTGTAAAGCGAGGCTGTGCTGGAGACAGTTAACTACTGGAGAGAAGGGACCTCTATCCTCTCTATCCCCTCCAGGACATTAATATTCCTAGCATGTCCTCCTGCTCTTTAGGGAGAAAGGGCTAGCAGGGAGAAGCCGTCAGTGGCTGATCCCCTAGATCCATTCTGGCAGCTAGCTGCAAACACATGCAGCTGCCCGATAAAGCAAAGTCTGGATGCACTCTCTCTTGCGCACTGCTGGAAATGGCAGCTGACCCCTGGAGCTAGGAAAGCTGTACAGCCCCAACAGCCTGCAGGTTTCACAACACCGACAGAAAACAAGAACAGAACCGTCCTTCCCTCAGCCAGTAAACAAGCTATCAGTGTCCCCAGCTTCCACAGCCACAAAGGATCCAAGTGCAATCAGTCGACGGAACACCTTAAACTGATGTCTTAAATTGTACAGAGCTCTGGGAGGAAGGTGAGATTCTGCTGTCTTAAAACTATGCCTCCACACTCTGAACCTTTGTTTTTTCACAAAGCTCAACCTCAGTCACAAGGGCAATAGAAGCCGTCAGTCTTTCTTCTACATAAAAGTTAAATTAAATGCTCAATATGTTCTAATGTGTCATTAATGAGTCTGTATGGTTAGCCCACAGTCACGTAGATCTGTTCAGTGCATTCTGATGTTAGAAAAACAGCTTTTCAAAATCTGTTTCAACTACTTCCACAAAAACCCTTTGCCTCTTTGGAAAATAACCACTGTTTGTGACTGTATAAGCTGTCAGAAGCAAGCTGTCAGAAGCCATTTCTCAAAAGCAGGAACATTTTAAGGCTGTGGGCCATGAGTGTGGCTTGGGGTCAGTCATTAAAGGACAATAATGTCAAGCTTCATCAGAGAGGTCTGAGGAGGAAGAAAGAGATCGGGTTCTTTCTGTGCTCACTGGCATACACCCATGCAGTTAAGAAGATGCAATGTTACTAATGTGAATGTGTATAAATGTTACAATTTTGTTATACATTATTCCAATACATGGTATATTTTTTAAATCAATAAAATCACAATTCACTTTTTACTTGTCTATAGATTTGTGTCTGGAAGCCTAAACTCTTTTACACATTATTTCTGTAACACACCATCCATATAGTGTAAAATGGAAAAAAGGAAAAGTGAAGAAAATGAAGAAGGTGTGCATTTATGAAACTGGCAAGACAACACTCCCTAGCATCACACAAATAAAAGAACAAACATTTATCAGGCTATCCCAATGCATACAGTGTTCAAATTCATTATCTCTTACACGTAAACTCTGTCTTTTTTAAATGTGTTATTCTTACAAGCACATCGTTGTTAATCTTGAAGACAAGCCTTGGCGTTTCCTTAGAAAAGTGCTGCTGGGGAAATTTGTCACCATGTCCATCTTCGTCTCTAGCCTGAGGGGAGAAATAATGGCCTATTTACGGACTTACAAAAAAAGGAACTAAGCAGCAAAACAAAATACTGAGATGTTGCAGACAAAAAGAAATAAAGAAAATAATACTGAAACAAATACTGAGCATGCACTGTACAAAATAATAGTAATGATAAGGAAATAAAAGAAAATGCACCCTTTGGGTCTTCCTCTTCATAAAATTGGTAAAAATACTCAAGTGAAAAATCTCCATATGTCAATAGGTTTACAAACACAACTATTTCATTTTAATAAAGCTCATGCTAATAAAGGGGGGGGGGGTAGAGTTCAGTTTTATAATGAGCATCTGTTCACCAATTTTCAATTTAGCAGACGTGCCATTTAGCAGAAACAAATTGCTATTCAGTTTCTCTCAGTTTGTTATGGAGGTGCAATTTCCTGCTCCTTTAACATGAGATCTGTGAGCCCAGGGCAAGATTGTCCTTGTCCCCTCGATTTTTTCCTCCACTGCTGTCTGCTACAGCCTGACCTCACCCTGCCTGTCTGGCTCAGCCACTGCCTCCTCGTTTTACTTCAGCATCTTCCTAGGTTTTGTTGTTTTTATCTGGCTTAATTCTGATCCATTCTTTGGTGTACAGTATGTGTGACCAAAAGATACCGAGCTTCTCACAGATGTCAGTTGCAGTGAATACTAGTTGCAGTTGCAGTTG
Organism: Lepisosteus oculatus; assembly: GCF_040954835.1. Lineage (NCBI taxonomy): Eukaryota > Metazoa > Chordata > Actinopteri > Semionotiformes > Lepisosteidae > Lepisosteus > Lepisosteus oculatus. The sequence goes on from NC_090697.1 coordinate 34,324,178, forward strand.
CAGTGAACTAAACTGAAGCTAAAAACTGTAACTTGGATTGTACTGGTTAATAGATATATTTCCATTAATTGCATAAAATTTAAAGATCAGCCTAGGAATTTTATAGTTACCCTAGAAGATACACCTATAAATGCAAGGTAAAGAATTTAGGAATAGTACAAGTGAGATTCTTTAATGTAAGAATTACATGATAGGTATGATATTTAATTTAAAATACATTTTTTTCTAATATCTTGCAATTATTATTGGAAGTGTAGTGAGTATTAATTATCATAATTATGAAAAACAGAGTAAAAGAGAATTAGACATTATTTGCATTTGTTAATCACTCTTATTAAATTAGAAATCCTGAATAATATAGCTTTGTAGTTTTTTGTAATGCTACAGATGTAGTTCAGGTTGGTAGCTGGGTCAGTATGCATGGGCTGCAAAGGAACAAGTAATAGGTTTATTCCATGCTGAAAAGAGATGTAAGAAAACACAATGTTTTGGCTGTGGAGTCTTCTTTGGGTACCACTCCCGAAGAAGGCTCCTCAGCCGAAACGTTGTGTTTTCTTTCTTCTCTTTTCAGTATGCTGCCGATGTGTCTACTTCAGTGCTGCCTTACCAATACCAATAGTCTTTCAGCTTTACTTATTCTTGCAAATATTTCAGCTTGGAAAGAAGAGTTAGTAGACACATGCAATAAATCTTGCATGCTGTGAACCTTAGGTTAAACAGCATACACCGCGCTAAAATGTAAAGCTAGAAAAGAAAGCTGAGATCAAGGGCGAAAAGGGTAGATGGAAAGGAGGAAGACAGCAGATAAGCTAGTTCATTTCAACAGTGTGGAGTTATGGGAAGGGCTCTGGCCTTAGAAATGGGTGTCTGTGGGTTAAGATCCAACCTGCCCTTGAACCCTTCAGTAAGGTGCTTCACTCAGACTGTTCTAAATACATACAGTAAATAGGTGCAGATGTGAGTTACACTGAGTAAAAGCATCATCCAAATAAATTAATTATATTTCCCTGAATCCAGACCTTTTGGTCTGCATTTCCCGTCTACACCTGTCCTGAACATTTCAGTGGCAAACTCTAAATAATGTGGAATGCAAACTTTTTTTGCCAAAGTGACAATGGGCGATATTTTTTTCCCATTCCCCTACCTCTTTTAAGGTCAGTAGCTTCCAGATTGTTTGGTTTCACTAACATTTATCTAACTCTATGTATTTCCTTTGAAGACACACCATGGGAAGCCAGTATAGACTCCACCATGAGGGGCAGACAGCTTCATTTTTAAAATCAAACAAAAGAATTTAACAAGGGAGTGAACAGACGTCTGAATGACTTCCAACCTTAGATCTTTTGAGCAATGCTACAGGAAAACCCAAATAACAGTATTGACATTGTCATTCTTATCTCATCCTATTCCTCTTTTGAAAGGCAACTGTGAGAATACACTATGAAGTGCTTCATAAACCTAAGTGAGCTCCTGAAAGGAATGATTCAATGTAGTGGTACAACTGAAACTAGGAGCTTTCACACCAGAAAGATTAACCCAAAATATAAAATAGATACTTAAATTTAAGCATGGAAAAGGTCTCAATGCAGAAATATATTTCTGATGGGTTTTAGAAACAGACATGATGCAATGTGGCAATCAAGACACAGAACTAGTTGGTGTGATATTTTCTTTGGTGAAGTGATTTTCTGCAGGTTATTAGGGTTTAATGGCTTACATTTTACATCAGGATTTTAAGCTTTGGGATAAATGACCTGACATTTATCCTCTAAATTGGCGTGACTCTCAAGATGTGAGACCGCACATCAAATCTAAAGCAGATGCAGGGAAGTACATGGACTAAATGTGGTCAACACTTAAGTGCATACAGTATGTGTTGTATTTCTGCTTCAGGCATTTAGTTAGAAAATTCTCTAGCTGCTAATTTCCATTTCTAGATTGTTCTGACAGAAATACTGTAGCACAAGCATTTCACTACAATGTGTAAATATATATACTGTATTCACTATAAATTTAAGGAAACTAAGAAATATGTTGCATAAAGACATACTGCATTCAAAAGTGAATATGAAAGACAAATCTGAAGAATTTATTGTAGTGGATGTTTTGCCAATTTAATACTGTAATTTCAAGCTTACAGCACCAACAACCAAGATGAATTAAATCATGACAGACAGAACAATGCTTAGTACTGGTGGAAACTGTCAGTGAATGACAATGTTTCTAATGGCCTCCCCTCTTGATGAATCAGGTTCAATCGTGACAGTTGCCAACGTTTTGTGTGCAGTAGAGGACACGCCAAGAACAATCTAAAATCTTCCTTTATCTAGCTAAGGCAAATGGAAAATTACACCGGGCGTTGATTTATATATAGTTTTCCATCTGATAACGGTGATGTCTTGGAGTGCCTGCCTTTCTTGAACACATCCACGAGCTTCAGTGAATCGCCTCCATGAACTAGAAAATGCAGTGTGTCAACATGACCACCAATTATAACCCCAGTTTACTGCAAAGCAATACAAATCTAGGAAACATCCGGCTTGCTCTGCAGCAAGATGAGCTTCCTGAGAATCGACTGCACACAATATGTCAGCAGTCAAAAAGGAAAGTAATTAGTAATTAGTGTAAGCAATTAGTAATAGGGGAAGACAAAATGTCATTAATCAAGTTGCCCATTTAAGATGTAAAACGTTATAATACAATCACACCTATGTTACTGGGTTTGTTTCATTAACATTCAGTGATTGTGCACCATTAATACAAGAAATGGTCCTCTTCATTGACCAACAAATGAAAGAAATGATGTTCAACATTGTTTCTATATGAAAAATGCTAATGAAAAAAACTACATTTTTAAGTCATGCTAGCTGCTAAAATATTAATCTAATACTCAGTCAGCAAATATTTTAGCATGTGTAATTTTTATGTGTCCCTTTTTGCCAGCCTTAACCACCACTAATTAATTCAATTAGCATTTGTATGTTAGCATATGCATGCTGATGATGTATGTGCCTTAGACTCAATTGAAGGTCACACTGACTGGTCTTTTTGCTTGCTGTTTCCAAGCTCTGGTGCCCATGGGAGACACATATGGTGGCAAAAATGTAGCAGGTTGAGCTTACACCATGTAACTTCAGTAGAGGTAGAGTTTGTTTTAATCTGTGTCTGTATCAATCCCTAAACACAGGCAGAGCTCTTTGTTTCTTCTGTGACATAAGCCGTAGTCACAGAATGTACTGTATGTCCTGCATCTAATTTCTAATACACTCACAGCCAGCTTGGTCACAAATTCCAACAATGGAAGAAAGTCAAAAATGCCTATTATAATAGGAAATGTCACCAAAAAATTAACCAGTCACATACTCTAATGGCTGATCTTACAGACCAAGATAAATGACAGTGCAATAAACCTAAAGCAACATTAGGAAGTACAAGATTAGTACTAATCAGGGTCTGTGAAACCACCGGTAAGTGAATAGTTACAAAATACTTAGTCATACAGTAATTGCACATTTCTTCACAACACTCCCAACGGTAAGAAATGGCTATGATTACAGATGCTGCCACTGCTGTAGTCAATTGCTAATTTGTTACCAAGAGCACTCGCTGCAGTGTACACGGTGATAGAAACACCAACTGAGTGTGTCCCTCTGGCAGATTTATGTGCAGTGTCAGTGCAGTAGAAAACATGAAGTGAAGGAGGGAGTGTACCTCTATACTGTACATGACTATGGACATTTACTGTGCATACACTCATTATATACTGTATATATGATCAAATATATCTGGTGTATACAGATGATTTGGGTTTCTACCAACATATCTTTAGCATTTTCTATTTCATTCATTCAGTTTTGTAATGTTCAACAGTTTTACAGATAAATTACTGACTCCTGTGATTTCTAGCGACAATATAAAAAGCACCACTCTTCTGTATTTAAAGATTTTCAGGAGCACCTTCTCCATGGAAGATATATTAAATTGACACACATTGGGTAATTATATTTTTAAGAATAATTTAAACATATTAAGTAATTACTTAAACTTGTAACTGTCCTAGACACCACATACAGTATTAGAACTAATCTTTAATTCACTGCAAAATGTCTGTTGAATAAACTGTATACACATGCAAAGCCTGTTTTTGGAATGATGTGAAACTACTTTTCGTTTTCCCCTGAGTAAGTTCAACTATCCTATTTTGGTTTCAAAAATTAACACAATGGACTGATAACTAGCAAATTTCAACAGATATGTTCAAAAGGAGGGTGTAAAAAAAGATGATTACACCCCCAAATTATGGTGTGGTTTAATAAAGACAATTAAAAAAGGCATAAATACTGTATATTAGTGCCATGTATGTTTGCCATGTTAGTGAAAGAATCTTACCAATCAACACACCTTCTACCCCTTCCAAACTTTCCAAAATGATGGCATTAATGTCCTTGATTTTTGAAACACTGTTTCGTATAATGGAATTCAAAACTTTGTACAGGCACCTACCATGTTCCCAGTATACTGAGGTAAGCGTTTAGCCTATGTGATGTCCTATACACCAGTACAAATTGCTTCCCAAACATTTTAAAGGATTGCCAAATTCAGAATTACCCTTAGCCACAACATACTGTAGGTGTTTTCTCAACTCACCATCATGTGTTACCCGATAGGAACAAGTCAGGATGAGTCAAATGACTTAAACACACCGGAATGGGAAAACACACCCTAAATTCCATGTGAATTAAAATGGGTAAATTTTAAGGAAGTGAGCTAATGAATTAGTGAGCCTTGCAGCCTGTACAGCGAAGAGAGACTGAGAGATTCAGTGTGGCAGAAAGGAGCCCATTAGAGCTCTGGCAGTGGTGTCACACCCACCCAGAGCCCTGCTTTACGAGCCTGATTACTGGCTCGAGCAGCAAAGAGGCAAGAAGGTGACAGGAGGAGTGCCAGAAACATGCTCATTACAATGTTGTTGCAGTTGACATTTTGGTCTCTGTTCCATTCTTCTCTCGCATAATTCCTGCTCCCCCTTCCTGGCGCCCTCCAGCCCCCCACCTCCAGACCCTTATAATTCCCCCCTCCCCACGCACACGTCCCTTAGACTCATGCCGAAGCTGTCTCTCTCACATATGGGCTCACGTGTTATTATGCAGATTCCATTTTGTGCTGCATTCAAATGCTGAGCTTCTGGACGCTTGCCAGCTCATTTACATTGAGCGGTAATGAGGAGACGGCGTGATAACGCTGGGCCAGCAGGCATCTCTGCGGCCCGCTCAGACAGAAGGCATGGTCGCAGTCCTGGAGGGAAGGCGGCTCTTTGGACAGTAACTTGATGGCATGGAGGTACTGTATGGTCTAAGGGGAATCAGCCTGGTTTTAACTTGGTTTGCATTCAGCCGATCTTTGCGCGCAGTCCAAGAGTGGCTTTTCTCTAGTTAAGACCGCCAGGACCTTAGCACCAGTCTGTATTGCTCATGTCCTGTCCCTCTATTGGCCCTGGTAGCAATAATGATGGTAACCTTGTCAGAACAAGAACTGGTGTGTCACCTTCACGCACTGTGTGCACTGAAAATCAGCACCGCTTCCTACCTGGGGCACAGTTTGCAATCCATTCTTGCCGCTCGGCGAAGGAACGTATAGATTTTATATTAAAATGCACTTCTCTGAGACATGCCATCTCATTTTTAATGAGATCCCAAGGGCAGGAAGATTGTTTGTGTTACATTTCAAACACAGATCTACAACCCTTGCCATGAAGAGCAATCTGGTTTCTGTCTCATCTGAACACTGCATGACTCGGTTCAAGTCAGCAGCTCCCAAATGGAGCTGGCTTCCAGTCCACTGTTTTGTTAAAAAAAAACAACTGTCTTCCTTTGTGTTTCACTTCCTTTTCACTCACGTTTGTAATCACTGCTTCGGATGTGACCTCACCAGCATAACCCTTACTGAACGGAAAAGGCCTAATAGTCTACAGTAGCTTCTGAACATTGTGTATGTGTTGATTGAAGCACATCAGTGAACTGTTACTCTCTACTGCAGGGAAGGGGAAAGCATTCAGGTCAGTCAGTTTCTGCTCAGGCTAGCCAACACGAACACCTGCTTAGACAGAGGCCATTGGCACACACACCCTTAAGCTCCTCCATGTACCATACCTACAGTCATGTACTCTAAGATACTCATGGGATGTGACACTCTCTTGGACCTTAGCTAGGAACACATTTCCTCTTGTGAAATGACTATGTGAGCCATTGGGGAACAACATGATTCGTCTGAAATACGAAATATTCCTTCTCAAAGATGGGCCTCAGATGATTTGGATATCTACTAACATATCTTTGGTACTTTTAATTTTATATCTTTGGTACTTTTAATTTTATTCTTTCTGTTTCTTTCCCAGATAATTACAGTAAGTGACTCCTGTCATTTCTAATGACAAAATCAAAGGCACCATTGTATTTAGAGGTTTTCAGTCACAAATCCTCTTTAAATGCAGTTTACTATCCCACATAAGCAGAAAGACCTACAACACTGTATGTTGATGCACAACATATCTATGATATACAGGCAGACAGTTTGATACAAATTTTCTGTTAATAATATGCACACATACATATGTACAGTACATACAAATCAAGGCTGTAACTCAAGATCCGCTGAGCAACACTTGATCTATATGGCAGTAAAATGATTTAATCATCACTGAGCTGAAATCAACAGTACGCTGATGAAGAGCGCATGAATGCTTGATGTCTTTGAGCGCACTCTGGCAGACGAATGGTCTTTCAACACGCTCAGGACAATTCTAGCATTTTTTGTGCAATAAACTTGCTGTTCATGTCAACCCATAGAGGCTTAGTTTAAATATAACCCTGAGAGCACAAATGAGCAGGAATGATATTTATAGAGTGCCTTGCAAAAGTTTTAAGAGCCTTACAATGGTGTCCATTTTGGAAAATTACAAAATGGTACATAAACATATTTAAACTTATTTTTTTCAAATCCTGACTTGTCAAATTGATTAATTCTAAGGGTAAAATAAGTAAGTTATTAATAAGTCAGATATTAGTCAGTTAATATCAACAAAAACTAAGGGGAAAAAAGATCTGTAGATTGCATACATATTCAGACCCATGAGCTCAATGTTTGCTGGTAGCATCTTTGGCAACAATTACAGTTGCACGTCTGTTTGGGTAAGTCTACCAACTTTGCAGATCAGCCTGGTGCACTGTTTGCCCATTCTTTTTTGGCAGATTTGCAAAACTGCTAGTTTCTCGAGGATTACATATGGACAGCAGTTTTCAATCCACAGATTCTCAATAGGATTCAGATCAGGATGTTCACTCTTTTATTCTTAAACCACTCTAGTGCAGCTTTGGCCTTATCATTATCCAGCAGAAAGGTGAATTGTTGCCCTAGTTTTAAGTCTTTAGCAGACAGAAACAGACTTTCCTCATTTGTGCAGAATCAGTCAGGTGCTTTGTTGCAGACTCCTTGTGGTATTGAGATACCTTCATTTTAGAAACAACTTCCTTCGCGCCACGCTGCCATACAGGCTAGATTTGTGAAGTCTTCTTGGTATTGCTCATATTTTCCACTCTCTCCACCGCTGAACTCGTCCTGTAGCTCTTTCAAAGTTGTCATCTGCCTCATAGTAGTATCCCTCACCAGTTTCCTCCAGCTCTAAGCAGCATGTGGGCAGTAGGGTGCTCCTTCCATTTCTTGATGACTGAGCAGACTGTGCTCACAGAGATATTCAGAGTCTTTGACACATACCCTTCTCCAGATCACCAGACTGCCTTTGTCCTCATCTTTGCTTGAAATTCAATACCTGACCAAGGAACCTCACAGAGACAGGTGTTTTTATTCTGAAATTGTCTGCACATCAAATTAATTTAGGTTTACCAAAGTAAAGGATTTCTTTGCTTTAGATTTCGATGGTTTGCTTTGGATAACTTTTCATGCCTTTCCCATTTTTCTTTCATATTATTGACTTCTTTTTGTTTTTTTTCCTTTGAATGTGTGGAGCAAGTTGGTATGTAACATATCAATCATCATGACTGCAGGATTAAAAGCAACAAAATGCAAAAACAGTTCTGAACAGTTTTGCAAAGCAGTGTACATGAAACCAAAATGTTGACCAAGTTACAAGGTGGTCCAGAGAACTGCGAAAACATCTTGTATTAGAATCAGGTTTAGAATTCTAATTTCATGACTGGGACATAATTAAGAAGAAACATTAGGACACAAATAGAACAACAGTGACTAGGATCATCAAAGTACAGGACTGTACACATCTTGTGCTCCTCTAAAACCTCTTAGCTGTTAAAAAAGCAGCAGGACAACCCAATACCAGCCTTTCTGATGCATGAATCAATGATCTTGGGTTAAAAGAACATTACAGACAAGGCTGCACCTCTTTCGTTGAACTCAGCCTTGATTGGTCATAATGAAAGTGTCTTAAAAGTCTATTTTTTATGGACTTGGGCCTTTATTTAAGGCAAATGCTGATTAAATCAATTGTAGTCTAATTGCAGGACTGCCTGAACATATTCCTCTGCCCAGTGGTATTTTTCACACTGCCACCCTCCAGGTTCCCTGACAATAAAGCTTCCTCTGGATAGCTCATCATACTGACAGCTCACTGCTCAATATCTAATTAAGGAGCATAGAATATAATCAATGGTGAAGATTAAATTTGGAAAAAATGCAGTGTTCCCTTATTTCTGATCTAGTGTTGGGTATGATAATTTTACCATGCTGTAGTGGGAATACCCAAGTCCTGCTTCACAAATCTGATTAGTTAATATGTTCATCAATTGCTAATTGTTGTGCAAGGCATAAATTCTCAAGTTTATGAAAGAAACATGACATGCTACCACTAATATAGTGGAAGTGACCACAGAATTGTATGCTATGTACTTAACAATATATTACCCAAAATTAAAGGATACTATTTCTTGTTGGAAATTAAGAACTCCTACCTATCAATTAGCTAAATATAACTAACTCTACTTTCAAAACCAACCTAGTTTTCCTTAGAGGTATCCCATCTCAGTAATGACCATGCCCGACCACACTTACTGTATCTTCTAAAATATACAGTATGTGAGTTCCAAATGACAATTTACTTGTGTCTTTAGGAAACAGGTGAAAACCATGTAATTCTACAAAGCATTACTCAATATTGCGCAATATCTTAAACTTGTATCATTATTATGTGATAAAGTTAAATGATCAAATTCACATGACTGGCTACCTTAGCAACGGCATTTTGTGTCTCCAAGTAAGTTCATTTTAAAATCCATTCTGTAACCAACAAGAAGAAAGCTGAATATAAGCCTAGTACTGTATTTGAATTGAGAATCAGTGAACACATTTAATCTAAAATACAATTACAACAGTACACACCTCAAGTAAGCACAAAACTGCAGCCTGAAATATTAGAATGCTTAGCTTTTGTGTATGAGAAATGTAGAGTTTACACTGTGTTCTTGTCAAACTGAATAACATGGCTTTTTTTAACTTTCTTTCAGTGCAACAATCTGATACAGTAGCAGACCAAGATGACACAGCTTAGTTTGTGTCCAATATACAGATACTTAAAGTGCACATTTTACCTTCAGCTAATTTTTGTACCTAAACTGAGGCATTTCTCACACGCATCACAGATTGAACTGCAGTGCAAATTCTGCACTGTTCATTGCACGTTTTTGTCACTGTGATCATATGACATTTTGGACTGTTCTGCTCTCTCTTGCCCTGAGGAAGCTTTGGGAAAAAGGAGCTAAGACTATCTGACTTTCCTGAGAGGATTCCAGAGGAAGAAGAAAACACAATGGAATAAAGAGAAGACACAAAAACCATTCATACATGAGTTTTCTACGCTTCTCCTTTTATAAGAAATCAAAATAAAAATGACTGCAAAATACAAATGGCAAGATAAATACTCGCAACTCATTTGATGTGCACATGGGAAACTGTTGTTTTAAACACCATAATTTCTGATGTTTAGTGGCGTGAAAATGGATCTCTCTGATGATTGAGCTTTGTTCTCTTCCTCTGTTCATGTGATTACCAGGGTAAAATAAGTCAGCAAATTCAAAAATAATGAATACTGTAATCCTCTGTACAGCTTGTCTCAAAAAACAATTGCACACTTTATCAGTACTTCCAAACACTCAAAACATAAATTCTATAAAACAACCCAAGGCTCTTATCACGTTATTATTAGTATACAGCCATGTAATGGAAAAGCATGCCAGTCATTTTTTGCTGGTTGCCTACTCCTAAAATGTACTGATTTTAGAAGACTGTACCACAGCATCTTAAAAGGCTTTCCTGGACATGCTGCGATCTGTATGTCTCAACAGCTTGCCAGTCTGATGATGTGGACGTAAGTCTGGCAGCTGCCCAAACTCACAGGCTGCTCAGGTGCACAGCGACTCCAGCAGGAGGGAAGACAGGCTCACAAGGAGTTTCTCTGAGGGTGAAATTAAGGCAGAGCAGAAGGTTCTCTTCAGTCTGAACGCAACAATTTGAACCTGTGCCAAATACATTTCAATGTCCTGCTTTAATAGATGAGAGAGATTTTTTAATACAGTGCAGCCTGTTAAGCACTTTGGATACCTTTTCATAACTGTTTTTCACCCTGAACAAATACAATATTTCCAACTTCCTCATTTAAATGTTCTTTTATACAAAGCAATGACTCTGTTCAATCTCTGACAGAACACTCAAAATAACTGTGCCTCTATAAATATATTCACAAAGTTTAGAATCACATTATAGTACCAAATTTCACAGTAACTGGGGAAAATAAGTACAGGGTCTTCAAATACATGGATTTTCCACCCCATACCGTATTCTGTGGGGTCAGCTAGAGTGGTGAGTAAACCTCTAGACTCATAACTGTTGGTACTACACCCCGAATTCTCCAGTCCACCCAACTGTATGAATGGAGACCTGCATTGCAGGGCATAATCCCTGTGATGGTGAGCTTGCTTCACATGTTGTGTGTGTGGCTTAAATGTAATTAACTACCTACCCTATTCTCAAAGTGGTTACACAGTAGTCTTTGAAGTAATTAACATGGCCAAATGGTGGTATGAATTGTTAACTAGGCTAACCATCAAGTCTGCCTCAGAACATCAATATTTAACAATGAACCAATCATTCTGAGCGAGGTCATTAAGCCAGCCTTTATGGAGACAGGTCATAATCAAAGCAGGCCTCCAGTCAGGATAAATTAGACACACAATAAACAGAGGATATAGAAAGAGGAAAGAGAAGAGGAATGAAGACTAGAGAAGAAGTATCCGAGCCACAAGAGACACGTCCTTCTTGCATATGAAGAAACTTGTGGTCCAATCTTGTTGGAAATACTAATTTCCTATATGTGGAATCCACAGGCTAAAAGACTCCTTTCCTTGTTTAGTGATGCATTATTCAGGATGGGGAAATACAGTGTTGGTTCTCATTCATTAGCATCCGGCTTAGAGAGTAGATTTAGTCCTGGGTAGGATCCTTGTTTCATTGTACACAGATTCCATCTTTAACCTTTTAAGGCATTTACATCTGATTTTCAGAGAGGGCTCTGTATTTTCTGAGTTTTTTTTACACAGAGGGCTCTGTTGTGCCTAGTGTTGCAAATAATAGTTGTTAAAACCTTGTGCATTGTGTTTGGTTGTAGAAAAAAGTATTTTTCTGTTATTTTACAAACATTCCCACCCCCGTATTTGCAATTAACACACTCACAGCACACACTGTACTGTAAAATGTCATTAGCAAATTTAAATATATGATGCAAATGATGCAAAACCAATCACTTCATGCAATGAAATTCTAGTCCATTACATAAATACTGTATGGCAGATTACATGTAATGTAATGGATCTTTGTTTCTGGTAGCATGCCTCAGACATTTTACTTCCACAAGGATGTAAAATGAATTTGGGATTTATTCTTACTTTCAGAAAAAAAGAAAACGAGAACACAAAAGCCTAGCTCTGTCGAAGCTCTAGCTAAACTGCTTCAGACTCCTCACTGTAAATACCACTGAGCAGCTAAGCTGGTTACTGGCTCCAAAACAGAAATCTCTCTCTGAGACCAAAACAAGTCCACAGGCTTGCTGATTGGTTGCTCCCTTATCCTTTTGGGGGCAAACAGAGCTCTTCTAACCAGCAGAGTTTAATGGTCCCTTCAAAGCCTCAGCTTCCTATATTTAAATGTCACCTTACCAACTGTCTTCTACCAACTAAAGATGCTATAAGATGCTTCTACCAACTAAGATGCCTATCCATACACTATACCATTGAGTGTAAAACTCGATTTTATGTGAAAAGGCCTTCTTGAGTTACCTCTAGTAACTCAATTTACCTCCATAACACGAATCACAAATAGATTATGATATAAAGGGTTTAAGATTTAATTTGCATGAAAAGGGAATGGGAAAAAAATCAAATGGGATGTTGAAATGCTATGAACAAAGTATGTTTAACACTGTGTCCCTAATAAAGGTTACTGAAGTTCTCACTGAGAAATTCAAGTTTGAAATCCTTCGTGGAGCCAAGAACTGGAATCAGGACTAGAATGTTGGGGTGAAAAGTTCCCACTTCCACTGGTTTACAAAGAAGAAGATTTAAGTACAAATTAACAGCACTATGAAACCCTTCCAATCTGTAGTGTGTAATGTAATCAGTCTCCATATCTTGCCTTAATGTTTCTTCAGATGTGGAAGTCTATAATCGGGTTTTTAATGTGTTTCATACAGTTAAGCAGACTTGTCCTCAGCTTACTGCTGCTTTGAGATAAAAAAGGGTGTTTAAGGCTGGAATGAGTTCTGGCAAGATTAAATTCAAGCAATTTTTAAAACTTTAAATTATACACAGACATAATGGAAGATTGAAAAGATCTCAGTCTAATACACAAGTTACTTTTTAACATCTTGGACTCCTTTGCATTATCCAGTTCAAAACAGAATAGTTACCAAAGAGGAGAGACCATCTGTACTACCTGGCCACTACAGAAGATTTTATTTTGTTAAATATTTGTCACGATTGTAGTCCCTCCTCCTTAAGGGCGCTCTGGCTCTTTCACTTTGGATTTGATTCTGTGCACCTGACCTGTGTTCCCAGCCCACCTTAAAAGCTAGGCGCTAAAGTTCATCCTGGCTCTGCGTCTGGTTTCCGCACCGTGCGAGTCCGGGACCTGGAAGCACCTGGTCCCGTTAAGGTTTTAACCTCTGTTCCCATTCCCTGTCCGCCGGTTCCGACCCGGTTCATGTTTTAATTCCTGGTTTGGATGGATCACCTGGCTATGGACTTATTCTTGCGTTTTTGGATTCCCTCTATGGATTACTTTTTGGATTGTTTGCCTCGGCCACACCTCCCCCGTGCACCAGCGCACTTTGGACACGCCCCCCTGTTTTCAGCCCCGTATTCCTGCACGACTTTTCCCCAGTGTTTCCTCACTTCTTCGGATTGTGTCGTCCGCATAGGGTCCGGAAAGAACTGATCGTTACAATATTCTATCGAACCAGGGAAGTCAACTGAGAAAAAATATTCACTCCCAGTAACACATTTCGACAGCAGAGTTTGTACAGTCGCACATAGTTAAATACAATAGCAGCACCCACAACCCTCCAGAGCTCTAACCACTAATTTACATGGCATTGCTTTTACCCTATCAAAGTTCTGAGTGTAATGTACAAGAAAACACCAAAAGTAACTGCAGTTAAGGCTTATTCTTCACAAAGAACACAGATTCCAGGTCATCCAAAATGGATGTTCAGTTTTAATAGAGTATATATATATCTCTGAAACCATGCTTTTATTGTAAGAGTGGCATGGTCGTACAGTGGTTAGCACTGCTTCGAACAAAGCAGTTAGAAAATGGACGGATGTTTTTAGCATCCTGAGCAATATCTGGGCTGACTGGGTGTTAGTGAAAAAGATATTTCTTGGATATGCACTGTGGGTTTTGTTGCTAGGAAAACCTTACACAGAATTACAAAGGAAAACAAAGTATCTGGTGTGATCTTTTTATTTTTAACTCAGAACTGTTAAAAATACAGATTTTTTTTTTAAAATGAGTCATTTGAGAACACATTCAGTGTGCAAGTTTCAGAAATTGGGTCATTCTGGAAATATCTAATTGCTTTTGATGTGTTCCACAACAGCCAGCTGACACTTTTCAGAAAACGAACTGATTGTTTGTATCCAAAAACCCCAAACAAACCCCTTTGAAATGCTAACAGATGTAAAATGAGAACACATACAATAATTGGAAGTATCCATAAAGCAGACTGGGCACTCTGCATAACGTACTGCATATTGATCCTGGTTATGACAAAATGAGAAACCTGTGTAAATGTGAACTGTTCCCAATGGAATAAAACTAAAAAGAATTCGATCAAATTCTCAGTAGGTATAGCTCAAGCATGCACTTCCATAAAAAAATGTTCCTGTTTCTAGTGAGTCACTACAACCAGGATTTAATGAAATGCAAAGCTCAGCACATGGTTTACAATAACATGTTTTTTTCCTTTTGTTGCTTAATATTAATTTCTGCCTCAAGGAAACATAATACTGAGTTGTTTGGGTATGGATCTAGCACTCCTTGAATACATATTTTTATTCTGTTTAGGTAAAACATGAACATTTACAAAGGGACAGAAGATTTAAATAAAATAGTGGTTAAGTTTCCTAGAACAGCCAATTAAATCAAACCGAAGTTACTGCTTACTTTACAGAATACAATAATTCACTAAAGCATGAAAGTGCTTTGTGATTAACCAATTACAGCCATGTACCAACTAAACAAAATCGAAATTCTTAGCCTCAAAACACTTTCAAGGATTAATAACTGAGATGTGATGCCTTTGAAGTCTACTTAACTTGCAGCACACAAAAACAATGATGTTACAAATGCTTAGTAGTGTCAATTTTAAAAGCTTACACAATTAAATTCACCTTAACTAAAATGTACACTATATAACAAAGCTGGAGAAATGTTATCATATCAATACGAACATTCTAAGAAATCATTTCGATCTCT
This sequence comes from Lepisosteus oculatus, assembly GCF_040954835.1. Lineage (NCBI taxonomy): Eukaryota > Metazoa > Chordata > Actinopteri > Semionotiformes > Lepisosteidae > Lepisosteus > Lepisosteus oculatus. The sequence goes on from NC_090697.1 coordinate 34,339,229, forward strand.
TAATTTAAAAAGAAATTAACCTAAAAAGAAAATGTAGTTAGATCTGGCAGGTTTTTTTAGAAACAGCTTTCTTTCACCTTGGTCTACAGTAACTCTATCACACTTGCAGTCTGTGTGCCCATCACAGCTGTAGTGAGGATGAAGTAGCTTGCAATCTGCTCTTGACTGCTTTACATCAAATAAGACCACATTCCAGTTTTACTTCTGTAAGGAGAAGTCTGTATGGGTAGGGTGCTGGAGTCAATCACACTAACACCAGTCCTGCTGCAACACAGCTTTTTAATCATTTAAACATGTATCAGCATTCACCACCAGGCAACGCACTGTAGTCACAAGCCACAAATCAAATGTTTGGAGTTTAATCTGCAGGATCTCAGGCTCTCTAGAGAACGGACTGAGTACCATTTTTAACAGCATATCAGTTCGTATACTACTTGACTGTTCCAGACAAATCCCTGTAGAAGACTATTTTAAATAGAGTTTAGAAGGTTATACAAAACCAAGTAAATGGAAACATCATGGAGATAAACGAAGGGAAGTGTAAACTGTACAACCTCTTCTTTTCTCTTTTGTTGGATTCTCTGGCAAGCCTGTCTTCACTTCAGACAACATTATTCTTTTCACTTGCATGACATGTGAGTTGTCTTTGAAGACCTGAGTAGACACTAATAGTGAATCATCTTCAGCAAAGGAACTGATAGCAATGCGTTATGAATTAATCCCTTTAAGGGCTCAGAAAATGTTAACTTTTTCTTTCGTATCCATAGCAACTATACATCATGGTGTGGAGTGGAATGGACAGTGTGAGATTATCAGACCAAAACAAAGCACTGCACAGAGAGAAAGACCCCAAAGATTACACATTTCAGAATTTGAATCTTTTTTCATGATGTTGCTATTGTTTTCCACTGAAAGGCCATGAGAATCAAATGGACAATAAGTTACATAAATTGGAAAACTTACATTAAGAGGTTAAACAAAAGAACATAAGGTGATCACCAGACTTGTATCTTCACAGAAAGAGGAGGCTTATCAACTCCAAAACTGTGTATTTTAATTTAAAGTTGAGTTTTTTCTTCAGTAGATAGTCATACGATTTGGAATCACCTGTTTTGCCTTTACTCTTCACAACACCAAGCCCTGTATTCACACAGACAGGATACTCTACCATGTCTACCCATCAAGTCCCCACTTTGGCATGCAGGAGGCTCGTTGCTGACCACATCACTGATGTGACTGTTGGCATCTGGGATGTCACAGGGGGTCACTGTTTCACTGGAGGGTCTAGAGTGTCCTGGACAAATCCTGAACTTAGTCTCCAAGGGTGCTGAGCCAAGTGAGTGTACCTCGATGGAGAATCCTGGTCATAACTAGCTAGTGTATTTACTGGTTGAGCCTCACAAGAGAAAATATCTATATTATTTGTCCCTTTGCACACCTTGAATTCACTTAGCAATATAACCCTTCACAAACAGCAAACGTTTTTACAATTTAGTTAAATGTATTGTTCCCATTTTTTCTACATTTCCCTAAATATTACATCAAATAAGAAGACCACATGTTCTTATTTGTGCATTCTTATTACAATATTAATGTATTGCTACATTAGCCCTTCCTGGTTCATAATTTACAGAAGAGTTACAAGAGTTCTTTTTAAACTTTATGAAAATGACAAAAACAAAATTAAAACACAGGCTTTTGGGTCTAAGATTTTTTCAAATCTAATTCGAGAGTTGTTTCTGCATTAGCCCGGTTTCTTTCCAGATTTCTGTTGCTTCCACTAAACATTCATTTTTGATCTTTATCTTAACTTATAATGTTTAATCTCTCTCAGATTTAAGATGACTTTGCTCAATATAATAACTCCATCTGTAGTCAATTTGCTCACACTTGAGCTCTTAAACGCAAAGACAGCAAGTCATAAAAATACCACGTAGCCGAACTGATCCCTTTCCGAGCACAGTAAGCTTTCAACATTCATGGATTCAACATTCGTTTCTTTGATTATTTGCAAGCCTAGATCACCTATATCCCTACTGTATATCCCTTCTCATCGATGAGCTCCTTGGGCTGCTCGGGAAACGACTCTGCGGCCTCCTGATCAGCTGCCGCCGCCGCCCCTGTGTCAACTTGGAGTCACTGAGCAATTCTTAAATTCTCTTTCATTGTGACAAATGTGTAATGACATTTATTTGGAAGTGTTACATAGGTTTATTTGTATTTGCCCCCCCCCACCCCCCCATTTAGTTAAATCCCTATGGGATATCTAAATTTGAAAGCCATTTGAAATGCCTAACTCTCCTGAATGTTGAGACTCTACTGTAGATTTCATGTACATTGTTTTGTCTGTGATACATGCAAATATTGCTCCTAACAACAAGCAAGCACACAAAGCCGAAGCAACCCAAAGTTGAAACAATACCTCAGAAACTGGGAGAATCTCCCTTAACAAATCCTATGAAGGGAGCATTGCACAATATTGAAATAAATATGACACAGATTCCAAAAAAGTCACAGTGGATTTTTCTGACAACCTGAGCTAAGCAGATAAAACCTATTCTTTGTGGACTTTCATGAGAACCAATCCTTTTGTCTTTTGCTAAAGTATATGTTGAAAGGTGCGCAATTTAAAGTATCAGCTGAGGATTGGTGAGGTTTATTAACTTTTACACCGTTGCACATTTAATAAACACAATTCACAGAAGGACCACTCCAACCCCTATTTATACCATGTGTTTTTTTCACATATGTGAGAATAAAGACCTCTGCCGAATTGCTAATTAAAATATTCCAGTCTTCCCTGTTCCCAAGAACCTCCATTTGTTTACTTTAGGTTTAGTATTTTAACCATTAGTGAATATGAGGATGAAGAACATTACACAAGAGTTCTACTGTCAAACAATCCAACAAAACCGGGCATACAATACTGTACATCTCCACAACATTATTTTAATGATATGTACAAAAAGAGAAAATTAGCTAGAGTCACAAACTCTGTCAAGCACATAATTTAAACCCCACTCTCATTTTAGCTGTACCAAGTACATGTATAATTAGTGCGAGTATGAAAATTTCTGGAGAAACAATGCATTTAACAAGGAAAGAGTCATTGTGTTGGTCTTGATAATGGAGTAGTAATTTTTTATTGAGCTGTGTTTACGCCTCCAATTAAAACAGTGATTTTCTATTTAATTCTTAAATTGCTATTAAAAAAAGTTTAGGAGCTGCTGTGGGATTTAAGTGCAAAGCTGTGAGTCAAAGCAATATTCCATCATTTTCAGTACAAACAGGGCTCGTCTATCTGTATTCGTCACGTGTTTCCATCCCAAGCAAGACAGACTCACCAAGCACAATAACTCTTGTTATTCAGTCAATCAGACAGAGGTATCCTAACATTATTCACATTTAATCTGGGAGATGAGTCTAAAGCCAGTCATCAAATTAAAATCCCTCTCTTTTTATTTAGCACAATGTTCTGAAGATACTGCAGAACTGCCCAGAATGAACAAGATGCTGGACTACAGATGCCCAGAGTTTATTGCAATTAATTTAATCATGTGACTAATTGGTCTCTTCTGGGTATCTGTAGAAACTGCTTCTTGGTGCTAATGGGTGATTGTGTTAAATGTAGCTTGGAAAATGCACACAGTCTGCACTTCCTCCTCAGTAGTGCGAAGACGCCACACAGCAGGGCTGAGTGGCTACAGAGCTCCCTGAAACTCACTGCCTCTGTGCTGGGGACCATGTTTGTGATGTAAGCTATTATAGAATAAAGGAACAAGTAATAGGTTTATTCCATGCTGAAAAAAAGAAGAAAGAGAACAAAATGTTTCGGCCGTGGAGCCTTCTTCAGGTGACACCTGAAGAAGGCTCCACGGCCGAAACGTTGTGTTCTCTTTCTTCTTTTTTCAGCATGGAATAAACCTATTACTTGTTCCTTTGCAGCCTACGCATGCTGACGGAGCTACCCACCTGAACTATTATAGAATAAGACATTAAGGAAACCTTCAGTAAACACTACTAAGACAACACCTGCTTAGGACATGATGGAATTTAAAATGGTTCAATGTTTGACACTTTTGTACGAATTTATATTTTCCTCTCTTCGAAGGTATATTATCAAGTACATCATTATGTTTCATATTTACAGTACACAAAGAAGGATGAGGATACAAGAGAAATTTAAAGAATTCACTTACACTGAGAAGATGGTTAGCCCCCAAAACACCTTATTAAAACAACAAACTCACTTTGATCTATGCTCATAAAGACTGTTAGACCTTCATTTGCTTGTCTATGGACAGCATGTTTGCTCCATTGTACTTTTTGGACAATCAGTCTGTATAAACCTATGCACATTTTGCACGTATTTTATTGTTTTTACACTGACTATGGTCATCACATTTTACACACACCTATGTATTTATTTTTTATTTATTTATTTTGTTGTCTTTTGTTTCATAACTATTCTGATGTCTGTTTTTGCTTGACTTGGGCTGGACTGCTGTAACACATCAATTTCCCTATGGGATTAATAAAGTATTATCTATCTATCTAAAGAATCTGATCAGCATCTAAGGTGGTTTCTCATCCATTAAGTTTGCTCTGGGATGAAGGGTGGTTAATATTAACATTAATACTACAGAAGCCTTGAATAAACTTGAGAAAGGAAGAGAATAGTCCTTCCAGGACACTGATCCATTTACCCCTGAGCATTTCATGGACAGATACAGGACAGATCAGATGGGCATATGATTCACTTTAACTGTACGGGAAACCAGCAGGGTATGGGGGATTCTTGCCCTCTTTTCAACTTATTAAAAGCTGCAAACAGGTCTTTTAATTAGTTACCCAATAAGCCTTTTTTCTTACTTAATGTTATGCAATGAGTGCTTGTTTAGCTATTAGCATTCAAATTAATTAGTGTTAACTGCTCAGCCACTGCTTTTTAAAAAAAATGAAATCGTGCCAAAAGTTTTTGTTATTCCAAGCACTCAATTTGCCAGATGAAGCACATTTTGACAATTTGATAGTAACACAGCAATGAATTAACACAAAGGACAATTTGAATCATGCTCACATCTATTTTACGAATAAACCTATGTAGTACAGGTATAGGTATTCATACTGCCAGTGTAGAGTAATGATCGAGGCTCTTAACTCCTGCCTATGAGGGTGTAGGCTCAAATCCTATGGGAAACTACAACTAATCTCAAACCCCAGCTTGATTGCTGCAGTAAAGTGGTACCAGAACTTGCACACAAAAAAAAATAGTCATTTTAGGTTACTTTGGGTTAAATTCTCTAAATGCTCAACATTGTTTCTTAGCACACAATACAGGACTAACATGTTTGTTACATGCATTCTTCCTCATAATCACCTGTGACTTAAGTCCTAGTTGCCAAAACACTGGAGTAACAGGAGGGTGATATGTGTTTGTGCCTTCCTGACTCTGCTTATATAAAAATGTGACTAATATTCAACCCTAAAAGCAAGCTCACAGAAGGTGGGATTTACTAAGAGTTTTGCTCTGAATTGGTGTTTCATCCAGTCTTTCTGGAAAGGAATAAAGACTTTCAGTAAGTTAAACCCCACTGTGAACTGCAGGTGTTGAAGCACGCAGCAGTTTGTAGGCTGGAATTGTAAGTGTCAGTATAGTCTTTTTCTACTGGTCACTTGGGATCAGTACCTTTAATGGGGCCACTTCTGACCCAGTTTTTTCTCCTTGAAGGTGGCATGGCACTCTAGTGAATACTAGTCTTATAATATTCAGTTTACAAAATGTGTCAAAAGAAAAGACTCCCACAAGGCACGTGAACACCTGGCAGCAGAGATCCATCCTGCCAGATTCTCTTACAAACCATCTTTCACACAGATCACAGAAAAAGAAGAGAAACGCAAAGATTTAGATTAGGATTTTTAATTTCATTAAAGCTCCTTTACCATGTACTCGAACAATAATAAATAATAACAAGCTCCCGAGACCTAAGATGTACATCTGCCCTTGTGAATAACACTTTTCACTGAACATTTCCAAAAGGCTTTGCGTACCAGGAGACAAACACAGGTAATCTTTGTTAAAGTTTGAGAATATTGTTATTTTCTACTGAACATAGTGAGAAAGTATGTCAAAGAAGTGAATGCTGGGCAACTCCTTACTAAGTGATGGAGGATTTGTCCTCTCGTGCCAACCAGACCTTTCCCTCTGTTTTTTCCCAGAGATCTCTGTGTGCAGTGTGACAGCTGCTCATACCAGCAGGTACTACTCTGCTTGCTGGCCTGTGTGTTTATGCAGATGCAAGCTTCACATTAAGAAGTACACGTGGCTCCTGGAAGCTCTATTTTCCTTCTCTGCTTTTGCAAGGAAAAGGTTTCTGAACACAAACACCCTTTAATATACCGGAAAAAAACATGACCAGACACTTATCATTTTTCCAGGTTTGGGGCTTGTATGGATCCATTACTGTAAGCAGAGCCTAGCTACCTTTTACAGAATCACATTAGACAAATCACCAATCACCATGCGGTTTGAATAATACAAGGGGCTACAAGGAGTTCAGACAATCAGACAATCTACTTCAATGCCAAGACCTGAGAGTTGACAAAATGCTCTATATTTCTAAATCCAAACAGCTGGTCTAGCCCACTTCCTTTTCAGGACTCCTGATGTACATTTCTTCTGTAGATTTAAGCTTTTTCAACTGTATCCCTAGAAATACAGTAGTTGTAAGGGTGCAGGTGGGGCATACTACAAATTAAAAACTGCACTATGTAGCAGCAACACACCACAATGTAAGCATCCGCATATAGAAAAATAAAATATTTAAACCAGAAGATTTATTGCAAGTGACCCAACATGGGCTTTGGCTGCAGAATTAAGCAACAGATAATCCCTTAACCTGCGTTACTATCATGCCAATACCTGAGTTTACAAAGTTAATACAAATGGCATCTTTTCAAGGCAACATAATAGCTCTGATGTAGAAAATGTCCTTTTCTTAATGAAGAAGTGAAACTTTTATCAAAATTAAGGTGAGAAATAATAGAAATGAATAATAAGGCGTAGACATGGGTGTGTTCATTTCAGAAGCCAAGGCAATTAAGTTATTGTTACCCCTTCAAAGGAGCTTCTGAAAAATACCAACCGCGTGATGATAGCTGGCTGCATACCTGTAAGCTCTGAACATAATTACCATGTGTTTATTTCTCTTAAGAGTGACTATTTGATCAGACAACACAGCTCTTTTAATTATGGTGGTGTGTGTGTGCTCTTCAAAAGCAGAGGTCTCAGGCAATAGGTTGAGGCAATCCATCTGTCAAATCTGTTTTTCTCATGGCCTCCCAGCGTGCCAAGCATCTCCCAGTGAGCACTTGAGAAAACAAAGGTGGCAAGGAGAGTATTTATAAATCCCTCCACCCCACCCAATATCTGACCTGTTTTCTGAAGTAAATTAAGTAACATCTACTACTCATTCTGTGTATTTTTTTAACATTTTTACCCTCAAATCAGGAAAGAAATGCCATACATATTATTATTATTATTATTATCATTAATAATAATAATAATAATAATAATAATAATAATGGCTGCAGTTACATTGCCATAATGTACATTGCCAAACTCGCAAACACAAGGCCAGGAAACTGAGTGAGTCCTAGAAAACCCACAACAATGGTAATCTTAAGTGCTTTTAATCAGCTTCACTCAAAATTAGTTCAGACCAGATCTAACACCTAAGAGGAAAAACATTTATGATCAATGATTAAAAGTCATATGTGACTAAAATTAAATAAAATGACTCAAATCTTTCTCTAGCACTCTTTCCATGTCCCCTTTTCCAGTCTTACTCTTTCTTTCCTTGCAAAGTCCTTCCTTGTATAGTCTTTACATTAAATACAATAATGAAAAAAAAAGTGATCAAAGAATCAACACGCACTACCTGCTAGCTAGGTAGACCTGCCAGGTCTGAACATTGATTTTTATTATGCAACCAGAATAAACAAAATGTTTTTTTTCACATTGTGAACACATTGTGAGTGCGAAGGGGGAAACAATCAACATCAATTTAAAACATTCCACTACCAGCCTGTTTGAAGACCCTTTGACACACCAGGAACACCCTTCCGGGCATTTCTTGCAGGCATTGAGCACCGCACTGTTCTGCAGTATGGTTTTCTTATCAGACACCTTATTTCAGATTTTTAATGATTTCATACAGCTGCCAAAGGAAATACAGGCTCTCCAATACAATGACCACAAAGCTATATCAGATGGCAAAAACCTGATACGGCAGCTGCAGATATTTACAGTAACACAACACCACATTGAAGTCACTGCCGCAATCTTTTAAACAAGTATGCACAAGACAAATGCAGCAACTGTATTTCAGCCTTTGGAAAAGCAGTATGTTTTTGTGGTGTATCTTATTCTATATAAAGAAGTATATTAATAATACCATAAAACTGTAACCCACAAACAAGCCATCTCAGAAAGAAGAGCTATTTGAAAAGACATCCATGTTTTTCATGTCGGCATATAAACACTCGCACAAATATCATTTATATCTTGTTAGACCGCTGAACTCTTCACAATGGTTATTTTTGTTGTTTACTTGTAGACCTAAGCAACATGATAACTGTTTCTCACTCCATTAGCAAGTAACTGATACTCTAGCAATTCTCTGAATGATGAATCCCCAAACTGCCCTCTGAGTTTCATCCCCCTATACAGTTTGTTGTTTTAAGCACAGGGAAGATGGGTAGTGGTGTGTTTATGTGTGCATGTTTATGGATATAAAAATAGAATGCTTGGCCATACAGCAAAAAGTGTGGAATTTAAATCCAGGGATGTTGTGCTCAAGCTCTACAACACAGTAGGAAGCCACATCTAGAATATTGTGTTCAGTTCTGGTGACCATACCACAAAAAGGATATTATAGCCTTAGAGACATCTCAAAGAACAACGGGACTGATTCCTGGTGTCAGGGGGTTGCTGTATACAATACATCCAGGGTGAAAGAGAGCAAACTCTCTCAGGTCTCAAACACGTGTCTCCAGTTCTTGGCAGGACTGCCCCAGTCCCGTCCATTCATAAGACTCATTCTGAATCAAGTGTGGTTGGAAGATCACAAACTCTTTAAGTGAAAAACCCCACTTGCTCTCTTCTTTGAAGGACTTCTTGTCCTTGAGGGCTTATGCCCCAAATTATCCCTCAACTGATTAAGTTCACATAACCTGTTTAACTGATCATACTGTAGTTAAATTGTTACAGGATTTTAGAAATGGCTGATTACCTATGAAGCCTGCTAGACAGGGATCTCTTGGGTAAAACAAAGGGGACTTAGAGGACTGAAAGGAAACAGATACAAGTATCATATAAAATTTTACAGGGTTTATAGGGGGTCAACCCAGTGTACTATATGTACGTTACTGTCATGTACAGTACAGTAACAAAGCAAGTAACGAAGCAAGGACATAGGACCACAGTTGGGACCATAAACTAAAAGGAAATCTATTTAGAAGAAATAATCTTCTTAAAACAGAAGATCTGGAATAGGCTATCTTACCTAGTGGTCGAAGCTTAAACTCTGGACTCAAGACATGACGAGACAAACTTTTCTATTTGTTCAGCTACTGAATAAGTAAAATCAGCAAAATGGCTGCCTCTTGTTTGCAACATTTCCAACGTTCTTCTTTAGTAAAAGAAAGATATTGGAATAGAGATTCTTTATTCCCTCTATCTGTTTTAGCTACCAATTACTTAACAATTACTACTGGAATTACCAGATACCATTTTACTCCACAATGTGCAGAATGTAGATATTCCCAATCAGCAGAGGTCATTTATTGTGTTACACAATCCACCCAAAAGATTAGTTTAGTGTCTAACACATTTTCCTACATAACCTGTAGTGCAAATGAGACTGACACTATGGGTCAAGTTTAGAGAACAACAGATACATTCTTCACTGCAGCAAAATAAACCTTTTTTTAGTTTGTTCCTTACTGAATTCCTTTCATGCATTCAAAGTTCTCATTCCTTCACAAAACATCTGAATTTAGACGAAGGTGTCAGATATCCCTGTGACGCAGCCTGCAGAAACAGTTGCTGTAACTCTGAAAGTATCTGTCAACACATTTTTAAAAGGTAAACTTAAAAAGTTGAAGACCGAGAGTCAATTCACTATTTTAAATAAATATAAATGCAAGAAAACTTGGTGTCTTCTACAGATGTTTCCAGCAGTTTTTACTAAGCTAATACAGTATATACAGTATTTTGATAAAAGTATATGCCAATGTCACTGCCCTAAATGTATGAAGTTAAAGCTTACTGGTCATATGAAAAGGTAGGCAGTCTATATCTGAATGTGGGTTTATTACAAAAATGATTTAGTCCATATAAAGAGAAAAATCTTTCCTAAAGAACGGGACTAAGGACAGCGTGTACACAATATCTTTTAAACTTCACATATTTTGCTATTTTATTTGATACAACACAAAACTGTTTGTGAATGTTTTTTTTTTGTTTGTTGATAGAAGCTTAATAATATTGAGATTAACATTAATGCTCTTTCAATATATCGCTTTCAAAATACAAAATATAAATTTTTACAGAAAAAGCTGTGTAGAGTGTAGCGCGTGTAGCAGTGTACCTGTGATGTGGTTTCCATCTCAGTATTTTATAACACTAAAGTACATTTATGTACATTTAGCAACCAACTAAACTGATCATCAAAATGAAAAACGATAACATTGCCTAAAGCTGCACATTGTTGTTGAGCAGTACAAAGCATACCTGCACTGGAAATAACTAGCTTTATTTAAGTCTGGTTTTGCCACCCCAGTCAAAATACATGCATCCGAGAGGAAATCTTTAAAATCTGAATTAACTTATAATTAATTTATCAGTGCTCAGCTATTTTTTTATCTAGTCAATAACAAACTCAAACTCAATACACTGCAGTATTTTAGTCAATAAGTAAACTAGATGACACAGATAAGCTGTAATATATGCATTGTGTATAACAGACAGCATAATGGTGCCATTTGTTTAAATACATTTTAAGCATAATACATACTGTACCATACACTGTTAAGGAACAGCTATAGGTACTGTACTTTTGGACTTTTAGTACACCATTGAAAACTCAGTGTGTTTTTAAGAAGTTGTAACTACTAAAATTCCTTTGCAGTATCATATTCTCTTCCTTCTTTGGTTTCAGGGCAAACCCAGATGCATTTTTTGCACTTTTTCACTTTACAGTGTCTGTAAAGCCTTTTGCTCTTAAAGAGTGTATTGCCGTGGCTGAAAGTCTTTAGGCTTTCGCATCAATGTGCACCCTGTCTAAATTTGCCTTTGAGAATTCAGCCACGCAGATTACATATGTGTTTCTACATTGTTTTCATACAGTTTACCGATAACAAAAATAGATACAAAGCACCCGGGCCTTCGTTACTTTTCTTGGTGACCATGCTGACACCAGATACAGTGTGGATACCTCTTATGATGGGAGCTACATCACTGAGAGAACGTGTCAGCATGTGAACATTTTCAAGAAGACATTAACAGTTGGCACAGTCATAAGGTCAGCTTCTCTCAGCACCGTGCATCTGAGGTGAGGGAGTCATCCCCTGCTCAGCCAATTGGAAACGCAAAGCACACTGCAGTGCTGGAGGAGGCACCGCGAGCACACCCGAGAAAGTGGGCTAAGGGGGTGGGGGGTTGTACTGCAGTGAATTTGCCTCCAGCCTTGGGGAAGTGGGGGGGGGGCGACACATGCGATCGAATTTTGGAAAACTTTCCTTTCCCCAACGTAATAGAACATGGTATTTTCAGTATTAAATCCATCACCAAGGAACAAGCAAAAAAATCTAGGGATGTAATCTCCCACCCTCCATCTCAGAGCACCCAAGAGGTTTATGACTGGCTTTTCCAAAATATGGCTGTTTTGATTATGAGAAAGAACGGAATGCCTTTCCCTGGTATGAGCTTGCACAGCAGCATGGCGAGTTGTCTGGCATGCAGCCACCTCAATAGCCATTAACGTCTTCTGACTTGGCAACTTCTTTTAAGTGACTAAAGAGGACAAAGAACAGGGCGTCACAGCTTTTCAGGAATGAACAACTCATTTCAAGATGCGGTGTTCGTTGGTGTTGAGGTAACGAGAGTGCGGTAGCACAGACTTTTAAGTTTTACGTGGCACTTTGGTCTTGCGCTTGAACAGGATCTCACAAGCCCACCTCGATGCTTAAGAACATCAGCCCTTCAGCATTGCGCGCCATTAGCATGTTTGATTTTTAAAGCAATGAAAAATCAGAACAACGCCACTGCTGTTCCTACAGTTTTCAGTGTGGCTCATTTATTTAGATCAGCAAGCTGTGCACAAGGGCATTTCCGCACCAGTGCCAAGGCTTAATGAGTATATATTGGTAGCAGGAAGCATTGTGATGGCAGGCCTCTGAACATATACAGTAGATGAAAAAATGTTTTTCTCATGAGGTCAACTTGTAAATAGACTTGGCAACACTTTAGTTTGAACAACGTGTTTTTTAGTTTAAACTAAATAAGTTAACTATGCTACTAACATTTTAAATGATGGGCAAAGTGTAATAGACGGGACAAGCAATGTTCTGCAAATAACTCTAGGGTCAGGGTTAGTGATATGGCTCAGGCTATGGTCTGAATTAAGCCCGGTTAGTACTGGGTTGGGAGATCGGTGTGCTGAAAGGTCCTGAAAGGTGCCCATTTTAGAGCTCGCATGCAGTTAACCTACAGCAGATGTTGGTTCTTATCATGTTTGTGCTGCTATATTAATATTTAATTGATATACTCAGTTTATAAATGCTTATAAATAGCATATACAACCCCTAACATAAAGTAGTGCCAAAACATTTAACCAAACTAGTGGGAAGTGAACATCATCATGGGAGTCCACTCTGCATGTACTGTACAATATGGTCTCACTGGGATCAACTGAAATCACAGTAGAGATGGCATACAAATCACCTTTCCATCAGCCTACATTTGAGTTTTTAGATTTATGTGTACTTTGTTTTTTCTATGATAAGCCACGGCACACAATGAATATATACAGTGGTGTGAAAAAATGTTTGCCCCCTTCCTGATTTCTTATTGTTTTGCATGTTTGTCACACTGAAATGTTTGAGATCATCAAACACATTGAAATATAAGACAAAGATAACACAAGTAAACACAAAATGCAGTTTTTAAATGAATGTTTTTATTATTAAGGGAAAAAAAATCCAAACCTACATGGCCCTGTGTGAAAAAGTGATTGCCCCCCCTGTTAAAACATAAATCAACTGTGGTTTATCACATCTTTGGAAAGCTGAGTTCAATTTCTTTAGCCACACCCAGGCCTGATTACTGCCACACCTGTTCTCAATCAAGAAATCATTTAAATAGGACCTGCCTGACAAAGTGAAGTAGACCAAAAAATCCTCAAAAGCTAGACATCATGCTGCGATCCAAAGAAATTCAGGAACAAATGAGAAACAGAGTAATTGAGATTTATCAGTCTGGAAAAGGTTATAAAGCCATTTCTAAAGCTTTGGGACTCCAGCAAACCACAGTGAGAGCCATTATCCACAAATGGCGAAAACATGGAACAGTGGTGAACCTTCCCAAGAGTGGCCGGCTGACCAAAATTACCCCAAGAGCGCAGCAACGACTCATCCAAGAGGTCACAAAAAACCCCACAACAACATCCAAAGAACTGCAGGCTTCACTTGCCTCAGTAAAGGTCAGTGTTCATGACTCCACCATAAGAAAGAGACGGCAAAAATGGCCTGCATGGCAGAGTTCAAAGATGAAAACCACTGCTGAGCAAAAAGAATATAAAGGCTCATCTCAGTTTTGCCAGAAAATATCTTAATGATCCCCAAGACTTTTGGGAAAATACTCTGTGGACTGGTGAGACAAAAGTTGAACTTTTTGGAAGGTGTGTGTCCCATTACATCTGGCGTAAAAGTAAGACAGCTTTTCAGAAAAGGAACATCATACCAACAGTAAAATATGGTGGTGGTAGTGTGATGGTCTGGGGCTGTTTTGCTGCTTCAGGACCTGGAAAACTTGCTGTGGTAAATGGAACCATGAATTCTGCTGTCTACCAAAAAATTCTGAAGGAGAATATCCGGCCATCTGTTTGTGACCTCAAGCTGAAGCGCACTTGGGTTCTGCAGCAGGACAATGATCAAAAACACACCAGCAAGTCCACCTCTGAATGGCTTAAGAAAAACAAAATGAAGACTTTGGAGTGGCCTAGTCAAATTCCTGACCTGAATCTGATTGAGATGTTGTGGCATGACCTAAAAAAGCGGTTAAGGCTCGAAAAACCCTCCAATGTGGCTGAATTACAACAATTCTGCAAAGATGAGTGGGCCAAAATTCCTCCACAGCGCTGTAAAAGACTCATTGCCAGTTATCGCAAACACTTGATTGGAGTTGTTGCTGCTAAGGGTGGCCCAACCAGTTATTAGGTTTAGGGGGCAATCACTTTTTCACACAGGGCCATGTAGGTTTGGAGTTTTTTTTCCCTTAATAATAAAAACCTTCATTTAAAAACTGCATTTTGTGTTAACTTATGTTATCTTTGTCTAATATTTCAATTTGTTTGATGATCTGAAACATTTCAGTGTGACAAACATGCAAAAAAATAAGAAATCAGGAAGGGGGCAAACACTTTTTCACACCACTGCAGTGCATGAAAATCATTTAACTGATTTAAGATATTGAATTAGAATTTGGCTCATTGAGTTGGAAATTGCTGTAATAGTTTTGTAATTCCTTTTCGTTTTCTCAAAACACTTGTTTTTTTACCAAGTTAAATATTTTAAACACATAAACAGATACAACACTGGGCTCCTTCAGACAGCACATGAATGCCTTGATTATTGAGAAACCTATTGTTTTTAGCGATAAAGGGAGATTAAAAAAATACCCTGATATTATCAGGCTATGTTCCAAAGCAAACAAAACATTCTCAGAATCTCACTTTATATTATAGGTAATCAATTGACCACTAGAGAGACACACCGACGTTCATCCTGTCTCATTGATGAAAAGGAATAATGGGTTGTTAGTCACTGGTGAACATAAGGCAATGACCCAGGGTTAAAAATATAACAAGATCAGAAAGGAGGAGAGTACAGAGCGAGGAGAGAGACGCAAAATGAGAATGGCACCATCTATCAAGCATGAGACAAGATAGCCAGTTGTTACTTTTGAATTGATTTGCTTTGTCTTTATTTCATGTGATTGGTGTGAGAAATTGATTGTATACAGCCTATGACAAACACTGGGGGCTCAAGGATGGCTCTTTATGACCATATAAATGATACACTAACGCAGCATAACACAGCAGAACAGATTAATTTAATATCAGGCATTAAATATCTTCTTTTGTGGAAAGAATATACACTATATGTTATGGTCATATGTGGTACACATGTAGTGCTACCATTCATATTACAGGACTACAGGTTTCACTGATTTGTTTTCCCAAAACCAAATTCTAAAGGGGTAAATTTTAGATATTTATTTATTACTTTGTATTTAGCTTGCCAAAGACCTGTGTTAAAACATATAAGTGATGAGAAAATTTAGGCAACACCTCTTCTTTAAAAAGAGTGGGTGCTAGGGTCAAAAACAAAAAGATGCAATGAGATTAACGGACTGCTTTTGAACCTAGGGAACCTTGAACCTTGTACTTTTTAAATATGCACGCGATTAAGGAAAGCCTATGTGCCACAAAACTGTACAATAACAGGAATGTTTCAACAATACATGCTATCTTTGAGAGCTTTTTAATTAGAGGTTTTCTGATTTGTTTTTATGTCATGCCAGAGTCATGGGAGTCTCACAGCACAGAAGAAATGAATTGCCTAGTGACAGAGATTTGGAAAGCACGATAATGTAAATGCATGAAAGCATTATTATGAGATCACAATATCAGGCCTTTATGATCGAGATGTGGATTTACTACAAATCATCAGAAACCAGCTGGTGCCTCCTGTAAATCTCCCATGGATCCAGGGACTTTGACATCCTGTAAAAAGCTGTTGGTTGTTTTTAAGGATGCAAATCAGAAAAGAAACCTAAAAGCCAATGGCTTAAAGGACATCTATTGCTTAGCCTCTTTATTAGGACTTTCTATTCTGGGTTTCTGGGATTGGTTTTGTCCTGATTCACAAAGAGACTTGAGGTATTCTTATACTGTAGGCTCAATTAAACACAGATATGCAAAGATTCCATATTTTACTCAGGCATACCTGCAGACCAGATCTACCATCTGTACCTGATCCACCATCTAATAACATAGATCCAACACTCGAAACATGGACTTTAGAGAACTTGGAAGGAACAAGCTTTGTTACCTTCCACAGTCACAATAATATACCGATCTCAAAATTACAGAGCAACTTTGAGATGATCTCAAATAGCATATGTTTTTCTCCTACTCTGCCTTTCTGCAACTGTTTTGTGGAATATCTATGGACTTATATGACCTGAGACACTGCAGCACATTTTGGAATATTGCGCGAAGACTCTAAAGAGTGGAAATACTGCTTTATTCTAATATTAAGAACTGAAAGTGTAACAGAAGTGAAAGTTTGAGCCTTTTTTGTAAAATGACAAATGAATTTAATTAATTAACTTAAGTGAGTTCTGTGAAAACGCTCTTTCACATAAAAGAGGAAGTCTTTTCAATCGCAACTTTCAAATGGTTTCAGCTGGCCCTGACAGAATGATTTATTTTAAAAAAAGGCGTGCCTTACCTTGTTGCGTTTGAAGTAAGCTCTCCGGCAGGCAGCAAAACACTTCTCACTGCAAAAGCTTTTCAGCTCACTGCCCATACTCAGGGAGTAGCGCTTGATTCCAACTTTCTGGCACCATGCGCACATGATCTGGACATTGGACACATCCTCCTCTGACAAAAAAAAAACAACAAATCATACAATGAGAAGGAAAATAAGGGCCTGTTGGCTCTCTGTGTCAAACTCTCCTGTCATCTTCTGGATAATAAACACCAGCAGGAGGATCTTGGAACTGTTAACTGTACAAAACATGGTGCCAACTCTGATCCCCTGTGTTCTGTTTTATTCTGTCTTGCAGATTAGAAAGAAGCAGATTTGGTGATCACTCATTGGTTTGTCAATGTGCGCTTTATTATCCAATATGTTCACAGTTTTGCTTTAGCCGGAACATCCTTGTAAAACTCTCACTTCAGAATATTAGATTAAATAACCTTTACCTATGCACCTCAATACAAGGCCACAACTTAGACAAATCTGTGGTCCAACTGACAATTAAAAGTATATCCCCACAACATCCAGTGTTAAAGGAGCAATAAATGTGTGTTGTCAATTTTAGGAAGTTCACTATTGGCAGAAGAACTGGTCCCTCTATTGCAGGGGTTCCCAACCTTTTTTGTCAGCTGAACCCCTTCAACCAAAATTATTTGCCTCAAGTACCCCCTTGAGATTTTAACTAAATCAAACCTTTCAATAAATGTAGATAAATGCTACAGAAACTCTCTTAACATGCTTCTTTTCACTTGGTAAAATATGAATATTACTACTGTTGTTTTTCTTATTCTTATTATTACCTTGTTATTTATTAATAGGACTATTTAATTTGACATTGGCGTTTCCATCACAATCTCACGAACCCCCTGCAGTACTGTTGGGAACCCCTGCTCAATTGGAATGTGTACATACAGTACCTGTAAATAGGCAATTATCACGTGTAGGAAGAAATTTCCAAATCGTAGAAAATCTTTAAGACAACTCAGAAACAAAATTAAACTGAATGAAAAACATGTCAACTAAGATGCGTAATCGAGTTACTTCTCCAATTACATTTACAATCATCCATGCTGCAATTAACCACTCTCGGAATGTAAAGCAGTTGTAAGAATTAACTACTGTATATCCAAATGCAGCATTATATTCGAAATGAGTCATGTTCTGATGACACTTTTTCAATAAACAAACAATTCATTCCTTGTATCCTGAAGACCAGTTTTGTTTTCTTCTCGAAATGTAAGCTGCAGAGCGCTCTCTGTTGAAAAAGGCTACTTTCCAAAGGCCTTGGACCCATCAACAGTCAAGTCCTTCCCCAGCAGAATGTTAGCTGAGTAACACTGAGCTTCCAGCAGCCAAGACGAGAGTTGTTAAAAGTGTTTCCATGGCTATAAACACATGTGCTGTGACTGCTGTGGAGAGCCAGAGAGAAATCAATAGATTCACTGGGGAAAGTGGAGGCTGGGGCAGCTCTGATGAGAAACTTCCTGACTGCCGGCAGTGAGAAAGAAGACTGACTTCTTTGAGCTCACTCACTACCACAGGTGACATGGACTAAAACTGGAGTCACACTACATGGTCAGAGACCAGGAATTGTGTGAACATGAAACTGAGATACAACAGTGAACCTCGGAAACATACAAGCTCTCAACTCTCTTTTTAGCCTTTATCCAACATCCCATTCTCATGTCCCGATTCAGTCAGATGAGCTAGGAAGCAAGAGACAGAGATATCATCTCCATTCTCCATCTCCAAAAAAAGGGGGCGGTACGGTGGCTCTGTTGCTAAGGATCTGCGCCTATGGCTGGAAGGTTACTGGTTCAAATCCCACGGCCGGCAGAGGAATCCTGCTCTGTTCGGCCCCTGAGCAAGGCCCTTAACCCCAACTGCTCCAGAGGCGCCGTATAAATGGCTGTCCCTGCGCTCTGACCCCAAGCTTCTCTCTCCCTGTTTGTGTGTCTGTGTGTCTCATGGACAGCAAGCTGGGGTATGCGAAAAGACAAATTCCTAATACAAGAAATTGTATATGGCTAATAAAGTGATCTTATTCTCTCAGAACCAGATTCTGGATATCACCAGGCTTGTATAGCTTACACCTCCAGACTAGCAGGTCAAGTCTCCCAAGGAAGAAAAGCAGTGGTACTGTAGCTATCCCTCTTTAGCTCATCTGCTCTCTAAACTGGTGTCCATTAATATGAAAAATGAAAAATCACCACAATAAACTACTTCACTTCTCCGAGGACCAAGGCTATGTAATTCAACTTCGAATAAAGCATGATAAAAGCAAAGAACCTGAGGTTTTTCCTTTCAATACAAGACAGAGAAAGTTATTATGGCATATACCAAATAAAATCATTTAATATAAACTCTGTGGCTATCCTGTCTCCTACTAATAAGAAGGGATTTGACATCTACAGATCACGTCTTGCAGTTGTGGCAGGCTGTCTTCACCTGAATCTAAATGACGTAAAAAAACAGGGTGATGAACAGAGACAGTTGGCCTCCAAGAGGCAACTCTAAATGGTTGCTTTTGCCAGAGGGGGTTTTGTTGCGGTTGAATAGGGAAGCTGTAAAAGGATTTTGTAAAAAGAGGATTTAAGCAAGAATATCTACTGGGAAATGTGCTGAAGAACCACTTTTTTTCTTTCTTTTTCCAAGGTAAAGTCACTCAGGATAGAATATATTTTGTTTTAAAGACACAGTCACTCAGCAAACATCTGTTCCACTATTATTTTAGCTTTAATTAGCAAATTTATTTTAGAGCTGTGGGAAAATTCAGTATGTAAATATAATTTAAATAAGAAAACCAAGATTTGCGTTCCCCATGTACTATTTTCAAAGGACACAATTTATTCCATTGATAGGAATTATCTCCATCAGAACCACTGTAGATATTCAGTCATAACAAAAGATAATGAAAACTGGATGCTTGTATGCACATTTGTGTCTAAGGTTCTATGTTTTCTCTTCAGAACCTTCAAAGGTAAAAAAATGCCACATATTTTAATTATGGCAAGTTTTCCATAGCATAATGTATTCCTCAGAATTCTTAATTTCATTAACTATGAAGTTACACATTCCTGCTTGCTTCAAAGGGCATTAACATCAGATACTGCAGACAGATACTTCTGACAATTTCAGCCCTCCCTAACCAATCACAATTATTAATTTGTTACATCAAGCATCAGGTTGCTTTTTCCAACACACTTAACTTCATCTTGGAACTTGACACTTTTTTACGATTCATTTTAAGGATATATTTAATAAATTAAATAAGCAGTACTGGTAACTAGTGGGGCCTTGCTGGTCCACAGTTAACTTGGTTGTTGGTGGTATTTTTGCTGCGTTCATTGGAGTCACACCTGAGTCAACCTTTCAGACTACAATTCTGGGCAACATTTCCAGTGGTTCTAACTAAGCGTGCTTATATAGGGTTGTTGACCAAAGTCAGAAAAAAATGAGATGGACAATAATACCTCTGAGCAACCAGCTGTAGCCTACAGCTGTAGTACCACAGATGGAAACAATACTGGACCATCACAATCAGTCTGGGTTGTGTTCAAGACTGGGATATTGTAGCCATTCCGTTAAAATCAATTCTCTCAATGTCCTGTTTCCAAATCTCACCTTCAAAACATGGTATGGCAATGGGCTGTAATACAGAGAGAACAACTTGGGAGTGTGTTGTGATTAACATTTCAGCTGGTTTGTTTTGCCTTTTGGGACTTAACTAAAACATTTTCTATTGACCTTGGAATGAGCATGTATCCTTTTGTGATATTATAAAAACATGTAAGGACCTCCTGAGGATGCTTACGTCTTGAAATGCCACTTTCAGAAGTCAACTGACTGGTAGCTCCAAAAAATAAATGAGATATCTGTTATCACTAACTAAAGAAGAGTTACAGAAATAATCACCATCCGTGAGTAGCCAAATTCTCTGCACGCCTCTAGTAACCACTATATCTGTAGGAATCATCCATCCATCCATTTCCAAACCTCTTTATCCAATACAGGGGTGCAGGTGAGCTGGAACCTGTCCATCACAGGGCAAAGACGGACACAAACACACACACTTTCAAACAAGGGCCAGTTTTCCCAGAAGCCAATTGACCTCCCAGTATACAGTAGCTTTGGACTGAAAGGAAACCGGAGCACCTGGAGGAAACCCATACAAACACAGGGAGAAATAACACACAGAAAGGACCCCAGGACTTGAACACAGGGCCCCTGCATTGCAAGGCAGCAATGACAACCACCGCAAAACCCTGCTGCCCCTGTAGGAATCATAAAGGACTTATTTGTCTATCTTAAGATATGCCTTTCGAATAATTAAAAAGATGCAGGCTATGCCAGCACTTTGCTCTCTAAAGTTAAGAAAGTTTTCCTTGAGGAAGAATTCTGCACCAATATTATCACGTTCTAATAATTAAATATGCATTAGAGTCAAATGCTTCAATTTATCTTTAATATCTTGCCCGACCCCTTGGTTAGTTACACTGAGAAGATTTCTTTAAGTTTGCTTTGTTTCAGCTTAATGCAGCTTAACAGAATTCTGCTTTAAAGACTAGACACATTTGCAATTAAAGAACCTAATTCTCTTGAGGGAGATGATCATAGCACATTCAAGACTGTTATTTTAGCTCCTTTATTATCTGTTCATGCTTGCTTTCAAGTTAAAGTATTAAAAGATAAAATCTAGTGCTTCATGTTCACTGTTTTCCACTGTTTTGGTAAAAGCCAAAAACTTAAGAATTTGATTTCTTTTATGTTAGCATTACTTCAGTATTGTTTTTACACTTGCAGATGCCCAGTTGTAACATCTTTCAGATTTCTGAAACATCATTCTAAACAGTACTGAGAAAAAGTCTGTGAACTTCCCACAGAACCTTCCTTACCATATGATGATACCCTGTTTGATCGAAACTGATCTTGCCCTAAATAACCAAATGGGTTTATATTTATGAATTAAATGAAATGTTAAGAAAACCCCTAGACTACTTAGCACAATTAAGAGGGTAATTAGGATCAGGTGGTCAAATAATTGCATGAACAGTATATAATGATCAGAAATTTAGTGATTTTGGTTTTCACCATACAGGTCAGCAGAAATACACCATGCCACAATCAAAAGACCTCAGAGGACCAGGGAAAAAGCACAAATGATGCTCATCAATTTGAAGAGGGATTCCAAAGTCTTTTCTAAACAACTGGAGGTGGGTCCATCTGCTGTCAGTCAAATGGAAAATATTCAAGACCACAACTCTACCGAGATCCACAGTGCCAAGATCTCCCAAGGAGTAACCTGGAAAATCATTCAGGAAGTCACACTAAACCCAGGGAAACATCTACGGACATGTGGGCCTCGACTAAAATCTCACCGCAGCTAAAATCAGCATTTATGCCTCAACAATCAGGAAGAGACTGGAGGGGAATGGTTTTCATATGAAGACAGCCAGGAAGAAATGTCTCAAATTCTCCAAAGAGCATCTGGATGATGATGGAGACTACTTGAAAAACAGACGAGTCAAAAATGTGAACATTTTGGCCACAATGCGAAATGTTTTGTGTGGCATAAACTCAAACTGCCTTCCAAAAGAAGGACATAATTAAGACTGTCAAGCATGGTGGTGGGATGAGCATGTTTTGGGGCTGCTTTGCTGCCTCGGGATCTGAGATGGCTTGCTGTCATGGAGAGAGCCATGAAATTGGAGTTGTATCCCCAAGTTCTGGAAGAGAATTTCAGGCCAGCCATTATCAGCTGAAGCTGAGCTAAAAATGGAACATGTACAGTGGCAAGACAATCCTAAACTTCGAAAACATCCAAGCAAATCCACAACAGAATAGCTGGAGAAGAAAAAAGTTTGCACTTTGGATTGGCCAAAGACTGGATCTAAACCTCACTGAATCGTAATGGCAGGATATGAAGCGAGCTGTTCTTGCAAGGAGACCATCAAATGTAACCAACGTTAAGCAGTTCTGTAAAAAAGCTAATATTTTAAAAACCTGAAGCTGATACACACAGCAAACCTCTAGTTTAAGTCATTGTTGCTCAAAGAGGTTCACATGCCTATTCACTTGAGTATATTTGCTGATGGATAATGTTTTAAATTACAGTAAATATTCCAAATATTATGCTATAGTGTTATATCAGGTTACATATTCATATACTTGCATATTTTAAATCCTATTTTATAATGACTTTCATGAAGATCTAACTATATTGTGTGTACAAAATATGAGAATATGGACCCACTTAGGGTGTTCCCAAATGTTTTTTCAGCTCTGTAGGTAAAAATACATTCTACTTCCGTTACAAGGAACGGGGACTGATGATGGTAGAAAAAGCCTGGTTTACAGCTTTGAATTCCAAACAGGAAACCCATTCACACAACCACAAAATCATGACGTTTACAAGAGTAACGTATAAAAACACTCTTCAAAGACTTACCAAAAGATAATAGCTTGAGACTGACACCTTTCTTCTACCTACTGTAATATAATCAATATTGTTCACTTCTGCTGCCGGCCAGCAGCCATATCACCCTGCAACTCACAACTGGCAACTCACTGAAGTTCAGCAGGTGTGAGCCTGGTCAGTACCTGGATGGGAGACCTCCTGGGAAAAACTAAGGTTGCTGCTGGAAGAGGTGTTAGTCGGCCAGCAGGGGGCGCTCACCCTGCCATCCAGGTGGGTCCTAATGCCCCAGTATAGTGACGGGGACACTATACTGTAAAAAAGCACCGTCCTTCGGATGAGACGTAAAACCTAGGTCCTGACTCTCTGTGGTCATTTAAAATCCCAGGGTGTTTCTCAAAAAGAGTAGGGGTGTAACCCTGGCGTCCTGGCCAAATTTCCCATTGGCCCTTACCAATCATGGCCTCCTAATAATCCCAATCTATGAATTGGCTACATTACTTTGTTCTCCTCCCCCCCCTTTCCCACGTGCCGGCTGGAGTATTTCTTGGTCGCAGTTAATGGCAACGTCAGCTCAAAGATTTGGTTCAAACCACCAAATGGAGACTGGTGTGCCGACAAGCGGACCCTGCTGATGCGGGATTAACGCTAGGAAAGAGAGAGTTCACTTCTGCTGCTGGAGGTTTTTATTATGTAGTAACCCTGAAAGTATAAAACAGAAAGGGAGCAGGATTACAGAAAAAAATGGTATTGCATATGTTAGGTCTGTTGCTTACTAGATATTCTACTATTTCTTCATAAACTTTAAATGTATGAAAACAGATGGCATATTCTGTTCGTTTTGGTAATCACTTTATTCATCTTAACACATGAGTTGCATTTGAAATCAATCCTCAGCCAGCTACAAATTTGGAAAATTAAATCTTCCAGCCAAACAGCGAATACCTGCTTCTGCAGATCAAACCTCGAGTTCAAAAGCTCCTCTGAACTCTGCCAGCTCTTCCTGTCAAAGGAAACATGAATTCCGACTCAGAACTCAGCCGTTCCAAACGCAAGCTCCTTGCCTCAAACTATTAATTTAAATGAGCTGCTGAATAATTTAAAATGAACAAAGGGAATTGGCTTATTTGTTAAAAATGCTGTGTCCGCTAGCAAAGTCCACCATCTGTTTTGTGCTCTACAGTGTTGTCTTACCAAGCACGCGGTACAAACTAACTAGGACATGATTCAGATAATGCCAACCTGCAAGAGCAGACTGATAAGATGTTTGGCCTTACAAGAGTCTAGTTTATTCAGGCTCTTGAAGGATGAAGTTCAACCACCAGAAGAGGTCTAAACTGCTACTTAAATGGTTTCTTAAAGTCAATCCTGCACCAAATTAACTGATTAAAGATTAGGAGCACTGTTCTAAATCTTAATTGTGTTAATTATCTAAAACCCATATGAACAGCAATGTTCATTTTTATCATTACATAATGCAGTCACAGGGCTTGTGTTTGGTTTATTCTCTGTGAATATCTGAATCAAATCGTATCATTATTCCCTGCAAAACTATCTTCCACACCACGTATCTTACATGGTTAACCCTTTGAATGAATTTAATTGACCTGCTGCGTTCCAATTCTACTCAAAACAGTTTGGGTTTCTTATTTTCCCTCTGTCTAATCACGTTTTCAGACTTGAGAAGTGTCAGCGTTTCAACCAGAGAAAGCATATTAATTTGTCAAAGAAAGCTGAGGAAGGATGACTGAGGAGTTTCAGCAGGGAGTGGACTCTGCAAAGGCATCAATGCTGAGGTGGTATTAGTACAACTCCCTTAGGAGCAAAAATACAAGGTACCATGATGTGCCCTGCATGACCTGCCTTGACTGGTGTTTTATGGAGTTTATAACAGCGTTTCATGAGGAGGTTAGATCCCTATCTCACCTACTTCTGTTCTCCTACTGTTCATGTATATATACACATCTCACCTTCTGGACTCTCCTTTTTCTTGCACCTCTCATCTACACCCTTGCTGCAGCTCCCTGGCTCATTCCTCACTGAAGAGGGTTCAGTCAGCCTCATGCTAGACGAGTTACACCAAATAAGCTCTATTCCATCTGTTCCTGTATCCCATTCATTAGGATCTAACCGAACAACTGAAATAATGGTTTGTGAAAGTAAGGGTATGCTACGCCCTTTTGCTAATATTTGAGTGACACCAATTATTTGTCATTCTTGCTGTTAATAATTAGTACATATTTGCAATGGGAGCACAAGTGCACAGTAACTGATAATTCTGTTGAATATAATAATGCTGGAACTAGGAAATAAAGCACAGAGCACAGTGTGGTGTAGCTGGAGGAAAGCTTACTTCACCAAGCATGGCTCCGAAGATGACAAAATTGATTATGAAAAAGTACACAATTCCATCCATCCATCCATCCATCCATCAGAAAGCCGCTTATTCCTGGCAAAGGTCAAAGCAACCAGAGAGCCTCTTTCAGAAACACAGGGCGCAAGGCAGGACTACACCCTTGCCCATCACTGCAGGACACTCACACAGAGGCAAAGAGGGACCATTTAGAGCCACAGATTAACCTAGCCAGCATGTCTGAGGGAGCCTGAAGGAAACTGGAGCCCCAAGAGAAAACCTGTGTATGAACGGTCAGCAATCACGAGGAGACACTGAACTCACAGGAGCAATTAAGCGACAAAGAAGAAACTGTAACATAAGACGTTGCAGGAGAGAAACAGAAAGCACAGCAATGTAAAGATTTAGAAAAGCACTTCAAATGTTTGCCTTTCACAAGTTTTCACTTTATAATTACACAGAGCCCGTCTTTTTCCGTACTGAAATTATAACATTCATCTGCCCAAAACATAAAACATCCTACTGGCAGCTCATCAGATAGACTTCCACAGAATTTACTTTTTTTTTTAACTGAACACAGGAGAGGAGTCCACATTCCTTGCACACTGTAAAGGTAGGCAATGTGTATCCTACTGCACCCGTTTCCGAAAGGTAAGATATGCAATGTTTTACCTGCTGGTGGCTTAATGAATGGCGGCGGAATCAAAGGAACTATTATGGGAACGTTCCCGTGATCCTTGGAACTAGAGGCGGATGAGGATGATGAGGACTCGGCCATTCTGTTCCCTGGCGTCGGGCCTGAGTTAGTGCTGTTTGCATTGGTTGGTGAGTTAATGCTGTCGTCTAATGCTTTCGATTTTGGCAAGGAGTTCTCTGGAAGAGATTAACGATGCAGAGTTAGACTTACAGATATACTGCACAGTTTTAAAAAATTCATGGAGTGAGTGGGATATCCATCAAGATGTACAGACTCATGTTTACATCTAAATTCATCTTAGTATCTTTGGGTTTTACTCTAGTATTGCCTGATATTGCTTTTGGCTTCCTGTAGTTCTGACATTCACTATGCTTTCCTTAACTAGGCCATGACATGAAAACACTTGTTTCCAAGGAGCATTTACTGTAGTTCAACATGGTTATCTCATAGCATTACAACTTTCAGTTTGGCAGACTAAAAGAAAAACAATTAGAAAACTGAGAACATTTGTTTCTGCTGTGCGGAACTATCCGAAGCGAGCATTTTCTCTGGAAGCGAATCCAGAAAGGATGAAATTTTTGTTGTCAAAAAATGAAAAACTGCTTCTTGTTCCTGTTAGTTGTCATCTGCTGATGCAGAGGTGAGATAATATTCATTGCTACAATTTCGGTAGTAATTACTAGTTAATCCCACTTGTCAGCATTCAATATCAGTCAGGATCTCCTGTATGTCAGGAAAAAGATCAGCTACTGTATTTATCAACTTAATCAATCAATGAGAACAGAAGGTCCCTGTGCAAGTGATCAAAAAGCTGCATATGAAAGTGATTTCCAGAAAATCACACATCATGCGTGTTTTAAATGGATTCTCAGAGAAAAAGAGATTATGTAAAGAAATCCAGACTATGTCCCCTACTGTATGTCAATAGGGGGCAACTGGAGCTAATCTGTAAAAATCCTGCTCTTAGAAATTATTCCAGTTGTGACACCATTAATATTTTAAAGAACTGTCCCAGCTGAAAAGCATGAGCTGTAATATCGCAGTGTGCGCTTTCAGAATATATGTATTCCTGATGGAAACTAGGTGACAGAAGCTGCAATACAACCAGTAAACCACAAAGAAAATAACAACATGAGACAGAAATAAAAACCCAAGGATTCACTTAAGCCACTGATAATATATACTGCAATTCACACTGCCTTTCAAAAACAGCCACAGAACACTTGTTTACATGCTGCTTCAGCATCATAAAGATTTTACAGAGGGCTTTTTTGCATTAAATCAATCAATAAAAAAAAGATTGATGATGATTCTACGTGAAGAAATACTAGACTCCATGAGCCCAATGACCTTTGTTACCCATGCTCCAAGAAGAGGAGGACTATTTCCTGTTTTTAAACATTTTATAACCACATATCCCAATTATTGAGGAAGAGTGTAGGGCGAGGTCAAAATCGGACCATTTTTGGATCTCTGGACTCCTCTTCTTGCACTGACAGCAAAACCACACAATGTGGTTGTTTCATTTTTCCCATCAGTTAAAAGACAGGATCTAATCTGAGTTTAGGAAAATGAGACAATAATGAAA
This sequence comes from Lepisosteus oculatus, assembly GCF_040954835.1. Classification (NCBI taxonomy): domain Eukaryota; kingdom Metazoa; phylum Chordata; class Actinopteri; order Semionotiformes; family Lepisosteidae; genus Lepisosteus; species Lepisosteus oculatus. The sequence goes on from NC_090697.1 coordinate 34,367,109, forward strand.
GGGGATAGTACACACTTCTGATACTTAAATAAGAAATGGCTACAGCATAAGTTACATACTTTATAGAAACCTTACCAGTAATTAGAATGTTGAAAGGCAGGTTTTTAACAATTCTCCAAGAATGAAAAGGCATCTAAAGACATTCCAGACAGTGCTGTATGGATTTCCAGCAAAGACAATAATTTTGAGCCAGATTGCATATTGTTGCACTCAAGAGTTTTCTATATGTCTAACAGATTTAGCATCAATTTGATTTTTTACACACACCTGTAACTTCTAAACATGCAGAGGTAATTATGCAGCTCATATTAATTATAAACATATGTGGCTTTATAATTTGAAAACAAGAAAAAAAAGTTGAAAAAAGTATTTACAGTTTTTTCACTGTATACACACTGTATACAGTATACAGTCCAAAGTATACAGTCACACATCCAAAGTAAAAAACAAAAATAAGTTAATAATATGAAAGGACAATGTATGATTGATGATCAAAATCTATGCTGTAGCAAACCTTATTAAGCCACACAATTAGTTGAGTGACCTCTGTCTTTGTGCAGTAATAGTGGTTTACATTATTTATATTGTATGAAACTGGAAGAGAAATTCACCTTTCAGGAAGAGAAAGACTCAAAACACAAGGCTAAACCTATACTGAAGTAACTTAAGAATAAGGAAATGAAGGTCCTTGAGTGGCCCAGTCAAAATGCTGAGAAATTGCAGAAAGGCTTGAAAATGGCTGTTCATCAGTGATCCTCAACCTTAAAAAATGTGTATGCATTATTTTGTAATTTCACAAAATCGGACACCATGTGAAGTGTCTGAATACTTTTGCAATGCACTATATTATCAGGAACGTGAAGGAATCTTACTACTTTTGAAATAATGAAGTGGTGCATCTATCAAAATGCAACCTGGCTTCTAGTAGAAAAGTAGGAATAAACACAAGATGAGGAGAAAAATACAAAGTAAATTTAATGACATTCATCAAGCTATCATTGCTATATATTGATTTATATCAAAAGTCACTTTACTGACCTGTTACTAATAAAACTAAGATTACAATTGAACGTGTACTCATGCAAAACAAAATATGTTGTATGTTGTATTTAGCTGTATGATAACAAACATCTTTGAATATTTCAAATAAATCAACACTGCAAAAGAATCTCAGATACATTTACTGTACATACCATATAAAATTGCAAACAACTACAAGTTACAGAATGTACATACTTGGCATATTGAATAGTACTCTACATGATATTGTATCATTAAATTGATGTTTAAAATTAAAATCATTAAGAAATGTCAATGTTATACTCTTGTGGTTTGAGGATAACCAAATATTTGGAGTTTCCAAGAAAAGCATCCCATTCGAAAAACATGATACAATGGCCACTGCTTTAGTGTTTAAGGAGCTGCCCTTTATCCTTAAGAGAGTAAATGTGGTCAAATACCATTATGAATTGTTAATTTTGTTAAGGCATTGAGTCGGCCACCTTCCACCATCAATATGTAGCCATGACTTGCTCATTCTGAGTTAGGTCGTTACGCCAGCCATTAGAATGGGATAAAGGACAAAACAGGCCTCAAACAGGATAAAGAAAAATAGGAAAGATCATTTCAGATGAGAGAGGAAACACTTTAGGAAAAGCGACCGGGTTTTGAGAGAGTTTTTCTTCATCAGCAATGATACCAGAATCTGGTAATCCTGGTATTCAGGAAATCTGAGCACTGGGAGAGTATCAGACACTTAAGTTAATGGACCTGTTGTCTCATACTGTACTGTTGGAAATACTAGTTTCCTATTTGTGGAATCCAAGAGCTAAAATAATTTTCTCCTTGCCTAGTGATGCATTGGTTGGATTTGGGAAATTGGTTTCCATTTATTTAACATCCATTTAGGAGAGCGATTTATTCCCAGACAGGATTCTGGAACACAGATTGCCTCTTGGCCCTTTAAAACAGTTTAGTGTCTTGATTCAGGTAAAATTTCTATGTCTGTTGAAGGCAGGGCTCTGGTAACTCAATGAATTGTAAATAACTATACTGTATATACAGTAGCCATAATAATAAAGTAGCCTAATAATGGATACAAAGCTGCTGACAAATTGTGATTCAAAAAGCCCTTCAGACATTCTAGTCTGCGGGATGACATTCATTCACAGAAAACACAGGGCACCTAGCTGTATTTCTCTCTCTCAACAGCTTCAAGGTTTTGTGGCCTTGCCTCCTGCCTTCTCAAAGTGACCTGAATATCAAAACAGACTGTGGAGCTAAAGGTCAACAGATTAGTCTCTGTGAGTGATCATGTGAATGAGGAGGGAGTTCATATTGTCTCATTTAAAGTTGTTAAAGGCAAAACATTTGAGAAATGCACCGGAGAGCAGTGTTTACTTTGTTTCAGTATACATTTTTCATTTTCGTTGACACAATTTGGTCCAGACATGAAATCTGAAAGAATTGCCTTCTGTGGGTCTCCCGTTACACTAGAAGAGTAGAAGAAGAGAAACAAGTGGCTGAAAGATACAAAACCTATTCAAGAAGATCTGAAGTGCGAACAGTATTCATCATCCCTCCATAGATTTGTTTTTCTGAAGAAATAAGCAAGAAAGCCAAATCAAGTCCCGCCGAAGTTATTTTTTAACCATCCATTACACACAACTTGATTTATTGTTTGCCTCTTCAGTGCAGGGGTTTGCCTTGAAGCCAGTGGATGTTATAGCAGCATCTGGGCAGAACTCTTAAAACTGTCTGAGTTCATTCCTTGATTTTTTTTTAATTCATGTAAGCTTGATTGCTTTCTTAAAGACATTGTTGGCTTTGGAAAACACCGATTAGGAGAGGGGTTCATAATATGCTGCTATAGCCCCTAAAAAGGAATGCTGGCACCTGCATTCTCGAACCCGTGCTTTACGAAGCAAATTCGGCACAGCTCAGGGGCGTGCCAGCTGGCGACGGACCATAATTTTTAAGAGGCTTCCATCTATTCAGTACCAGATGTGCACTGTTAATTGCGATCTTCATCACATCACTGGGTGAAGGGATGCACAGTATGTGAATAGGACATATTACTTAAGGACATACTGCTAGACTGTTCAGACAACAGGTCTGAACAGTGACTCCTCAAGATCAACAGCAACAGGCTTTTGTGCCTTATTAGTTTATAAGCCAAGTAGAACATCCTTGATTTTTTACTGCACAGACATCTACCTCATATAATGACTTACAGCGACAATAATGGATTCTGTACACAGTTCCTAATCTGACTTAAAGGGGAACTGCTGTGCTGTTTTTGTATTTTGGGATTAGAAAGAATCAGCATTAATAAGTGCATTTCAAACAACACTGAAAGAAAAATGTACACCTCCAATTTACATCACAAAATAGACAATTTCTGCGATTTGTAATGAGGCAACAAACTTCCCAATGACGTGATGCAGCCTTATTGCACTGTAAATAAGCAGGCTTGTGAATACATCTCTTTTAATCCAATAAAATTATTGCTTTAGATTTCGAGATGGATTTGCCGACGAATACTACTCGTTAACTGTGCAGATCACACTGGAACATTTTTGCGGTGAAATGTCTGCTGCACAACCTGTATGTATTCGCTTTTATATTGCATTAGTCATTACAGGGACTAGTGAGCAGGAAGGGCCGCAGTACGTCACAATTCGTGGGAACTCAAATTGCGCTTAATTTGAAATTTGTAAAATGTTTCTATAACATCAATACATTTATTTTGTTACCAAGATTTAATAACCAGTATGACAAACTGGGACTGCAGTTCTCCTTTAATTTCTGCTAGCTCAAAAGAGGAGAGGATTTCTTCCACACAACTCTCAAAAACCTTCAGATGATTTATCGCCAGGGTCTGGTACTTAAATACGAAAGGTAATGCCTGTTATTTTTCCACTTTCATGAAAGATTATTTACAGTATTTACAGATGTTATTGGATATACTGGTTACTTGAACACTCTGGTTTGGCTTAGCCCTGCTTTCTAATATTGCATGCAACAATTCCGCTGTATTGAATGTCACTTATCACACACACACAAGGACTGCAAACCGAAGAAATGTTTTTGTAGGCGGATCTGTGAGCTCACACATACAGTGCACTGCTCAGTTTCTATTTAAAATTGTCTTTGCAAACCTTTGGGGCAAGTCATTTAATTAAACCCTGGCTAAGGTTTATATTCTTTTTCCTTTGGCTTTGTTACCTTTGAATCTCCAAATGCAGCAATGATGCAAGAACTTAAACAATTTTGTCGATTATTGTTTCTATTTAAAACTCTGCTTTTCTAACTATTCACATGGACGTGGAGAAAATGAATTACTTAATTAGGTTTCATTGTTTTCCACCTAATCTAGCTATTTGCAGGGATCCCAACAGACAAAGAGCATTATAATTTCTTCATGTGTTTTGTTTTAAGCAGAATGTAATTACATGCTAAATACAGTCCATCTGCCATGCATTTAAATATCATCAGAATACCACGTCATTTTTGGTATTGGCAACTTTCTATGTTAGAGAATGTTAGTATCAAATTGAACCTCATTTTGTGGCAGATCATATCCATGGAAACTGGACAAATAATGCAGAATGAAATGAGGTACAAGAACAAGCTTAAATATAGCAAATTAAAGTTGATATATATATAAAACACTGCATACTCAGCTCTTAGCAGAAGGTACAAACTCAAACATCTTAAAAAACAGATTTTTATATAACATTTCAGATAATATTTATTTTTTGGTTGTTTCTTTTTATGCATTCTGAATTGGAACTGATTCTTAAAAATACAGAAAAGCAGCCACAAAACAGTAAGCAGTTTTTTAAGCAGTTGACAAAACACCCTAATTTTAAAATAACTTCAAACAGTTCTTGTTAAAATAATCAGTTATTTTATGCAAGACATTTTGTGTTAGTAATAATAATGATGTACATGGATGAGATTTATACTGACCTCACAATGATGGAGTGAATTTCACTTTATTATTCTAGAGCACTCCAAAGTGAATATACATCACAGTTCCTCAATCTGAAACTTCTGGCAATAAGTTCATCTGTCTTTTAGCAGTCAGAAGTTACATCAAAAAGATGTTTGAAAGTTTTGTGGCTACATATCTATTTTTTGAATCAGTTCCTTTCTGAATCTCTTTTCTAAATCAGCTATCAAGAAATTCTAAAGGATTTCATTTTCTAAGGGAGATTCTGACATTCTATACATTTAATCAAATAGAAGGTGTATCATTACTTACCATTTTGCAATGTTTAGCCCTAACTTTATTTGAATTATAAGACACCTTCTCAATGAACAGTAAGACATGAATGCCTTCTTATTTAGGTCAACTTCAGAGTTTTTTAAAAAAGCAGGTAATGCTTTTACATTTCTACACTGAAAACTATGGAAACACAAACCCAGATTCAAGATAAACACTAAACAGAATGCAGTTAGGCTGATTGTATTAGTTCTGGGTGCGAATTCATTTGATCACTTTTCTACCAAGCTTGCTTGATTGGGATGGTCTTCAGTAGTATGGCAGGCCAGTGCATGGAAAGGATAGTGGGATGGATATTATTGTAAGACAAGATTAAGAGATTTATGTTGACGTTTGTGTTGCCATTACAACAGCTGGAAAAACCACAACCAATACCCTAAAGATGACATTAACTGCCCTCCACTTCTTGGTGCCTCCTACTAAATTAGACAAAAATTGTCTCTTTCACAGACCTCACCAAATATTTTGTGGTTTCTCTTGCTGGCCCAGTGCTACCCAGTGCTGTTTATCAGTGCTGATACAGTATGTAGTTGTGCTGCCCTGTCAAGGCGAGTCATGATGTTACCATTGTAAGGATGCCCGATGACTCTTAATTGTGTTTCTTGGTCTTCCATGATGCCAAACTGCATGAGCAGCCGCAAACTGCAAACTGCAGTTCACAGCAAACTGGACAAACCACCACTGGGTCAGGGTCATCATAGTACTTCCTGTTTGCTGGTAGCTCTACTGGAGCTTCAGTCACACACGGTGGTGGGTTGATAGACCCAAAGTGTCCTAGAGACTTCAGTTTACAATGTGCTTACTAATACCTCTTCCAGGGCATGTTTCTCTTCATTAAGCCATGTCGATCTGGAAGAATGATTTAACCGGGAGAACCCCTTGTCATTGAAATGGACATGCCAGCTCAAGAATGGACACCTCTCGTTACGCATGTGTGTTCATATTTTTTCAGAATTCAAATGGAAAGGGTGTAAAAAGTGTACATGATGAGCTATAAAAGAAATGTTCATCTATATAAGAAATCTATCTAAGAAATGTTCATGACCTTATACAGTACTTGGACATGTTCACGTACACAGATAATTTATAACTAGAAGCAAAGAGATAAAAACAGGTTTTGCTTTTTACAGTGTTCCAGGTTGTAACCTAACAATATTAGAAGTGTGCTTTGAAATAGTGTGGGACTCTTTTTGTCTATTTTTAATCCAATTTTACTCTCTAAAATTTTATTTTTATTTTTTATTATGTACTTTAGTGGACCAAGCTGTTGACACATGTATAATTATTAAAAACACTATTTTATTACTAATAATAGTTCATTTTGAGACCTTGTTCCTAAGCATTTTGCTTTTCTTGTGTACTTTATTGCATACCAAAGGGTTCATACATGAATTTACCTTTGTACATTGGAATTATACGAATACATTGTCTGTCTATATCTAGAACTGGCTGGCCAAGGTTTTATTCAGACTGATTTTCATTTTTTTGCATTTACAAACTCCAACAGGGAACAAGATTTTAAATTCTAAACTTCTACTGTATATTATACTATTATTCTACTGCATATTTACAGCAGTGGGACTGTAAATATAAATTTAAGGAGAGAGACCACTAGTGTCCAGCCCTTAGCGTCCAATGTCTCTTCTGTGAAGATGTGGTCAGATCTCTCAGCTGATGGAGACCGCTTCAGTCACACGCTACAGGAGAACAGCCCTGCCTCTTGGCCCAGCTGTGCTCCTGCCCAACCCTAAAGTGCCCAAAGCACTACAGCATGTTAATGCTCGCTCTTACCTTTTAAGACAGAGATGTGCTGCCTGCTCTCACCATCAGGGTAGTTCTTTATCTCAATATCTTCCCCATCTTTCAGTTCCACTTTGTCATAGCCATACCAGCCAAGGAGTTCATTCATGGTGTTCTCTGCGAAACTCTGCAAGACAGGAGCCGCCAATTTATTACCCCAATTAATAACCATTTGCAAAGAGAGAGATTAATGCCTTGAATCGAACTCTCTTTGCCCTGAAGCATGAATCGCCAGCCCTGCTCCTCCTCCCCAAGGCAAACATTCATCTTCCAAGTCACGTAGAGCAAATTTAATGCTTTTAAATCTCTGGACGACACCAGCAATTAAAAGACCCTTCTATACCTTGGCACAGAGGAAGGAAGAGAAAGCACAGATGTTTACGTTGCTTCGAAATGATTCCAGCATTTTCAAAATAACTAGATTCTTTAGAATATTTCCTGTTAACAATGAAGAACCATGATTTTCTGTTCTTTTGTTGGGTTTTATACTTGTTTCCTTCTTAAATAAGCTGGATCTCCCAGTTGTCTTTCTTCATAATAATTCAATGTGTTTTCAGATGAACGCCTTTCTTTTTAATATTTGTCACAAGCTGAACAGCAATTGATATTTTACTGAAAGATATGGCATCATCTGGGAAAAACAAGTTAAGTCAAGGATAACATGAAAGGACTTCTCCGTATCCATACCTGGGTGCATTTTATCATACAGAAGGAACGATATCGTGGTTGGCTAGTTATATGTTTTTTATGTACACTTTGTCTTTCTCAGCCACATAAATATCTTCTTTTTTTCTAGCTTTTTTGCAAAGAGAATGTTGATCCAAATATTCAGGTGAAATTAATTCATAATAGCTGGACACAGTCCAGGGTGAAAAGGATAAGATTTTACACCTGGGAAAAAACAAATCAAGGAAGAGACAAGACACCTAGAGGTTCGGGGTCCAGTAAATTAGTTAACAATGGGTTACTTAATTATTGATGGAGGACAGTCTTGCATGAGAAGTAATTAATCACTAGGTAATTCAGCAGCACACTGACTGTGCGATGTGCACTATTTGGCCATCAATTGAAGAAATAGGAGAACTATTGTATGTGACATGTAAACAATTAAAAGTAAGAGAAAACCAGGGGGATGACATTAATTGTTAACACATCTTATGGGTCTTGAGACTCCCGTGTACAGTAAATAAAATTCAAACATTTCTCATTGAACAACATTGGAAAACATATGCTATTATATGCTATGCCCTTAAAACTGGAAATAACAAGAACCAATCTGCTAAAAAAATAACGTGTCAGGTAATTTTGTAGTCAATGCCTTGTGTTTTACACAAAAAAGAATGATCAGTGCCCATACTGTATGTCTAAAGGCCATGTTCAGAAACTACAATATGACCTAAATGTCACTCCTCTGAAATACTAAATGATTCACTAAATACTACCAATAACTAAAAGAAAGGATAATACATTTCCTTTTTATCTACAACTTTGTATTGTGTCCGAGAAATGTACAAAAGTTCCAACAAATCTTAATAATTTAAAATAAATTATCTCTGGGACCAAATGAAAATGTCCTGGCTCCTGTGAAATAAAAATCACTGTACCTTTTATAATCAACAAAAGTCAATTTCAAAAACCATGCACTTACTACATACTCGTGTAAACTTTACTTTCAGAGGGGTAATATTGGGAAAATTCTGCCAATATACAAGATTTTGTCTGACTTTCCTCTTATTTTTAAGATGGTCAGATGGTCAAGGCTGAGATATAATGGTGTGGTTTAGGCTCTTGTATTGATTATATGGATAAATAAATACAGATTTCCACGAGACAGGTTCATTATTTAACAGCTGTGAGGGATCTCTTATAGCTCCACAAAGTTCCATCTTTTTTCATGCTACAGTATGTCACCCGACCAAGAAGTTGGCATATTCTTAGCCTGTTCCTTAATGCTGTCTTCAACTTTAATAACAGGACGGCTAATATAAAAATGGAATATTCTGCATCTTGTACTGATCTTTTCATTATCTAACAATTCATTTTAAAGTAAGGATTAGGAAACTTACGTTTGGAAACAAGGGCTACATTCTGTTGAATTTTAAGGCCACTGATGCAGCTGCTATTACAGCATTGAACACACATGCCGTCACTATATGCCAACAGCAGAAGTCCCTGGATAATTAAAGGACCATCAACAGACCTTATTTGAGTACCAGCTCTTGTCAAGGGTTGCTGGGAATAAATGTGTTGTCAATCCGAATCCACAAACTGAATCGAATCAAAGTCAATAGATTAACTGAATCAAACACATTGTTCCACCATAGTTTCAGAAATCTGCTGAACTGGTGCCGGGAGATCCCCTTTTCAGTGCCTAGATTAGTAAGTCTGCAGCAGCCCAAAGACATCAACTGCTATTCATGTAGAGCTTGGTGTTAGTTGTTACAGCATAGCTAGATAAATAAGAAAGGAGATTCTCAAAATACCTGGATATAAATCAGAACGCTTTTGTTCTCGTAACATTACTCTTTTAATTCAGCATAACATGACAAAACACTGGATGCCACAACACTTTCAAGATGAATTAATTCCTTGACAGAAGGACCAACAGTAAACGAGGGAACAGTCAAAGGTCAGAGCAAACAAGCCAGCTCACATTTGGGCTCTGATTTAATGTCTCAGCTTCCCGCTCATCTTTTCTGACAGGGACTGACGGGTCAGACAAGTTGGCGAAGGTGATCAAAACTTGTAAGGGACCTGTGGTAAAGAAAGCTTAAGAAGTCTCAGGAGTGACCTCAAATGGCTCTTAAATAGTTTCCTGTAATGTAACACTCGCTTCGTTCCTGACAAAGAGCTCCAGGGCATTTGCCAATAAAAAGTACACAATAACCTTCATCACACTCCATATACATTTCATCACCATATGGAGTGCCTGAGAAAGGAGAGTGTTCTCCTCTATTGTCACTGTGCGATCAGGGTGAGACATGGCTGATTTGATTCATTACAATCAGAAACTCAGCTGACGGTAATTACAATGGAATTTACTCTCCTGTTTCTCTCTTCATTTGAATCTGCAACGACTGCCCACTGAAGTGCACGTTATTAGTCCAAAAAAAGGTCATTTCCATTATGGCAATCAAAAGGAAAAGTTTGTGATTGAATGGGCTAGAAAAACAGAGTTGTGAGCAATAAATGATTAAAAACTGTTGGGGTAATAATTTCAAATAAATGTGCATCTGTCTTCTAAGGCGACATGAGTTCTGTGAATGACAACATTTGAAATACAGATAGAAATGCCAAACCTTTGCTGCAGTACTTGTTTTTGACACTTCTTGAAGACATACAAACATGAATTTTTCGTTATGTTGCTTATTTCATCAAAATAAGCAACATGCTTAAAAACACAAAACTGTAATGTTTCTTCTACCAGTAAATACAACTAAGGCAACAATTAATGCTAAGTATTCAATCATTTGTAATTAACATGTATAAATATCAATGCAAATGTATTACATGATGATATTATATTTAGATTTCTGTGTAAATTATGGCCATAACATAACTAGCGACATGTCACAGTATGAATTTAATAATGGCATGAAGGAGACACTGAAAAATATAACAACAATAACAATAATAATAATAATAATTATAATAATAATAATAAAAATAATAATAATGCAAATTGGTAGATACAAACTCAAAAACCTAACTGGTAAAGGCAAGGGGGGGCAAGATATTTTGGAGACACAGCTAAAAGTCTTACAGAATGTGGCTCTGTTTGCCTGCCAAACACTTCCTGTTCCACAAGAGCTGGTCTAATGCATTTCTCTGACAGCAGTGTCAGGACATCCTGTCTGTTGGAAGTGAAAGTCACTATATAAACAAGTCTCTGGCGGTGTTCAAAGCAATTCTACAGCTCAGCCACTTGATGTCACTACGAGTACTGAGTGCAACATCTTTATTAAAAGAAAACAAAGAACAAACATATCCCAGTCCCAGGAACTCTTTTATATAAACTGAATTGTGGGAAAGAGAGTAAAAATTATTTATTTAATTTATATTTAATTATTAATTCATGAGGCCAGTCACAGAATTAAGTTAAAAACAGGAGATTTCACTAAGAGATAAATGATGTGATGGACAGAGAAGACAATGTATAATAATCAGGAAATGCTAATTGATACAGCATTCAGCCTTCTTTCCCCCTTATCATATCAAAGGATGTTTGTTTGGTGAAAAGCAGAAGCCACAAAAATCTGTGACATGTCATTATAGAAAAAAAGTTTTTTTTTACTGGATCAAACACAATTGCATATTTACCGTATGTTCTGTCTACATTTCAGTTGCATCATTCCAGGTTGAGAAATGCATCATGTTTAAAGGACTGGATTTCAGCAAAATTTCACAGCTACCTAAAGGAAAGATTTTCACATGGTAGACTTTAGGAATTGTTAAAAAACAAGCGGAATTTCACTATAAACAAACATTACAAATCCAGGCCATTATTAACGGCACGCCTGACAGTGAAGTGAAATACACAAATGTTAACTGCAGCCCACCAATCACCACCACCAAACCTAAAACATGGTACTGACTGGTACTGACCAAGAGTCTGAGATGGGAATGATATCACATTTATTTTTCAGTTCTTCAGGAAATGGAAGGCTGTGTCAGCCAACTGTTTCAATAATGTATTTGATTTATTTATAAAGCAGATGTTATCTCTTCACAGATGCCAAGTTATAAGCCAAAGAATAATTAGAGTACAGAAGCACAAGCTTTTTCCCCACTCTCAGTCTCTGTGTGGATCATCTTTGGATTTCAAAGGTTTCGAGGCTTGCCTGTGTTGCTTGTGTTCCTTACACACCTTACAGGAACCTGTTTAAAGAGGTGCAGCTGTCAGTCAATGCAGTGGTCCAGTTGAAATTATTGGAATGTTGCACATTTCTCAACCCATTGTTTTTTTTCAGGCCTCCAAATATTCAGAAAATTAAAACATCTAAAATACTGAACTGGCCATTCTCAATTTTGATCTGGTTCTATAGTACTAAAACCTATAGCCCTCACATGCTATGATTCCTAGACTCCAATATTTCTGCAGATATTCAGCCTTCAGTATGTGATGCTGTCTGACAGGGTAATACAGATCTGTCTTGTAGTGCGAAGTGTCAAGGAATCAGTGGTAAGATATACATATACTACAGGGCACATTAGTACAATTTTCATCATTGGACATCGGAAGCCAAACAAAACTGTGTCAAGGTATTACTGAAAACGCAGACTTCTAAGGTCTAAACCTAGAACATCGAAACCTTCTAAAAAAAGGTCTAAAATCAGGTTGATGCTGTAAGTTGGATTGGTAGACCAGTAGGTGGTACTCTTCCCTTGGAACCCAAAGTTTCAATTCAGTACTCCAAATAGTTTTTCTATTTAGGATGACATAAACTGGAACATTCACTTTAGCACTTCCTAATCCTGTAAACACTAAAGTGTTCTAAGGATATTCATTTTGGCGAACCACAAAAAATGTGAAAAAAACATAAAGCCATAATTCTTTAATCTGTATTACAATTTATAATCAGCACAATCGTCTGTACACTTGAATTCATTGAAAGATACGAACAGGCTCGCAGCCAACGCATACACGAGTACCTCTCGTTTCAGAAGAGCAAAATCAAAAGTGTGCAGGCTCAGTGTTAAAAGGCCACCGCTTGTTCCCGCTTTGTTTTCATAACTCAAATTCTCACATAATCATACAACAACATTTTTGTTTCTATTTCTTCAAATGCGTAAAACAACTTTTAAAAGAAAACGCATGCCAGTGAACCGTCCTCTTGTGAAACTACAGAACCTCCAGTTTCGAGTGTGCATGTTTATCAGTGTGTCAGGCGTGACAGGCATGTCCAGTGAAGCCCGATCTTCACCGATCATAGGCGCTCACCTCAGCCGTAGGTCAGCAGCTTGCTTCCTGTGACAAAGATGATGGTTTGGCTAGTGTCGAGACAAGGTGTATTCATCATGCTGCACAACTAACAGGGTCACAACCCCCTTTACAGTTTACATCGTGCACAAAGAACAGATAGAATGGAGTGAGAAAACCTTGGACAATAGCTGGAACACAATCTATATTAATGTCCATCCGCAGATATCGCAACTGGAAGAGATCTATGCAAAGAGGCCGATGATACAGAGCTGCTTGTACCAAAAGGACACCGTTGAAGGATACGTCACTCATATCACAGAGACTGACTTAGAAAATGCACTACCGAAAGCTCACTTTGGGATTTTGGCAATAGTCAGGAAGATGTTAGCCCTGCGGTATGACAAGGTGAAGGGGAACTCTACTGGCACCGAACAGCAGTGAAATGTCCCTGCTGTCAGCCACAGAGACAGCAGGGGCAGAGCTTAGCAGAGCTTTAGCAAAGTGAAACCACCCTTGTGCATTAGGGAAACACCAAAGAGCAACTCCCAATCTGTCTCCCTCTTCAGGCTGCGGCTCCCTTTGCCATACCAGAGGAAAACTCGCAAATCCGTCAGAGCACACAACTGTGTAGAAAGGCTCGGCTCTGGTGTCTCTTTTAATTTACAGGTAGTGCCTTTAAACCATGTTACGTGGCCCAGCCATTAATACTGTACATATGAAGTGGATTAAAGTAAACAGGATTTTTTACTTCATGTCATGAGCCAATAAATTGTATTACTTATGATTTGATCTTAACCATTCCTCTTCATTCAGCAATTCTATTTATCAAAAAGACTTTTCCTTCTTTCCATTTGGCGAACTCTGTTTTACGTTTAGAGAATCGTGTACGGTCATTGTAATGAAAATCACAGATACAAGCTGCCTGTCCATCCATACATTTTCTAACTGCTTCTCCCAGGTCAGGGTTGTGGGGGAGTCAGAGCAAAGGCGCCTGGCGAGATACACCTTGGACAGGACGCTGGTCCATCACCGGGCACAATCATGCACAAACACATACGCACTCACACCAAGGCTGATTCTTCCCCAAAGTCAATTTGCCAACCGGTAGCTCTTTGGACTGAGGGAGGAATCCTGAGCGCCTGGGGGAAGATCGCGTGAACACAGCGCGAGGGAAGAACATGCAAACTCCACACAGACAGCGATGTTCTCTGGAACTGAACACAGGGCCCCAGCGTTGTCAGGTAGCAATGCTAACCAGTGCGCTACCATGCAGCCCCCAGCTGTGTCCATTTATTTTCTTTTGAAAAACCTTTGTTTAATGAGCGGGATATGTTTTGTATTTAAACGGAAATGTATGCAACTGGTTGGATCACAGATTTTTTTATTTCTGTATCACTACGTAATCACAGACAATTTCACAGTCATCTTACAATAATCAAATACTAATATACCTGCAATGCCTGCTTACAAAATCTTGCAAAAGACAGACTAGCAACAGCGCTTTTGGAGAATTTAGGACAATTAGGAACCTTTGTCTTTATGAAGCATAAATTTATTTCAACACAGTCATTAAAAAAAAAGCTCACTGTGAATCTGTTATCTTATGGACTATCGATCCATCATCAGAAATCTGCTTGTCCTGAATCACAAGCACTCTAAGTGCCCAGCCTAGCTGGCACTGAGAGAACAAATACCACTCATGCCCTGAATGAGATGCCAGTCCATGACAGGGCCTCAGAGAAAGAAACAAATTTGAATAGCCAATCGAATCATGTCTTTGAGAGGTGGGAAGCAACTAGATTGCTCAGCGAAAGCCATACAAACACAGGGAGCCCATGACTGGATTTGAACCCAGGATCCAGGAGCTTTCAGAGTGTAGTACTACTGTGATGCCACCACACCATCCACTTACTCAATTATATTCTGCAAAATTATTTTGTCAAATGCCAAATAGGGCTGGGTTAGATGACAGCGGAGCACCACAAGCAGGTGACATACAGTATCAAAGCTTTAAAACAGAAAGGATTCAGTTTGACAAATAAAGCTGTTGTCAGGAATTACAGGAACAAAGTATTCATACCGGAACTCACCGAAAAAAAAGTAAAACTATAAGATTCAGAAAATCCTGGGTTTCAGAACAGAAATAGATTAAATAAGTGTGTCAAAAAATTGTCTGGCTGACAGCTATGTGCTACCACGGACTGATTCGATGTTTCCAAGACAATGCAGTGATTCAGCACCTAAGGTATGTGCATGTGGATAAACAGGGAGTCCCAAAGGGATCTTTACTGTAAACCCAAAGAACACACACATGTACAGCTTGCACACCAGGCAATATATATTGCAAGAGCAACTGATGTGCGTTTTTCTCTGCAGCACTGAAGAGCACAAAATGTAAAAAGCAATGGGGAGGTGAAGTAAAACAAACTCTCAGTATTCAGAAATTAATACAGTAAATTGTGCACCCCAAATTATTTTTTAGCACTGCATTCTCAAAACACAACTCTTCAACTCTGGTACTTTCCTCCTCTCATCTGAGCAACAGCACAGCACTGTGTCCAATTTAAATTTGGTCCACTGTCACGTACATAAAACAGGACTTGGTGAGAAAAGGACAAATGATGATCTGGGCAATACAAACAGAAAGCAGTATCAGCTCTTAACTATGCAGACTAATAGGTCCACAACAACTGCGCCAATGTAACATCGCAAACCACACATACCAACAGATCGTCTCTTGTGCTCTCAATATTGAATAAGTATGTGTTTTGTTTCTTTTTTTATCGCACAGCTAAGTCAAAACAGGAAAGCCCACTTGGTAATGCAATTTTATGGTCCATTCAAGACAAGTAAGGAGAAACGCAAACGCCATGTTTGAGACGGAAAACGTAATACTTATGAAGATTTCAGAATAAGGATGGCCTTTTTATTACCCTTAGTGGAAAAAAAAAGAAGAAATCACTCCGGCAATCACTTTCTTTCGGCAAGCAGAGAAAAAGCAATCTGATCCAATGTGGGCAGAAATCTGAGTAGGTCACTGTACACCATGATAAAATTCCCTAATCCTTAGCCAAGTTTCCCTGAGGGGGCCCTCCTCCTACTCCCAACACTTTCCAAGCTGACTTTTCCATTCCCCCTCACCCTCCCCTGCATCTCTTTCATTTCCCCTACCTTACAGCCTTGATATCTGATCCCCTACTGGTGCTCAGGTTTCAGTTTTTACAGCTTAGGCTGCCTATTGCTGTATACATTCCTTTCTCTCTGCTTTACCCTGATTACTTACCATGGCTTATTTTACACTGGTCCAGATGAAAGCAGTTCAGATGAAGGAAACATAGTCAGACTGTTTAGCTTTTCTAGGTATGATCCCTCACAAGGGCACATTGTGTTCTTTTTTTTTTCAAATAAGGAAAAGAAAAAAAATCATAACTGTTTCAATCCTTTTTTTATATATATATATTTTGCTGCTGTCTGGGACTTTGTAGCTATGTGCGGAGCCTGAAACAATGCAGAGCTATTTGATAATGGCACAGATTCATTTCATCCCTGATCTTCCCTGCCCCTGGACTGTTTGTGTCTGTGGAGCTGCGGCACGCAGGCTGTGTCTCTTTAGGGAGAACACTGAATCCAGACTCAGATGATGCACACAGGACAGTATCCTAACAGAATGCACTGAATCAGGCTCTCTATTGCCTCTGTGGAAATCAGTCTTTGTCATATCACCGCTTTTTCCGAAACCAAGACATGCTCAGGATAAGCTACAATGGCAAATTTTCCAAAAGTCTCTCTCAGTTATTCTCCTGTTAGCTGCCAGTCAGTGAACACATTTGCTCTTTTATTTCAGTAAGGTTTTAAGTAAGAGTGATGACATTGCGCCGTTGCTTTCCTTTAACACGCTATCTTATTACAAAACAAAAGACTGGTCAGGCTACTCTTCCCATTATTGAAGTGGAGTAGCCAAGCCTTGGAATGTCCAGAGAATGCACATACAGTAACTGGACTGAACTACAAGCAGACAGCTGGATACGTCAGTTAAAAATGTTTCTATTGATTCGAAATAACCATGTCCAATGAATCTTTAATCAATAAAGAGCCCTGCAAATGTGGAGGGAATTTTGTCCCTCAAGTGTTTCAAGATGCACTTATAGCTGGTGACATGTCTATGAATAATGCCTAGGAGCCAGAAGTTAATGCATTTAAGCCCTTCCCTCTTGTCAACTGCTGGAGTTTTCCCCTGGTAGCTTTTCAGCGAGATGCTTATTCACTATGAATAAAGTGTTAATTATGACTTGCAACTGCTGCACAAATCTGACAAGAGTGATACCTCTTGAATCTTTTGTTTTTCCTCTAAAGCAGGTGTCCTGATCTGTCTTTTTTTTTAAAAAAAAAAAAACACTTTTCCAAACGTTGCCTGCTGGAGAAAGACAACCCCGCTCTAATTACACATGAAAAAGGTGACATTGGTATAGAGACTGGGAAATAAAGAACCCATACCCAACCTATTAAAATACCGTAAATACTGTTCACAGCCCAATGGCTACACATTGTACAATGCAGTGACCCACACTGATGTTGTCGAACAACATCCAAAGAAATACATATGCGCATTGCAAAACCACTCGGGAACATCCCTTAACCTAAAGGATGAAGGTGGTACAGTACATACAGTACTAATGCTTCCCTCAGCATACCCAATATATCGAGACCTACACGGTAGTACTAATTATAATCCATAAATTTACAAGAATATATGTTCCAAAGTCTGCATATACAACAAAGTCCTACTGTACCTCACTAAGATAGTCTTAATGTTCGGTAATACTGGATACATCAAATCGAACACGTACACTATACAATGTACAGTACTGTAGATGAGAAATTATAAATATAAAAAAGAAAAGTGGTCAAATTGTAATTGCTTACTTTTATCGACTGCACTGCAGGTATGTAAAATAAATATTTTATCTGAGTTCATGGCATTGTTGCTTTAACGCATTCATAAAAGATTACCTCGTGTATAGTTACGGTACTCCACACAAGTTTTCGTGCTGCCTGCTAAACCGTTGAGATGAGGTTTGAGACTTTGGAATCACTAAGGTATTCATAAAAAGTAAGACCGCTTTCCAGGCTTAATTCCATGTCTTTTTAATTACTATTATCGCATTAGTAAAAGATTGTGTAATTTTTCCCTTTCACACAATGTTGTTTTTGTTTCTTCTCGGCAGTTCAGACAAACATCTGTTATAGAAGAACAACTATCTCCCAAACCGCCGAGTGCGCCTGCGGCCAAAGTAAACAAAACAAACCCAGCAGAACCAGCACAGTCAGCCTTTATATCAAGCAAGGATAACATTTCACATGTTTTGATTAAAATTAGTTAATTTGTAATTCTAAACCCCGTGGATACCAAAAGCTGCAATCCATATAGTTTACACACAACCCACATTTCCTCACATAAGGGAGTGCACAGGGGCTGTCTTACAAAACACTCGTCCACTCGTCTTTTTTTTACTACTGTACTACTATGACGTTTAAAAGCATTATTTGTAATATACATGTTTATGAATCTGTTGTCTTTGTTGTCTGTATGCTTCACGGTGTTTCGTTCTTCTAAACCGAGACCCTAACACACCAAACTGACGGCGATTCAGCACCCGAAGGAAACAGTAATTAATTAATAATGGATTTTCGGCTTGTTTTCAACATCCATTGCAAAATGCAAAGTCAACAAATGCCACTAAAATAACGCAAAAATCGACTCGAGGTTATTCCTGTTCAGATGACTACATGGAACATCTACCGCTCACAGAGTTTATGCGTCGATGTACTGTAAGTAGAAGGCTTGAGGCTAAGATTTGCCTTCAAGAGGAATTTCGACATGCTATTAGACCATTCAACGTAGATAAACCATTCTAGTGGCTAGTGTTGGCAGGTGTCTTAAAATATCCAATAAAACACGTGAAGATGTTAAACGGTGAATACCTTGGAGTGTGGCATCACGATCCTCTATTGCAAACGTGCACCGGAGATTCGTCGCTCTTTAATTTCTATTTCAGTTACACGTTTATTGGGTTGCATTTTATTCAATCCAGCTCTTTTAACAATCGGCTTCATCATCTGCATTGCACACAAGTTTCTTTGAATGAGAATCTCCCTGAAAATAGACCGACGTTACGAATAAATGCTTCGATAATCGTCTTGGAAAAAAAAATACACTCCACCCTTGAAACGTCTTGCAACAGTATGTACACAAATAATTAGCACATGAACAACAGCACAAAGACGCTATATTTTACTGCCAAAACCCGAGGAAAATGTTTAGCTATGTTTCAAATATACAAAGGATCCATGTCGCTGGCACATGTATACGTTTTACACTCCTAAGAAACAAAGTGCTGTTGTGCGGCGCGTGCACTCTACAAGGCACATCTGGAATGCCAGCCTACAGCACTTCTGGTCGAGCACAGCTGGGCTGGCATCGCTTACTCACCGTGCACAGCAGCTCTTCAGCTATGTCGGTGCCGCCGCGCTTAAAACAGAATATCGAAGAATGTTTGACATAGTAATCCCAGGCTTTTTTCTATTATGAGAGTATTTTTATATACCTACCACTGGATTTTCCACAAAAAAAGTGAAAAATGCTTTGAAAACATGTGTCTCTTATATATAGTTTTCGTAGGTACATATTCTGAATTTTTCATTAGAATTAATTACCAAAACGCTCTTTTTTTTTTTGGAAAAGGAGCCAGAGCGTGTTGTGCCGTACAGTAAGGGAAAATGCCTCACCATTCAACTTATACGTTGGCTACATGAAGGTACTTCAGTGGCGAGCGAACCTCGTGAAAGGCATGTTGAACAGGAAAAACGAAAAATATTGGACTTTCATAAAGAAAGTACACAGGTGTAAGTGCCGACGAAACTGAAATAATAAGAAATCACATCGATGTATATATGAAAAATCAAAGTTCGTCAATTTTCCGAATTGCAGACTGAATTCGTGTCTGTTTTCATCCCTGGAGGCGGAGCTGAGTCGCGCTAAGTGCATCCACGAAAATGACAAGCGAGCCTTTTCAGAATTCCGTTTGTTTCTACGCAAATTAAAAAGCGAGCGCTAGGGCAGTAAACCTGAACCTACCTTCATTTCCTCGTTTATTTCTCGTTTCACTGGGTGAGCCGGTTTTCTGCTTCTTTTATTTTCTGGTGGTCTGCCTTCTTTCTCCATCTCTGCCATTTTTTTTGTTATTTCTGTCAATATTTGCGATAGGGGCTGCCCGAATGGGCGACGGGCGGGGGTGTTCTAAAGGTAAAGAAGAGCCGCTGTCATTCGCGAGGATAGCCTGGGTGAAGCTGGTGATGCCAGTGAAGGTTCCTGATGCCCAGCTGAGTCAGCCATCTTCTGTCTCTTTTTTCCCAGTCTGTATGTGAGTTGGTGTGAGCTCCTTGTGTGCAGCAGCCGAGGGGTTTAGAACAAACCCAGACAGAGGGGAGGGGCTTCTGCTGTAACCCTATATGAGGCGCTGATACCAGGAAGGCTATTTCCTCCCAATTCTCCACAGATACATTTTCATTTTGACACCATGTGCTCTGAAGACTGCCGCTCACTTTGTGTGAATGGAACTAATCCCTGAATCCAATTAACTCGGTTCCATCTCTGTCGCATCAGCTTGGGCACAGCGAAATGTCTCTTTCTTGAAGCAGAAAAAAAAAGGTTCATGTGTTTTTTTCCTGAGGTACCCTACATCCCAGTGATGCCCACCATGAAAAATACCACCTGTGCTTCACTAGTGCATCTGCGTGTTTCATTTTGACCGAAGCACATTCTTATTTTTTTAATGTTCTTGTTTCTTAACAGTGCTTCATGTTTTTTTTAAAAAAGCAAATCTGACTGAGGTTCTCATTACCACCTGCGTCTCTGGAATGCAATCGGAAGAGCTAAAATAATTCTCAGATCTTGGTTTGTCTTCGACCACTGAAATGATTTAGTTTTTCACTCATAAAAGATGTGTTCAGAAATTATCTTACTGTACAGCTGTGGTACAAAAAGCAAAACTGACATTTTTTAAGATAGAAAATACTGTATATCACCCTGCAACTCACAACTTGCAACCCACAGAAGCTCAGCAGGTGTGAGCCTGGACAGTACCTGCATAGGAGACTTGTTGTGAAAGGTAGGGTTGCTGCTGGAAGAGGTGTTAGTGGGGCCAGTAGGAGGTACTCACCCTACAGTCCGTGTGGATCCTAATGCCCCAGTATAGTGACGGGGACACTATACTATAGAAAGGTGCCGTCCTTCAGATGAGATGTAAAACTGTGGTCCTGATTCTTCATGGCCATTAAAAATCCCAGGGTGTTTCTCAAAAAGGAAAAAAAAAGGTGTTAACTCCAGTGTCCTAGCTAAATTTCACTCCTGGTCTTTATCAATTATGACCTCCTAATAATCCCCATCTATAAATTGGCTTCATTACCCTGCTCTCCTCCCCACTGATAGCTGGTGTGTGGTGATCGTTCTGGCGCACTATGGCTGCCGTTGCATCATCCAGGTGGGAGCTACACATTCTCCCCATTACCTGCAAAGTGCTGTGAGTGGAGTGTCTAGAAAAGCGCTATATAAGTGTAAGCAATTAATAATATTTTATTCATAGTCTTTGACTGCCATTGGAAGAATGAGACCCAAAGGAGAGGGAGCACACAGTGGGTTGCAGTAAGCTTTGAAAACAGGAATATTGCTTCACATAGGTTGCAGTGTAAAGCAAAAGTTCTCACACTAGGAGTCAGGACCCAAAGTGATCATAAAATTGAGCAAAGTGTAGTGGAATCATAGGAATCTACAGAAAATCCATGACCAAACCCAGTACATTTTAAAACAGACAAAAATAAAGCATGAAGTGCAGTCCAAAGGAAATAAGCAGAAACCCTTAAAAATGCAGGATGCACATTGACAAGTGCAGCTCAGCCTGCCAGGATTCGATCCCTGTCTCTTGTATGCTTTGATTGTGTCTATTAATCTACTAATCACCACTGCCACTCCCTAGACAGTGGTTAGCTCCACCACTACAAAAGTCTGGGCCCTTCAGTGCAGGATAAGTGTATAGTACTGTATATGGTACCAGTGTCAAATACAGCACTGCTCTGACCCTGCCAGGGTTCGATCACTGTGCCTATCAGGTGCAGAGCCACACAGCACCACTATCCAATTTGGCAAAAAATTTTACTGTGCCTTAACTCCAGCACCTCTGCTGAAGTTTTACACTTCCAGAGGGGCGAAGCCACTTCTCTAACTGGCTCACTGCACCCTTACATACACTCTTGAATCTGATTTATTTGACTGTCAGCATTTTGGCACAGAAGAGCCTTCATCAGGTCCTTCTTTTTGATTGCTTCATGCCACTGTAAAACCATGGCACAAGTGTGAAAATCTTAAGAGAGAGAGATATATATATACACAAAAGTCAACAATCAAAGCAGTCAAATATTTTCTTCCAGTCACCCATATAATATATTTTATTTTCTAACTGCTTCTTCCAATTTAGGGTCTTCGGGGAGCTGAAGCCTATTCTGGCAAAGCAGGGTACAGTATGCCCTGAGCAGGATGCCAGTCCACTGCAGGGCGAACAAATAAAATACAGACATGCACACACTCACACTAGAGCCAGCTTTCCCAAAATCCAATTAACCTCCTGGTATGTTTTTGGACTACAGGAGAAAAACACCAAAAATTCAGGGAGAACATACACTACAAATTCCACACTAATAGCACCCCAGGTCAGGAACTGAACTCAGGGTTCCAATGCTGCAAGACACCAATGCTAACCACTGCACCACTGTGCCACCCAGATTTACTGAAATGTCATGTTTCCTTGTACTGTTTGTACAGTAAGTCACATGTGTGTGTAACACATAGCTGCAAGACATATTTCTGGGAACTCTGACAATAAAGTACAGTATTATCACATCATATATATTGCCCTGATTGGACATTCCCATTGCTTTAATATGACAACAAAATAAATTGATATTATAACACCCATTAAGCACTTTTAATTCTATATCATCTGGAGCGTGAGGAGAAGGAGTCAGTTAATCACATCATTACTCGGCAACTTCGTTTTATAGCCACTGGCCCTCGCTGACAACCTATAACAACCTCGGGTACCTTGTCTTCAAGCACTCTCCCAGTCACATTTTTAGACATGGCATAAGTGAGCGAAATATGGAAAGCAGTACAATATCTGTTGGGAATATACAGTATATAAAGGTTAATATAAAAGTAGGCATACTGCCTTTCCCCCTAAGGTTTACAGATGCCAGTTTGTTACACTTTTGCAAACACACAAAGCAGTATTAACAGCTGGGGAAATGCAAACAGTGATACAATTTTTCTTTGCTCTGTGATGACCCAAAATCTGAAGAAACAAAACACTGTGCACTTAAAATCTAAACAATAAACTTTTACTTTATTATATAAGTTAAAAGAATTATGTTTATGAAATCAGTAGCTTTAGCTTTATGACTAACTTATGATCTTATGAACGTATGCACTTATGATGGGAAAACAAGGCCCTTTCATTATGTGCTTTACCGTGATACATACTGTATGTATAGCTTTGTAGTGTCACTGGTTTTCAGCTCTCAAAATGTGTGGAGAAAATGTTTGAGAAACTGACTCATTTTTAGTGTAACTTAAGTCATAGTGTAACTTAGCACATAGCTGGAAATATAGCTTGCTTTGTTTTATGTGTTCACTGTATATAATATTATTTTACAGAAATTAATTTACTTTTGAAAGTTGTAGACAATGAAAGGGGAAAATGGCTGATGTCCATATGAATATTGCACTATATTACTGAAAAAAATGAAAATTCTATCCTTACCAAGGAAGTCCTGAAAGTAAACTACATATCTCAGACTGAGCAAAGACAAAGTTCTGTGTTAAGTAATATTAGCACATAACTGATAGAAGTAGTTAAATAAACAAATCTCCAAGGCTTGATGATATTCTGCCAACTGCACTTTAGGAGACAAGAAATGTTATTCACAAACTGTTAATAACACTCCTCTAATAGTCACTCAATCCAGAGGTGATATCCAATGACTTGAACATTGGTCATGTAGTGCTCACCAATTAAAGGGATGACTATACAAACCAAGTAACTCTAGACAAGTAAGTCTTAATTCTATTACATGCAAGATTATGGAAACAATAATTAGAATGTATGGCAATATGATTCTTAGGGATAGTCATGAAGGGTACGTCTTGCTTAACTATGTTTTTAGTTATGTGACTACATCACAGCGATAATAAATTCAAAGCAGTGTCAGATTTTCTGACAATCAGAAAGCAATTAATCATTTGTGTTCGATAAAGTTCCCCAAAAAAGATTAATTCTTAAAGAATAGGTGGTAGGCAATGAGGAAATGTATTCATTTGGAATTGGTTATTGGACAGAAAACAAATAGTTAAAGGGTGATTGCTCAAATAGGTATGAAGACGTTAGTGAAGTACAGTAAAAAGGCCGCTGCTCTTCCTAATTTCTAATAATGATTTAGATTCTGGTCTAAACTAGTAAGGTTTGAAAACGATACAAAACAGGAGGTTAACGAAACACAGTAGAAGTTGCAAGAAAAATTCAAAATGACTTTCGATTCAGGGAGAATACCTAGCACATGACATTTAACACAGACATTAAGTGCAGATGTCTGCATGGTGGCACAGTGGCTAGCATTGCTGCCTTGCAGCTCTGTGGCCCTACCTTCAATTCCTGAGGTTATTTCTGCATGGAGGTTGTATGTTCCCCCCATTTTTGCATGGGTTACCTG
The DNA here is from genome assembly GCF_040954835.1 of Lepisosteus oculatus. Classification (NCBI taxonomy): domain Eukaryota; kingdom Metazoa; phylum Chordata; class Actinopteri; order Semionotiformes; family Lepisosteidae; genus Lepisosteus; species Lepisosteus oculatus. The sequence goes on from NC_090697.1 coordinate 34,391,939, forward strand.
CGGGTGCTTCAATTTCCTCTGACAGTTCTAAAACACACTGGAAGGTTAATTGGCTTCTGGGAAGACTGGCCCTGGTGTGAGTGTGCACTTGTCTGTGTGTGCCCTGTGATGGACTGGAGTCCAGTCCAGGGTGTATTCTGCCTTGTGCTTGTTGCTTGCCAGGACAGGCTTCAGCTCCCCTGTAATCACATATTGGCTAGAACATTAGGAATGGATTAAATACAGAGTTTTTACATACAGATAAGAAAAACATTTACAATAGATACAAATAAGAAACACAGCCTGAAGAAAATATTTATAGTGACATATCATTACTTTCTTCTAAACAACATGGAGATTCAAATATAATGTTTGGGTTAAGTATGTAAAAAGCATAGCGTTTAACTTAAATCGAGGGATGTTATGTTAAAATGAATACAATTCATTAGCTAGACCTCATTTAGAATACAATTTGATCACCACATTACAAAAAAAATGATACTGCTGCTTTGGAATCTGTCCAGAGAAGAGCTATGAGATACATTCCCAGGCTCAAAGGGGTGTCCTACACTGACAGGATAAAAGAACTAAATCTTTTTACTCTTGAACATAGAAGACTACAAGGGGACAGAGTATATCAAGTATTCAAAATCTTCAAAGGCATTGACAAAGTCAACCCAGTGGACTCCTTCTGATTCAATAATGAAACATAAACCAGACTGCACAAATGGAAACTATGGGAAACCACATTTAAATCTGGGAGCAAGAGGCACTTTCGGACACAAAGGGTCGTAGGGGTCTTAGACAAGCTACCTGTTCTCGAAGCCCAAACCCTAGCTTTTTTCAAGAAACAGCTGGATGAGATCTTCTTATCGGTTAGCTACTAGCAACAAAATGATAGATAGGCTCATTTTTTCTTCTTCAAAGTAATACAAGTAAGCAGTATTTGGAAGCTTTTTTAAAATGATTTTAAGATTAAGATTTAACAAATCAGAACAGTTTTGGAGAAAATAAGAAAAGTGAAAAATGTCGCTTTCGTTCCATACCATTATACAAGCAACATTACCTTAGAGAATGGTCTGAAAATGTGTTAAGAGCTTATCAGAATCAAACATGAGGCACTCATCAGCACAGTAATATACACTGAAGTGCAGAGACTCACCTACATACAGTACATTGGTGATTCAGAATATGTGCTTGTAATAGATCAAACGACAGATGCTGTGGCTGGCAAGCAGTGGTGTTTGGTTTTCCAACAGCAGTCGCCTTCAGTGACAAAACATAAAAGTTTACAAGTGGCACTGAACCTCTAAAAATATTACAGCTGTCCATGTCAAGATGACCATCTACAATTTCAGTGCTTGGATATCAATGGGATGGATGAGCTTGAATTGCACTTCATGCTAAGCAGATAGAAGGACAGATGCTATAAAGTTGTGGATCCCCTTCAAATGTACAATGATCCTGTAAACAAACAGGGCCCAATTTTCTTTGACTTTCCTGTAACGGAACATTTTTTCCAGCTCTAAAGATGTTAATCTTATTGGTTCAGATCCCAAGCGCACTCAAGCAGTCTCTTCTAATAAGATTTTTGAACACTAGATACTTCCAAATCTCTGATGAGGGCTTTGTAAATGACATTCTAAAAGTGAATAAACAATAAATGTTTTGTTTTTCCTTGTGCCACTGTTGAATCTGTTTGTGTGTGTTCGGGGCAGGGGTGCTGTGCTGAGTGGCCAACAGCTATTCAGGGTAAGAACAGAAGATTGTGACTTGTGCTGTTGAGGATTCAAAGTCGGTAGAGTCGAGCTCAAGATCATTGTCATGTGGATGATCATTGATGGCTTTAAGCCCTTGAGTCACTCAGTGTGCTTTGCTAAATCCTTACACCGGTGATCTTGGAAATTTAGATTCCCACTGCTGATCAGAAAATGTACTACAGAGGAAAAACAAAAAAGCTGTGGATTTTTGGATTCAGGTACTAAATGAGAAAGATGCTGCAGGAGAATAGTATTTCACAAATTAGGCTGGCTGTGCACTAATATTTCCATCTGTACTGTTGAGTAATGCATCCGTAGAATTAGCAGTTTTCCAGTCGATTGTGGCAAAATTGGAAATAAAATTACTGACCCAATAAACTCTTGCAAGCATTCTGTCTATTCGCTCTGGATTACTATGACTGGCAATATACCGTAAAGACTTTATCCTCGCTAATGACATGCTCTTTGTGACAGCTCTTTAAATCCGACATTTAACATAACAATGCCATTCAGCCCGGGGAGAGAGCCCAGGCTGAAAAAACACTTGACGTGACTGGATAACTGATCTAAAAACTAAAAAAAGTGAAAGGTAAGATTCAGAAACAGTTACTTAATTACAGATTTATTGTTTTCATTCCTTAATGTGCTGCATGTTGCATAGTAACGATATTTGTCACAGCAGAAATACATGATATTGAATTTAGAGAGTGTACTGTAACATTTACGTGACCAGAAAGAAAACACAGGGAAGACTGAGCTGGTTTTGTTTTTTTCACCATCCAGACACCCTTTTACTAATGTGAATCCAGTGACATTGGTCCTCTTTTTCCATTTGGGTTACAGGGGTTGAAGGTATAAGCCAAACTGAGAGGATTTAAGGCAAAAAAAACATTCAAAATGGCAGAAATTAAGAAGCTAAATAAGGCTGGGCTTGGTCAGTAGACATTGGAGACCACTGATGAAAACCAGATCGCTGCTGCAAACGGATATTAAATAGACATTTGGGATGAAGGTTAAATCTTAAACTCATTCAGTTCCATCCTCCTACATGTACAGTATGTACAGTACATAATATACTGTATATACACACAGTACATGGCCCTCTGAACTTCCCTTCATACTGTACACCTCTCTCGTATTCCTCTCGTCACCCCATCTACAGCCTTGCAACAGCTTCCTGGCTCTTTCCTGACAATACTGAGGAGGGGGTCGGGTTAACTCATCCTCATGAATAGGTTGCCATTCCCTCAGTAAGGTGAGCAACACCAAACAACCTTCGTCAAAATTCGTCCCTCTGTTGCATTCACTGGGATCTCACCAGACTGCTGAAGTGTAGTTGATAGACCAGAATCGGGCCCTTTTCCCCCTCTAGAGCACGAGAATGAATCCAGTACTCCCAGTAGGGTGACTAGCAATACTCTGGTGTAGGAGGTGCTGTCCTTCAGATGGTTCAGATGTCCTGGTTCTTGAATCAGAAGGGATTAGATGTTTTCTTAATTTTCTTATGTCTGTTTCTGTCCTGTTAAAGTGGGAGATAGTGTTTTTTTTGTGTCTTCACCCTACCCATTTGTGGAGTTTTGTTTCGGAGCTGGAAATAAACAGGGTTGAACTTATCTGGCACCTCTGGGTCTTATTAGTTATGTTGTTATTTCCCCCTAGACTTTAGTTACTTCAGTAAGTAGCAAGTGGGTCATAACAGGTACAATTATGGGGTCACCTTGATTACCCTATTCAAAGAAAACTAGAAGCATAAACATAATAAATGAAAATAATTTAAATGATGTTCTCCAAAGCATAAACATAATAAAATATGATAATAATTTTAATGACATTAACTGTCGCAAAAGAAAACAAATTGTGCTATAAAAGTCTCTCATCAAACAATCTCTTGTCCTATAGGATGGCACGCCACATTTTAGCCCTTACACTCAAAGGCAAAGTTTTGTTTTTCTCATTTAAATGTAAATTCCCAACTCCAGAGAGCATGACTATGAAAAATGAAATGATTACAAAGGTGACTCCTGTTTTTATAGTGTAGAAAATGCTGTACGAGGAAAACAAGTGCCGGTTTTTGATTGTGACACAACTGTAGGTGTTATGATTTCCATGCAATGCTGTAAACACTATTCCAAGAGACAGATGGGTTATATACATCCAACGAGCCACGTTTTGATGATCATGTATGCAAAATTTGATTTACCTTTTAATTATTAATGGTAATGGTATGCCAGTGAATAACCTACTATTTCTGCTGGAAACTATACATTGATCTGAGAATAGTGTAACATTGTGTATGAACAGAAATGAAATAAGTATTGAAGACAACACAGTCGCACACAGTAACCGTTGACTCTTGGGTTCAATTCCAGACTGAGGTGCCTTTCTTTGTGTGGAGTTTGCATGTTCTCCTGTGTTTGTGTGGGCTTTCAATGTTGGCTTTGACTTCCTGTTATCTCCCAAGTCATGCTGACTGAGTTATGTGGTATTCTGTTCCCTGTGATGGTCTGGCATCCCATCTACTGTAGATGTTGTCCCACCTTGTCCCCAATGATTCTGGGTTGGGCTGCAGGCTGCCTTAATCGTTACTAGGAAGAAGCAACTTTCTGAAAATATTTGAATGGATAGATGTATAGGATAAAGCACACCAATTATAGGGTCAATATAGGGTTACTGACTAGTCCATAGATGCTTGTGCATGTTTGGATGGATAGATTTACTAAATCCAGAGAAACAGTCGCTATGTCATAGGAAATAGTAATAAGAATGCAATAGGAAATCCTATTAATTGCGGAAACATCCACTGCTCAGTGCTTAAACCCCCATGCCATGTATTTTCACATCTGAGCATTTTTTACACTCAAGTTCATCTCAGCTACTTAAAAATTCTTGAATCATAAATACTTAAAAATACTATTGAAAAATTATCTCTTTAAGTAGGATGAATTCTAATTACAAAAATTAGTTTTTGCATACAGACTTCCAGAATATGAAAATACTTTTTATTAGTAATAAATTCTGAGCATTAATTGATCATTATAGCAATTAGTCCTTAATACCTATTTCTTTAATACAGGAGTCTACAACAACTGAGTCCTCAAACATGAGGTTATGACAATAATTATTTCAGCTATCTATTGACAGATTAATATTAAATTTAATTTTTCTATAGCAAAAAATGAAGAACATGGTTTTCCATGTTGAAAGAGAAATGTATGTTCAACAGTCACTTTGAGGTCCTGACCTCACCCTTTGCAATTCAATTGCAGTTCAAACTGTATTTCTCAAAAAATAAAACATAACAGATTTGTGTTGCTAGTCAATTTTAGCTGTTATGTAGCTGATTAAATAAAACTACCTTTCTGGCAACAAAAAGTATGGCTTCTACATACATTGTTGTAGCAAATTTTCCACCACTTTCAATTCTTCAAAGAATGAGAATCTCACATTACTTCAGCGCAGAATAAAAGCGTCTCCATTATGCCAACACCATTTGAGTTCTATCATGCCAGTGAGAGAATGTAAACAGGAAAAGTTCACAAGTTTATGTGTTGAATTTAGCTGGAAACTGCCTTTAGGTGGAGAAAGATGTTAAGGATTACATAACAGGGTTTTTTTTTTATAAATGTACTTTTCTTTGATTAATTCCATTAAATATCTAGGAAACTGCACAGTGATGTCATAATTCTAAATCATATAATTAGAAACGGTTGTGTGACAGATAGCAGATTTTTCCAATTAATTAAGCTTTCTTGGTTTGGAAAGCAAAAGGAAATTCAGAAGGAATGGTGTGCATGCGACTCTGTGTATACCACCTGAATTTACTTCCATCTGCTGAAAGATAATTAATATACTAGAGCTCCAATCTGTATTTGTTTGATCATCAGTTTCACATGAATAGGAAAAATGTTAATGATAAAAACTTTATGCCATTCATCTTTACACAGGCTCCCCTGTGACCCTGTACTGGATAAAGTAGTTATAAAATAGACACATAAACATAATTATGGAATCAAATCATTAATAATAGGAAGAATATGGATTAAGATAAAAGAAAACTAGAAAAAGTCAGATTGACTCTTCTAGTTAAAATCCTGGGGCATTGGGGATCTGAAGACAGCTTTTACTTAACTTCCTATTCTCCGATTATTCTGGGGTTAGAGACAAGATTTATTACAAAGACATGATATGGTTATTCTGGATCTAGCAAACTGAGTAGCACCTCATGAACCTGTCATAAGTTTCTCTCAAAGTTGTAACAGCAACTAACCATCCAGTTTCAGTGGAGAAGACAGGATCACACTACCAACTACTGTATAAACAACAATAAACAATACTGGCATGATCAATGCTATTGTCACATTAACTGGGTATGACCCCATCAACACTTCAAGCCTGTATGTCCTACTGGAACGAAAAATGTGCTTCTGTGTGTAAAACATTATTAATTTGAACCATTTTTGTTTTGTCTATGTCTATGAATGGTAACTAAAAGGACAAAAAGGATAATATGCTTCTGAACCTTCCTGTTAAGCCTCATAGCTCTTAATGACTATGTGTAAAAATGTTATTTGAGATTAATGACATAAAGCTGCAGTTTAATTTAAGGACTTGACTAAACAAAAGTAAACACATGACATAACTAACATAATACTGTACTATCAATGCATTATTGTAGACAAAGATGCTAGCGTTCTGAAGATTAACCATTTAGTGGCAACAAACACATTTAAGCTTCTGCATCCCTCAAGTATTATCACCAGCCTTAAACTCCCTAACAATGCCGGATAAATTTAAAAATAATTTATTTATAATATACAGTATAGCAATGTCTTAATGGCTAATGTTTTAATGTCTGGTGTCGTATGTGTGCTTCTTAAAGCGTTTCTGCAGATGGAGTTTGAGTATTTTGGAACCTTTTACTGATGTGCCCCACTGCACAATGTTGTGTGCAAAGGTAGAGTGTCAATCAGTAAAATGAACTGATAGGTTTGGCTGATTTAAAGGGGAAGTGGACTATTTTACTGAGTCCATTCTACCATTATAGTAAAATGTCTGCTTTGTTACATTACTCTATTGTGTCCTTATGGTGACTAAGAGAAAAATGTAGATCATTTGATTAAAGCACATACAATATTTCACATAAATGAAAACATCACAAACATTTCCATTTGGAAATGTAACTTGTTTGTGGGACATCCTATAGAGAATACAGCTCTCTTAGTGAGTGGGATAGTCCAATAAAGCTACAGTACAAGGTACTTTGGCTCAATTTCAGTGAAAAAATTCTCTCATCTTCTACATTCTCTTTTCTCCAAAATGCAACACATACTTCTGAAATATGGATAAAAAAGGGGCACACTGCATATTTGGCACTAGAAAGTTGACAACAGAGTCCTGGAATGCAGATTATTATTACTGAGATTAAACAATGCAAAAGAATAAGTAATGTGTTGGGGTTTATTCGATAAACCATAATATAAACATAGAATATATATATCTATAGAAAGTAATTTATGGAATAAGTCTTGTGAACATACCTTTGATATGCAGTATTTCTACCGATAGACACAGAACCATTGAAATGCAATTTTAAGCTACATTTTTTTTGACTGGAATGTTTAATAACGATAATTAACACAGCATTCCCTTACATGTCGGACAATTGACAGACGCATTGCATTAGTGTTTGTTTTGTAATCCTCAGCTCATTATTACTGTAACATTTTTATAAACTTCCTTAAAATAATTACAGCTAAACCAGGAGAGTCTAATCCTGTTTTTGGGTGGACACTCTCTGCAGCTTTTCATTCCATTTAAACCTGCAAGTGCTGTAATTACAATACTGTAATAATTGTACTCTTAACTGCCCAACAACACTTTTTATTGACTTAATTGGACTAGTTTACCAATTCCTAATCTGCTGGTGATTCAAAGCAGCATTTTGAACCAAACCAACAAAACCCAATTACATGACCACCAGAATTAGACAAAAGTAAGATTTTCATTAAATAATACTGATACTTCTGTTTTAAAGGCTGCATAGCAGACATCCCCCAAGAGAAACATTTGATTGTCAAGCCCTGATATGTAAAACACAATCCGGAATCAGGCAAAATCATTATTAAGAGCTGCGGACAGAGCAGCTGTTGTTTAAATCAGCTCAGCTACAAACACAGGGATAATTATCATCCTTTTTTTCCTAACCTTGCCACTCCATCTCGCAAGCCAGGTTAGAAACTGGCAAGCATTCTGTCTCTTGGTAAATGAGTGTTACACTTTTTAAAGTATTTTCTTGTTAAAGCAACACAAGGCAAAGTTAGAAGAAATCCAAACTCAACAAAGAGAAATTCATTCAAACTGTGAAAACCAGGATTGCTCAGGGCCACCACTTGAGCAAACTCAGGCAGATAGAATGCCTGACTAGGGAGTTCCAGACGATCATATAGCCCTCACTCCAAACAACAGCCTTTAGCTTTCCCAGGAAAGAGCCCAGGAGAGCAGATGGAGGCCCCCAGTTCTCCTCAGTCAGAGGCCCATCGAGAATCCGCCAGAATAAACTTCTCCAGGGCTCCCGTAAGGGCATGTCATCCTATCCTTCTCACACCACTTTCTGGAACTGAACACTTGCTAGAAATTGGAAGACTGAAAATATTTCCCCACATTACACTGCAGTGTGCATTCAAAATATGGTCCTACAGTATGTTTGTATACTAAGCAAAGGAAGCCATCTGAAAAAGACAACCACTATCTCTAGATGTTTAATGATGTTTAATGATAAAAGAGAAGGGCAATATTAACCCAGAAAGCATTTCTGAAGCCAGTCATTCAGATTCCTTTGTCCAGCAATGCTGCTATTTACATCTGCAAGCAGAAAACTCTGAAGCAGCGCTCAAGATGAAATGCTTCAGCAGTATAAGGAGCTCTCAGAGCTGAATACCCATACTGTACAAGCTGTTTATCTTATACATCGTTCTTCATCCACCGGTGACTTATCACTGATATGATCTGCCAACAACAATTAATAAGATGATTATTAGAATAAAAAATTAAATCAATTAATCAAATGCTTCACAACAGTTTTACATTTATCCAATGATTAAGTCAAAGAAATTTAAATTACATGTTCGTAATCACTTGTAGTTTATACTAGAGCCAATTGTAAATTGCCTGATGATTTCTGCTTAACCAGAGTAATAATAAATGGGAATTTAAATGAAACATGTTTAGGTAACAGTTATAAAACTCGTAATACCCAAATAAAAATATAAAAAACACAAGTTATAAAAAAGAAACACCATAATACTTATACGATTGTGGTATTCAACCCTGATAGAGCTCACTGACATAGAAATGTACTCATTGTCCAAAAATATTTTGAAAACAAAAAAAATTACAAAAAAACAGCAGTGAATTAATCTCTTTGGAAAATTCTGTATCCAATGTCAATTTTTAACAGGGGTGGGAATCTCTAGGCACCTCAAGATTCGATTCGATTTCGATTCAGGACGGCACAATGCGATTATAATTCGATTCTCGATGCATCTCGATTTTTTTCTATACATCATGATTTTTGTTTTAACGCTCGCTGAGAGTCCAAATTCAGTGTGTGGGCATAACATCACATGTGTAGGAGTTTAACAGACATGTTAGAGGCGTTGTGAGTCACCCAAACGAAATCTTTTGTCATGAGCTGCCATTCTTCTGCAACATTTCAGCCACGTTCGCACCTGTATGGCTCTCACACTGTACATTGCTCTAGCCTGGAGTACGCGAGACACGAGCTGCCATTCACCGGTGATGTAGTGCGCGGTAATAGTGATATAGGATTCTGTTGCAATGGATGTCCACGCATCACAGGTTATTTCCACCCTCTTGCTTTCTTCAATGATTCCAAGACTTGAGTTTTGGTGTCGTTGTAGAGCATTGGTATTGCTGTTTCACTAAAGTGACGACGAAACGGTATGTTGTACCTCGGCTCCAGTGTTTGCAACATTAAGCGAAAGCCCGGGTTTTCAACAACGGCGTAGAGGCTTTAAACTTTTGCGATAAAACTTGCTAGACCTGGTGATTCGCTTCGCCCTTTCCGAACTATGTGGAAGCTTTGACGCTTGCTCGAGGGTTCTCTGTTCGGCAGCAACAGGAACAGGCCGTTTTTCCTCGTGAAATGTGAAATGTGATTTCGCATGTTCGCTGTATTCCCGAAATATTTATCTTGGTATGCCACAGCTTGCACACTGCATGGCTCTTATCCAGCTCAATTTTACCTTTTACTTAATCAAATCCAAAATGTGCCCATACGGTGGCTTTCAAGCGGAGGGTGCAGGCCGGACTTCACTGTCCATCTTCACAAAGCGGGTAGCTTAGCTTAGTTTAGGTGTAAGCATGGCGCACTTGGCGTCTAGGTTATACTGTACGTCTTTACGTTTCATCACGCAATTAGCCCAAAAAACTAAACCATTATTATTTGTCCTTTACGTTGTATTGTTTTTATCTGAAATGTTTAGTACTGTGCATATTCAAAAAATGCACAATCCTACAAGAGAGAATCACGAGATGCGTCTAGGAATCGTTTTTTTTCTCCCGAATTTAGTGTATGATAACTTTGCAATCAATTAACTAATTATAGTTTAGGCTAAACACTGAATGCACTTTAAAATCCATAGATATGTTCTAATTCATATGATAGAGTGACTACTACATGTAGTGGGAGACTGCGTCTATGGATTGTAATACATGTCAAGAAACAATAAATGCATTTGGTTCAGATACTCAATGGTTGTGTATTTAATGCATTTAGTTGTATAATGAGAGGTTCACCTTTATTTTCTTTCAAAGTATCAAGACAGAAATAATGGGAATTAAATTAGAATCAAGGCTAAAGTTCTGTTCAGGTAATAAAACATTTTAACACACTTTTGTGTGAAAATTAGAATTGAAATTTTAGAAACTTTTGTGTGCAGAAAATGTGGCTTACTTTGATGAATCACATCACTCTGGCTCAAACCAATTATTGAAATGAATCCAGAGGAGATAAAATCACAAGTGGATCATCCAGTCCATATTATTTTTCCAATGCCTGCCATGATAAAATTGAACATGCTTTAACTCAAACTACTTTTTGTATATTTTTAGTCTCTGAAACAACCTAAATATAATGTACTACAGAGGACATTTTAGAATCCACTAGCATATCCTTTGACACAGTAGATCTTGAACCTTTGAACTTCAGGCACTGAATCAGCAGATTAATAATAATAAACTTTATTTTATATAGCGCCTTTAAAGGTGACTTCTCAAAGTGCTTTACAGAATGACAACGACAATAAACAAAAAGAATACACAAGATAAAACACTGTACTATACCTCTAGGTATTCCCTAATACAGACAATATTTTGCTGTAGTTCATTTATTACTAAGCAGAAGCCAGCTTTTATGTGGTTCTCCATCCATATTCTCCCAGGCACAAATTTATGACAGGACTCAGCATTAATCATTCAAACTGTTTCTCATTGCACACACTACCCCCATTCTTTTTGAAAACATTCACACCATTCACACAATGTTTCTGTGACAGAGTGAATAGCCAGTAACTGTCCTATGAATGTCACATGGTTTGAAACCCCTGGCAAACAGATGACCCAATGACTTCTCCTTGCCCTGTAACAGAGCTCATTCTTAGTTTTATGACAAAATGGCCAACACCATACTGAAAGAGGCTGGGTACTAAGAGGTCAACAATTAACTCACAATGGTAAAGTACACCTGGATTTTATGTACCAACCACTGCAGGAATGTATAATATACTCCATTTACTGAGCTAGCTTCAAATTGCTGTAGCTCATTTTCATTAGACTCTGCTTATGAGACACGTATTCCTAGTGCCATTTTCCTGCAAAGGATACTTTATATTTAGCAGGCATTGCGGGAATCTAGATTTACTGAAGGACTATGGAACATCACTTCATCACATTACAATGACAACCCAGTGGGATTTAAATCAAGTCCCTGTATTTTTTTCCTCCATCTTTTAAAATAAACCGCTGTATTGTTTAAAAAACATGACTTTCCTGTCAGCTTTGAGAGTATGGAAGAGGAGATTTAGGAGTGGCGAGTGAGTGACAGGAATACTGAATTCATATCAGGGCTAGCTAACAAGTAAATCTTATTTTCACCCTGCTCCGATCTAAAGCAAATACATTACTGAATTCATCCTTCCTTACTGCAGTACATATGTCTGAGAAGTTTAGGATCTATGTAATTGCTGTGAACCTTTCTACAGCACTCCTACTCTCTCCCCCATGAATGTTAGCAGAAAACAGAGAGGGAGGGTGGAATGGATAAAACAAACTGTTGACCTAATTTCACCTGGACTTTCAGGTTAGACATCAGATAGACTGACAGCTGGAAACATGTGCTTCCAGGTTTCTAACCATCCATTGGTCAGGTGATGGACAGCAACAGGTCATCCCTACTGCCTTCTGGGAAATGTGATTCCGAAAAGACCTGCCATTTTGTATGAACTTACTACCCTCTCAAGAAAATGTTATGCGTAAGAGGAGACCCATCTAGCCCATTTGAATGCTAGTAGTCCCTTAAGCAAAGGGCCTCATACGGGCAGAGTACTAGATTTATTCTAGGCCCCACACTTGTGTGCAATGTCTACGTGATGACCTGCATCTTCTGATATGTTTTCTACTGTAACGCATAAGGCCACCATTGCAGGTTGTTCGTGCCGGGTTACCAGCACGGTGATGTCACCGCCCTTCCCTGTGGATAGCATGGACCGCAGCTGTTGGGCTGATTGGAGATTTCCCTCTAGCTCAACTGGCTGGGTCCCTGTTGAGTGACGCCAGAGGCCTGGGTTTGAGTCCCCATCGGTGGGGGTGCGGCCTGAGGTGGCAGCCGAGAGGGCGCATACCCACAAGAACCCGAGAGCACTACACTACAGTATTTATGATTCTGAGGGAGTCCATTGGGTTAAATTTGTCAGTGTCTTTGAGAGCTATACTTGTACCAGGCCCCCTTGTAGTATTTGCCATAGACTTCTATGGATGTCTTCTTTGTAAAGATTCTACAGCAGTTGTATGTGTTTTTTGTAACATGGTGACCAAAATTGTGTTCTAAACAAAGTCTCACTAGTGATTTGTACTTTTTTTGGTACATTAACCATTTTAACAAAACACCACTTTGTTTAAACTGTACACTTTTAACAATACATCATACACTTTTCCGTTTCATTGCTTCTCCACATTGTAGAGGATATAAATGATGTAGCTACTGTATATAAACACCTAAGTTGCTACCTCAAGCTCAGCATTTCTCTCTTTTCAACTATAGTTTATGATTTTACTACCTGTTGTAGTATCATGTAATGTTTAATGCAATGCTGTAGTTAAGTCATACCTACGTTTACTTTAACCATTTTGATTATCCCCTATGGTCTTATTTCCACAGATAATCCTCTATTTGAGTTCTAATTATTTGTTTCCATAACTGTATATGGAACAGAAGTCAGACTTACTGGTATGGATTTATTGTACCTGGTTCAGTTTGTCAGACATTTCATGGATGGACATGACATAAGCAATTTTCCGGTAAAATGGTAACGCCATTGTCTTAAGTGACTGTTAAAAGAGTTTTGTTACTGGCCAATGAATATCTTCTCTTGTTTCCTTAAGTTTACGTTTGTTGTCTTATGCACAATTGGTAGCATACCACCAGGCCTCAGAGCTTTGATCTTAAGTGCTTCCAGTACTTCTAGCACTTCTGCATTTTCTTTGCTAATACTATTAAATATATACTGTAACTTAGTCCAATCTCGGTTTGATATATTGTTGATTTGTTTTTGGTATACACCTGAGTTAAACATTGTTTTAATACCTCAACCATTTCCCTTTCAACATCTAGATGCTTTCCATTATCCTGGATGCACTTTATTTTATTCTTTCACTTCACATGCTGTTTTAATACTGAAAAAAACAAACAAAGTTTTATTATTTATTTTAGGTTCCATTACAAAATGCCTTTCCAATTCTCTTGCGGGTCTGGCCCTTTCAAAAATCATACTGGAACACGGATAGAACTATGTAACGATGTCTCCCCCAATTACTTATACACGTTTTTATCTTGAATACTGGCTAGTCTGATCTTGCTTATATTAGATTTTCATTGCTGTGTGAGATAAAAAGATAAAATACAGGGCTTCGACGCACTTTACCAGACCTGGGTAAACTCGACGTAGAGAATTCCGGGAGTTCTTTCCAAAAAAGCTTCTACCAATGTTTCTCGCATTGAGCTAAACTACACACATCTTTAAACAGCTCCGAACAGATTTCACTTCCCTCTGAGGTATTCCGTCAGTTTTGGTCGGGTTTAAATTTATCTTGCACATGCAAACTTACCCAGAAAGCAATTAACTGCAAGAGGAAACATAATGCAGCAATTGTAAACATTGGTTAATTGTATATGCGAACACCCGTTTGACATAATGAGTAGGTGCACAGATGGTTGAAAGAAAATAAAAACGCGAGAAGTGATATACAGTAGAAAGGAATAATCGGAGAACACAATTCAACCTTTAGGAAGAATGAAAGAATGAATCACGTCTGTTGCAGAAAACAAGACAAAACTTAAAAGTTATGGTAAGAAGATGAAAGCATGAACCTCCCAGGCTACAAATGACATATTATTTCTGTAATATTAAAATTGTGAGTAATGGGGACTAATTATTCAGGGTTTCTTAACTGTCCATAATAAAACAATCTATAGAATTTTGAAATGCTGAGAAACTTGTCTGGGAAATGCGCAAAACAAATATTTTAGTGACATTAAACAGTTATCGTAAGAAGACTCGAAAACCCTAATTCTTCTGATATATACACCTTGAACAGGTGACTAACTGGAGAATACGGTATTCAAAAGGTATATGATGATACCAGAGTAAACCACCAGTAAAAAGCTCCTCGAAAATAGCTAATTTAAATTTTATTGAGTTAAGGTTATACAATCGGCGTCAATTTACAATCTAATGTATATATTTAAACGTACTGTAAAGGTCTATTAGCAGACAATAGTCCTACTTTTGTGGGTTCAGTGGGTTTACTAAATACTAACGTTTCATACTCTGATGTTTATTGAGCTACCTGCATTTCGAGATTAAACCAGTGATTCGAATAATGTATTCATTAATTTAATTTTAATCGTCATTAATTCAGGTTTAATTAAAGATTTATTTCCATTATACGTAATTCCGTATCTTCGATTAAACACACTCGCATCCCAGCATTTCCACTGTGGCACTACCTCGTCCTTAGTGCTGTGGACACACGCAAGTATTCGGCATCTGATTTGCGACGTGACGGATTTTGTTTTATCAAAGATGGCGGCGCCCATTGAAGTGTCGTGAGACCTAGTTTGTCTCATAATATCAGCTTACTTCTCTGTTGTCATTCAGAGAAAAGTAAGAAATGCAACAGGAAAAATATAATTTTACTTAGATATCAATGTTCGAATTTTAAGGTACAGCGTTTAACATTGGTACACTCATGAGCAAATCAGGTTTAAATAACTGCGTTGTACTTTGTAAGACACAGAGTATCTTGTGATCATCTGTATTGTTTGTCTGACAGCTTGTCTATGAAATTGAGCAGCTGATTAAACAGCTAAGTATATGTTCGTGTCTTAATATATTTGATTGCCAGAATGACTTTGGTGCGAAACACGCTTACTTGCCTTGGTGTGTTAAATAGAGGTCACAGAAATATTAGCCTTTTTTCAAACTCTTCGCCTTCTAACTGGAGTAAAGTTGTTTCCGATGCTGAAAAGATAGTAGGGTATCCAACCTCTTTCATGAGCCTTCGCTGTCTATTAAGTGATGAACTCAGCAACGTGGCAATGCAAGTCAGGAAACTGGTCGGAACAAAACACCCTTTACTCAACACTGCAAGGTAAGAGTTTGTCATGTCCTGAGACCATTTAACGTATGTCCAATAATTTAATTAGGTATTGTGGTTGGAGGGTGAGGGCAATGTATGTTTATGTTTCCCACAGTGTATTTACTTTACCGTGTTCCTGCGCGAATTTACTTTGGTTGCAGTGTACCACGGTACGCTTGGTTCCGTTTTTCCCATAGCAAAATTTTTAAAAGGACGTTTTTCACATGCAAGACAAAGATTTGATTTAATCAGTGCATTTTTGAGGACTCTCGGTGAAACAAATATTTGACATCTTAACAAGGTTTGAAAGTTCTTTATAAGTACAGGTCAGTTTGCACAATTAAAAGGTTTCATTTTCTCATGCCCTGAATATGTACAGTAGTGCACCTCATCTTCAGCTCTGAGTTGCCTCCAGAACTGATGATAGTACACCCCCCTGGTCCAGCTCATGCACAGAACACAGACTGCCATACTAGCTAGTCCTAGAGCAATATTGTATGTGAGAGATTTACAAGGAACACTGCTATGTGAATGTAAATCTTTTGGAATATTCGCTTTCATTTTTATTTTTAGCAATTTGGAAGTCTGTAAATTTATACTAAATTACATTTATAATCTTTGCAGTACATGATTTATTTTGAACATGTATATACTTCAGATCTAATCAGCTTCTGCTTGCCTATATCGCTGTTCTCTAGTAAACCAGGAGCATAGTCCTCTTGGACCAGTTATCTTGAACGCAGTTGGCTAGTAAAATAATAAAACCATGCCACGTTTTAACAGACCTACTTACATTTCTTTCTGTAACTGGCTAATTGTAAAACATGCAAATTAACAGTGGAAAATAATGAAGGCACTGTATTATCAGCTAAGTCATTGGTTTATATAAAATCATATCCTCTTTCTAAAAATATGCAGCTGAGGATATGTTTTGTGCACATTTTCTACTTTCATTTTCTATTGAAATCATCCACTTTTTTTTGCCAAACCCAAACATTTGTCTTATTTTTAGCAGTTATTTGCTCTGAATTTTTAGTCCTATTCATCTTTCATTTAAAATTAGCTCCTTTAATTTTTTCACACTTGTGTCAGATTTATTACAAATAGGGGTTGAGGTTAGGACAGCACATGTGTTTTCAAAGTGTTACTCTTCTTTCTGATTTACAGTAAGCTACTTAACTGTAGATTTATTTTGACTGTGTGATTAGGATTATAATATTTAAAAAAAAAGACTTTTCAAACTACCTTAAACCATTCCTAATATCCTAGTTGTTTTTGGCAATGTAGCATTCTGACAATCTCTGTCCTGTCTTTCTTCTTATGCACTGTTTTGTTGTGAATATATTGTACCAGTAATGTACAGTTTGTTCTAGTAGTGCATTACTAAGGTCATGTTAGTGACCCAATAGCTTTGACTGCTGTTCTAAGTATTGGAAACCTCTTTCCAGAAAAAGGTTGTTCTGCAAATTTATAAAATGTAGTAAAGTATTATTATTCTATTCTGCAAACATCTGTACTGTTCTGTGCTTAGCTTTCAGATCTTTTATAAAAAAAATGAAAAGTTTCTTTTTTGTGATCAATAGAGTAAAATTTTTCAAATTAAGTGTATTTTGTTTATGCCTTGTAACATTATTTTGTGGGCAGATCATGAAATACACTTCAGAAGGAATATGCAGATATTGCCTGTTTTCAGCCCATGATTGAAATTTTATCCACTTGATCTCAGCCAAGTGGTTCCAGGTTCAGAAATGCAGAGATGTCTTCTCTTTGCTGTCCTTGGCGAGCTGCATCCACCTCCCCAGGGCTACAGAGTACAACATCATCACAGTCCTTGTTTGCCTCAACAGAAGTTGGATGCTTATTTAATTAGTTTTAGATCAAACATTGACCATCAGGGATTGTAGAATTTTGAATACTTGAATCAGGTCTGCTGTGTTCAAGATCAAAAAGATGCAGAACTTTTCCGCAGGTCCTTCCTCCCGTCGGCAGTCAGGGTGTATAGCGCTGCCCTAGGCTAGGCCTGTTAGCCCTTCATCTGCTCATCTATGGACACCATGTTGCACTCATGTAGTTTTTGGACACTGAATTAATCTACTGTTTATACTGTGGTATTTTCAATATATATATATGCATTTTGCACATTTTATTGTTTAACAGTGACTATTAGCATCTTTTGCACACGCCTATTTTTTCCTAAATCTGTTTATTTTATTTTTGTGTTCTATATTGTTTACTATATTATTTTATTTTTAGTCTTTTCTAATGTCTGTCTTGCTTGTCAAGCTGCTGTAAGGTCTCAATTTCCCTTTGGGATCAATAAAGTCTTATCTTGTTTTAGCCACTGTGCAGAGGGCCACTTGAGCCCATCAATATATATGTTTACTTTTGCCTGGTCTGGTTCCTGAGCAGTAATGTATTTTTTTATATTATGATGACCAAACTTTAAATAAAATATTATAAATAAGGCCTTATTAGTGCATTGTACAATTTCAACATAGTGAAAATGCTGTTTTTTCAATATTCTGTTTGCCTTTTTTAAAGCTTCCCCAGATGATCTAGAAGATATACATGTACAACATCCAGGCTGTAGCTTCTTCAAGCTCATTATTTCTTATTTTGAATCTATAGTTTGTTTTGGTGCCTGCATGTAACACTATGCAGCTACCCACCTAATCTGAAATTTGTTTGGCAAGTTTTGAATTGTATTTAATAGTTTTGAATTTGTTTTAAAGCTTCTATAATTTTTGCTAATGCTCCTACAGTATGTTGGTATTGAATGTGAATTTGACTTTTATTATCTAAATCCAAATGATCAATTTAAATGAGAATATTGGTCCTAATACAGATTCCTGTGGTACTCCACCAATGGCATCACACATATTTTAACACTTTTCTCTTCTGTACTGTGGTTTCTATCCACTACCCACTTCTCACTCCAAATGCATGCATTTGCCTCCTGCAATTTGAGAATTAACCTTTAATGAGGAGGAGTATGATAATGTTAAAATTATCTAACATTGAAGTAGTTCAGGTGGGTAGCTGCATCAGCATGCGTAGGCTGCAAAGGAACAAGTAATAGGTCTCTTCCATGCTGAAAAGAGAAGAAAGAAAATGCAACATTTCGGTTGTGACTTCTTCACACCAGAAGAAGGCTCCACAGCCGAAATGTTTTGTGTTTTCTTCTCTTTCCTGCATTATCTAACATTTATTACCAGCTGATATAGCACCAGACACATCCTTAATTAAGGTGGCTCCAGAGATCTGACAACATTCAAATTGCATAGTGGACAAGACTGGATGGTGCAAGAGGCTTTATTGCAGGGATATCAATGCATCTGTTATAACAAAACTCTAAAAATAATCCAATCCAGGCTGCTGTCTAAGTCCCCAACACCTGGTAACACTGTGACAATCCTTTATATAACCCCAAACATTCTAATTGACCCCCATGTAGGAATGTGCTTTTTAAACGCTTCATCAATTCCTACTTACCTATAAAGTAATCATCACCCAGTGTCTCTATGTACAATAACAGAAGCCTTTAATAGCCTTTAGTGACATGTTGGTTGATAAATAGTCCACTCAAAGACCAGCCTTACATGCATATTTACTGCTCTCATCCTTTACTGTTGCTCTGTGTTCAAAGAACTCTAATCTGCTCTTACTGTATATTCACTAAGGAAGTGCATTTAAAACCAAGAGCATCAGGCATTTCTTTATCCAAAGAGTTGTGAGAGTATGGAACAAACTATCCAGCAATGTTGTTGAAGCTGCTACCCAGGTTTCTTTCAAGAAATGGCTGGATGAGAACTTTGGATCCGTTAACTACTGACTGTCAAACACGCTTCATAGGTATATTGGCCTCCACTTGTTTACGACATTTCTTATGTTAAGAAATGTTCTAGCCATTAGAAGCCCTTAAAATAAGTATGCAGGGCCTCGTGGTATTCTACCAGTTGCGCTTAAGAAAACAAGAGATGTTTTTGTTTTCACAGGCCATTAACAAAATACTTGCAGCACTCCAGACAGCAGTAACACTCCCAGACCACTGGAAAATGTAGCGCCAGTATATAAAAAGGGTGACAAACTGATCCAAGTAATTATAGTCCAATCAGTCCAATTTTCACTTTGAAACAAATGGAAACAATACCCAAGTTAGGTCAGCAACTTCTGTCTTTCAGTTCAGCCTGCCAGGGTTTACACAAGGCCCTTTCCTTCTCGGACTTTCTTAGAGTTTAGTGATTCTGGTTGTGGACAGCCTGCCATATATCCATCTGCTCCATTTTGTTGTTGAGAGAAGACGGAGCTGTTGCAGTCCTTTAATCCAGTGGTAAAGCCAAGACTGTACTATATGGTCCCTAGAGTGCTCCAGGCAGCTTGATATTACTAAAGAAATTTCACACAGCCCCTGAAGCAGCCCACAATAAAGTTCCTCGGCGACCAAATCTGTGCCTTTGAGTGTCGTGGCAGTTCCACAGGTGAATGCTGGCAGGAAAGAGTGGTGTTTGTAGTTGTGGCCTCAGTGGGCCCAGGGGAACTTCAGTCCCAGTTTCTCAGATTGGTTATTAAATCTCGATAGCAAAATAAATGACTTGACGGTTTGGACGTTTTGTTTTTACAAATTTTGAATTAAGCACCAAATCGCGAACTTTGTTTAAGTTTAGGATTGTTTTGTTTAACTTTGTCACAAACCCCTGGTCTCACCATGGGCGAGAGTGAGAATACTTGCAGATTGCGGCCCTTCCTGCTCACTAGTCTCCATAATAACTAATGTGATATACCAGCTGTACATCAGACGTTTCACTGCAGAAATGTCCCAAAGTGATTTGCCTGCAGAGTTAACAAGTAAGTAGTATGTGTTGGCCAAACTGTCTTGAAATCGAGAGCAATATTTTTACTGGATTAAAAGAGATGTATTCACAAGCTTGCCTGTTTACAATGTAATAGGACCGCGTCAAGTCCTTAGATGTTTTGTTGCCTCGTTCTGAATCTCAGAACATGGTGCTGCACATACTTGGAAATTTTTGTAATATAAATTAGAGGTTGAACAAGTTCCTGTGTACATTTCACTTTTATTGTGGTTTGAAATGCACTCAAAAATGCTGATTCTTTTTAACCCCGAAATCAAAAAATCCCATTGCAGTTCTCCTTCAAGAGGCTGCTTTCTGTCTCTTACCCTTGGCATTGATATACATTATTTACAGCCTGCACTTCTCAAGGGATTGCATCACTTGGTCTCGCTGATTTGATTCGAAGTTCAATGGGTGATGAGTCGAAACTATCTGAATTCTCCGAAGTCGGCTGCCATCTTCACTAGGAGGCAGCAGATATTGGTCATTGGTAATTTGAGATCTCATTGCCAAGGAAGGGTAGGAGCAAACCCTTCAAAGAAACAAAGAAGCAGGGCTTGAAAGGAAGGTATCTCAGTTAGGATTTAACTTTGATGGATTTGGTAAAAAAGCATTTACTTTCCTTTCATCTTCATTATCATATCCGTTCCAAAAGAAGATAAACGCAGTTGCCCTACTGGCTAGTTGTGGGAGCCCTCCTCCCAGAGGATAGCGGTTTGAGTGAGGCTGAAAACCATCTGACTTTGCAGGCAGTTGTGTTTGAAATTATAGTTCAAGGGTGTAATAACCTATACACCTAAATCTGATATGACAATCCATTTTAGCGTCGTAGCACTGGGTGAAGTCAACGTCTGACAGTATGATTTTTCACTGTCAGATTGGCACCTTTGTCTCGTATTTCTCACTCAGCCTCTTGCAGTGGGGAGGCAGAGACAAAAATATCCCAAACCAGAGAAGACGGTGTTGCTCTGATTTACTCGACACATTCTTTTTCTTTTGTTCGTGGTTAAAAAAGGTGTTAAAAAAAAAGACTTTGTGATAAATCAAGGCATTGGGAGAAATGAAGAAACGAGAGATTCTGTTGCAGGGAGCTTTGTTGCTTCTTTCACTTTTGTGGAGAACTACTTATTTTATCGATCGATATGTTAAGACTTTTTGTTAATTTTGTTTTTCTGTTGTTTTGAGCATCTTCATGATTTAGGATATACCTGTAAGTGTCAAGCATTTATTTTCTTCAGTAAATGCCTATATACTGTATGTTTCAATAATGCCTTCATCTTTAAACTGATGTATTATTTAATCCTGTGTTTAATTCATGCACAATTTCAAATGCTTTCTTATTCTGTAAAGAAAGTTGCATTTCACCCCGTGGATGATTTTATGACAGTCTGCAGAACAAAGAGATGTTAAAAAAAAGAGGGCTGAAGAAAATCAATTCCAATAAGACAGAGCTGTTTGGCTGCATTTACAGTATGTGAATCACACATAGTAAAGACAGGACTTCATCCATCTGAAATGAGGTTTGTTATGTGCCCTGTTGGCGATTGTTGATTTGCGGGGAGATTTAACTCCTTCTCTCATGAGCCAGCACTGAGGTGGAGTAAATAGTCCTCTGTCTGCTGTGGTAAGGGATTCTACACAGGAGCAGTGCAAGGGAGGAGAAGATGATGAAAGAGATGCATGGCTTGAACTTGCAGTGACAGGTTTAAGACTCAGTGTTGTCACTTTTCTGCACATTGTCCTTTCACTGTAGTTTTTATCATTGTCCCGGTGATGTCACCTACCTCAAGGCTCAGATTCCTGTTAAATGAAATTCTTTCGTGCCCATTCTCTGTTTTGTACATGTGAACTACTTTTAAATGCCTGCAGCGGTTTTACATTTTGAATGAAAAAATGCATACAGAAGCAGAGTGTTGTGAAATCTTTTGACGGGAACTGAATTGTGAGTCCAAATCTCATGATTTAATGGTAGTATAACCTGAGAATTATCAACTGTAGACCCTTTTCATTACCAACCTTGAGAAACCACGGTACCCATCTTATTCTTACTGACTCTGGATAATTGGATCTATGCTTTTTTCATTTTTCCTTCATCTGAAATGTGACCTTTATTTTCTCAAAACCGTACTTGTCTGTTGTGCTGACCACCATTTTTTTTCCTTCCAGATTGAAAGGTTTGGAAAATGGATATTTTCAGATATCAGACATACATCACGCATACATCGGGATAGTATCCACAGTATGACTGTCCAAAGTGAAATAAGCACAATTATTTAATAGAAATAATGCAGTACGGAGTACTGAAAAGTAATAATTAAGATATGCTTTTCAAAATAAGTTTAACTATAGTTTTAGGTGAAGTCAATTTCCCAGTGGGAGTTTCTCATTGCAGAATATTTCATCTAACCTCTTCCTAGGATTGTGACACTTTTGCTGAAGGTCACATGTTAAAAGTGGAGATGCAGATCAGTGAAGCTGTGTGCCATGTTTTACACAGGGAATTCAAACTTGGTTCTTCCAAGAGCACTCTGCTTCTAGTACAACAAACAGTACAGCATGCTTTGTCCCTCATAACTTGGCTTGCTGAGCTAGCGTTGTGTAATATCGTAATAAACATATTTTATCATTTTACCCATTATCTTGTTTATGTTTGTATTATGTTAAACACTAGGCCCATTCAAAACAACCTTCTTTTATAGGTTACTAAGGGGGTCCCGTGCAAGGAGAATGTTGGGGTCAATAAATTTAAAGTGCTTTTGGGGGTACATTGCCACTACTCACTTCTGTATGCAAAGGGTTTTGCTTATTGTTTTATTAATAAAAGACATATGAACGCCTTCAGGTGTATCATGATTTTCTGCCAAGTGTTTTTTAGAGTGCGTCTTTCCCATTAATAATTAAGTAACGGATAAAAAGGCTTTTGGAGGCACTCAGAGTTTTTCTGCTCACTTCTTCTTGACAACAGAAGAAACTTTCCCAACAACCTCGTTTGTTTTTTACTCCTGGAAAACATCAATATTTCTGTCAAAATCTGCGCAACCTGATAGTCTGTTATGAAGAGAAGGTTTTATTTACATTGACATTGGTGAGGTGATATTTCAATGTATTGTTTTTATTGTGCTCGTCTCGTAAATACTGCAGGCTAGAAGACAAAGGGCAAATTTGTAAAAGTATTGTTTTGGAAAAGCAACTACAGTAACTAGGTACTGTTCTTTTTGTCAAAGCTGTAACGTGTTCTGTGAAAAGGCAATAGCTAATGACTGCCACGTGCATTGAAATAAGAATCCTTTATTTCATTGGGTAAGTCATCAGAGAACAAATTCTCATTTACAATGGGGTGTCTGCATTTCTACTGCAGGGCATTTTACTGGTGAAAGGGTACGGCAGTAGTGGCCCACCTGGGGTTTGACTCCACGATCTTCTGGTTACAAGTCCAGAGACATAACTATTCTTCCGAAATGTACCAGCTAATGTGAGTTGGAAGTGTAGTTGTTGAGATTGATGAGAAGAATAAGTAGTTCAGTCCAGAGTTCTAGTTGACATGCTATGTGCAATATGATGTAATACCAAGATTAGTATTTGGTCATTCTAACACCAATGGCAAATCTGATGTAAGTTTGCTGTGAATTCTTTGTAGACTTAATGCTATGCCCTCTCCAAGGATTTCCTCATAAATTAAACACTTGCATGGAATAAATTAAGACAGAACAATATAAGCATTTTTTTATTGCATTGAGTAGTTCCCTTATAACAGAGCACTCTGAGAAGATATTTGCTCTTGGGTCATGTATTACTGTTGATTCCAAATCTTATATAATGAGCAGGAGTTTACAGGGCCAACTATGTGACACAGTTTATCATAGCAGTAGTGGTGTTTTGATCTTTTGGTAAAGAAAGAATTGCAAGAAAAGTGTTTCCTTAAGTTACAGTATATGGTTTTTGTGGTAAATGTCCTATAATAAGATAAGACTTTATTGATCCCAAAGGGGAATTGATGTGTTACAGCAGTCCAGCCAAAGACAAGCAAAAAACAGACATCAGAATAGATGAAAAATTAAAATAAGTACAGTAATACAAAATAAATATAATATAAATACATAGGTGTGTGCAAAATATGCTCATAGTCACTGTAAAAACAATAAAATATGCGCAAAATGTGCATAGGTATATTCAGATTGAGTGTCCCAGAAAAAAGTACAATGGAGCAACATGCTGTCCATAGACGAGCAAATGACGGGCTAACAGTCCTAACCTAGGGCAGCGTTATACACCCTGACAGCCTCCGGGAGGAAAGACCTGCGGAAATGTTCCCTTGAACACCGTAGCTGGAGCAGTCTGTTGCTAAAAGTGCTCCACTGCCCAGTAACAGTCCCATGAAGCGGATGAGAGGTGTTGTTCATGATGGCTGTGAGCTTGGTCAGCATTCTCCTCTCAGCCACCACCGCCAGGGGGTCAAGACTCATCCCCAACACAGTGCCAGCCTTATCTCTTGTCATGATGCTGCTGCCCCAGCACACAACAGTGTAGAAGATGGCCGCTGCCACCACTGATTCATAAAAAATGTGTAGCAGTGTCCCCCACACACCAAAGGACCTGAGCCTCCTAAGAAAAAAAGTCAGCTCTGACCTTTCTTGTGCAGGGCGTCAGCGTTACCAGACCACTCCAGCTTATCATCCAGGTGTACCCCTATGTACTTGTAGGACTACACCCCCTAAATGTCCTCACCCTGGATGGAAACAGGGTTCAGCGGAGACTTATTCCCTCATTTCTTTAGTCTTGCTGGTGTTAAGCTGAAGATGTTAAAATGACACCACTCCACAAAGTTGGAAATCAAGCTCCTATATTCTCACTCCCTCCCCTCCCTAATACACCCTACAATTGCAGAGTCATCGGAAAACTTCTCCAGACATGCCTCAGAGTTGTACCTGAAGTCAGAGGTGTAGAAGGTGAACAGGAATGGAGCAAGGACAGTCCCCTGTGTAGCCCCAGTACTGCCAACAACTTGTTGGGACACACAGCTCTGTAGCCGTACGTACTGTGGCCTGCAGGTCAGATAGTCTATAATCCACGACACCAGGGGAGTGTCCACCTGCGCCACCCTTAGTTTATCTCTCAGTAAGTGTGGATGGATGGTGTTAAAGGCACTGGAGAAGTCAAAGAACATAACTCTCACAATGCTCTCTGTCTTCTCCAAGTGAGAGTTAGCTCTGTGTAGCAGATATAATTAAAGTGTTGCAAGGAAGACGTGTGAGTTTACTCCCATATTGGTAGAGCTGAAGTTGTGCATGTGTTTGAGCTTGATCTTGGAACACTTTGGAATAATCTTTAAAAATTGGGGTTAAATATCTTTTAGATTTGTGGAGAGGTTTGAAATGTTATTTTCAAAGAATAGCGAAATAAGGCGTGATCATTTTTCTCATCCACTGTTTCAAACCTTCGCTGCATTATTGATGTTTTCAGTGCTTTTACCTTCAGTTCTCTCAGTGGCCTTTGGGCAGTATCTAGTCATCCTGCTGTCTTATCTCAGTTGCTTCTGGTCTTGTGCTTGTTTGCTTTAAGGTATTCATGCTTAGCTAGTCAAATATGTTATTTTTCCGCCTTTTCTGTCTTACCCTGGTAAACTCTCCACCCCCCCCCCCCCCAACTTTCCTGATCAGTGATGGTTCATTTCAGTCTTTTTCCTCAGTTATGGACTTTACCAGATCTTCTTTATGCTCTCATCTTATTTTGAAGCTGTACCTGTAGCTCTATGATGATTTTGTGCAAGATTTCCTTTGATTTTATTTAGCTTTCAGTGTAGTCTAGAAATGTTTGATTAGACTTTTGTTAAGGAAATAGAGTGGAATAAGTGATAATTAAAATAACTATTTATAACCTCCACTTGTCAAAGATATGTCAAAATATATCCAAGTAGTTGGTATAGTTTGAGGCACCTGAGTTCTTTATTTCATGCAAAGCTCTGCCAAGACAGTAGTAAATAAGAGGCAAACCAAGACAAATGTTTAATAATAATAACACAATTAGACAACACGCAATGTTACAAACATACAACATAAAACATAACGCCATTTACAGAAAAAGACAGAACAAGGCCTATATTCTGACATCCCCTAAAACGCAGACTGCTGACCCAGTAATCAGAAGTCCTATATAATGCCTGAACAGTGTAATGAGAGAGAGTAAACCTGTCCTAAATAAGACCCAGAGCTAAATCTCCCTATAATACCAGATGCCCCAATGTGAATGGAAATCTATCTCCTTATTTTAAAAATTCATCATTTTTGAGGGAGAAGATCTTTAGTCTGAGGATTCCACAAATAAGGAAATCAAGAGTTTCCTAAAATAAAGGATGGCATGTGCTCTTGAACAAGGTCCTCTTATCTGCCATGCTTCTTCTCTGTCTGTTCCCTTCCATTGTTCTTCTTGTCTATCTTCCGTTCTTCCTGTCCCATCCTTCTCTTTCAGTCCATTTTGACTGATGTATTATCCTCTTAACTTTGTGTGTTGTTTGGAAACACCTGTTAAGTGATCTTGAACTTGTTTTCTTCTACTCCTTCCCTGCTGTCCTGTGTAGTCTGCCTCGTGTGGTGGTTTAGTGTTTTATTTGGTGTTAATGTCATGTTGTAGCCTGCTGAGAACAGTCTGTTGTTTGGTTCATGTTGGTGAGGTTCTAAGTTTTATTCATTATATGGGAGCAGATGAGCAGATGCACCAGGACGTCAACTTACTCTACTTCACTGCTGTAGATATCGCTTGTCATGCCTGAAGAAGTTGTTTTTTTGAGGTGCATAGTAGGAGGAACATATTGCAAGTTTACCTTCAGTTTTTCTCTTTATAAATATTTTCAATTGGCTGCAGCCCTGTCAGTGATATTTTTTATCTGTCTGGTTGGGTGATGTGAGAGTTATACTTTATCTTTAGTCTCTTTGTACCACTCCCCTGTTTCTGTTGGAAAAGGAAAAAAATATATACTGGTTGTTTTATGTGGCCTTTAACTTAAAATTCCCTTCTTGTAACTGAAGCCATGTTTCTGACCCAGAATTAAATTTAAATCCGAAAGGAAACGTAAGTGATTTGGTTTTGCTGTCTTTTACTTTTACTTTGTTTTAATCAGAACCATGATGTTTTCTCTCAGCCTGTGCTTAAACACAGAAATTCTACATTACAGATAATTTTATATGACATTGGACTGCAGCAAGAGAGCAGGTGTGCTGTAGGGTCTTACAGTACTGAGAATGTGACATATTTGATTGTTCCTTTGTAATAGAAGCTTTATTGCATCTGTGGCAATGGCTAAAAAAACAACACATTGTGAAGAATTCCACAAGTTATATTTAATCTTATATTCTGCCCTATTTGATATGGAGTTTACAGTTTTACTTTCTTTTTTCTTTTCACGTTAAGCTTTTGTAGTGGAGACATTTTTTTCCAGATTTCTAAATAACTACTGCTATGCTTGTTGATTCAGATTCAAACAGGAAAGCATAGTACAAATCCAACACTTGAACAATGAAGAAAAAAGTATCTTTCCTCTGTATTACAATGGGCTGTGATATGCAGTAGGGTTATCTTACAGACTTAGTCCCCACTATGATTAAACCAGCACAACGCTTATGCACTATAGGCTGCATGATGGATAAATATAATGTGTGATGTTGGTGACAAAATGCAAAGTCTGACATAAACTTGATTAATTTTTGTCTCCCCATCCTACAACACAGCTGCCTTACTACTAATTGGTTGGTTTTGCAACTTCTTAACCAGGGTTTAAACTTATCAATGTAATCGTAGGGTTTATGGGATGGTGAACTAATACAACATTCAAGTTCTATAAAGATACACAGGTTTCAAAAATCGGATATGGAGTTTTTTCTTACCATATTTTATTCTGTTAGCGCATGAGAAAGAACCACACTAATGATGGTGGCTGCATTTTTAGTCTCAGTTGGAGAAAGTGTCATTCTGTGATGCTCTATTGCATGTATTGCATTGGTTGGTTTGATGGGATTAGAGCACTAAAAACTGCTAATTCATCTGATTTCCAGGTTTTCAGGTTTTACTGTCCGCATACAGGGGCTCACGCACGTTGGAATTAACCGCTTAGAGCTGATTGTAAAAAGTTACCTTACCTGAAATAACATCTATGCTTAGTTAGTTTGGTGTCTTTTTTTATCCCCTGCCTTAGAAGGAGAAATGAGCTCTGTGAACTGTGTCAGTGGGAGGTGTAATTTGCAGAGTATTAACAGGCGGCCTGCGCCTGTGCCCGTGTAGGCGGTACGAATCCCCAGTGCCTCTGCATTAATGATGGCCGTGATACATAGCGCTGATGCTCCCAAAGGATGTAGATTAAAACTGCCCATATTAACTGCTCTTTGGGGATTATTTCAACAGAATTTGTTTCAATACAGTGATGCGAATGGCAGGTTTCTTGGTGGTGGCTCCGTTTTTAAGAACTAGAGGGACGAAAATGGGTATTTTCTTACGTCGGTGTAGTAGAGACTTGGAAAGTGCCATGACAGTTCCTCTTGAAAGGCCTGTTTTCTTTGTTCAGTTTCTGGCTCTAGTTTGTTGTAGGTATGGTAGTCATTAACTCGACTTCTTGGCTGTGCTGTTTGATATTTAATCTTGTCAGTTTAAGTTAATTGTCGGTCATAAAGATTTATAGAAATACATAAAAGTAACTCGTAAAAAAGAGGATAGTGATTTTGTCAAAAAATCATCCTTCTTATAATACACAATGGCTGTACTAGAGTTCTTTAAACCTTAATTATTTACTGCATCTTTGCTACAGAGCGGACCTTTACTGTATCTGGCAGTATCTCAATGTCTTCCTTTCCAACAGCTGATACAGTTTCCATGGCTGGAACGGTGGCTTTTGCATGGTCCGTTAACTTGGCCAGAAAGCTGTACGTACAGAAAATCCCTCACTGTGGCGAAATAAGGGAGTGTCAAAAGTGTCAGCCACAACCACAGCCTTCCACAGCTGTTTGATTAAAGATGCACCTCCCGTTCTCCATCTCCTCTGCATTCCCTTTGTCAATAATCATTAACTTGGAGGAATATGAACACTTGAATAATGTCCCTCTTAGTCATAGTATTACAGTACATAATACATTAAAGAATTAGCTCGTCGGAAAATAATGGAACTGCCTCTTATGCTTCCTGCCTTACTTGTAAAAGCATACAAATGAAAGCCTTGTAGATGTAGAGACATCAGCTCTGTGATCAGAATGCATTGCACAATTGGTGCTCAAGATATTTCGCTATCTACCCTGAGCCTGAGGTTGAGTCATTGCATGCATTGCCTGTGAAACTGATGTGTGCATACTGTAACATCACAGTTTAAAAACAATAGTGTTACAAGTGTCAGCCATTGCCACTCACATATTACCCTTGGGACAACAGGGCATTACTAAGGCAAGTGCATCAGATATTACAGACACAACATTAAAGAGCAAAGACTCAGTTCATTGGATGTTATACAATGCATCACTATCCTGTAGAGTTTTCTGGTGAATTTGTCTTTTGTGAAGAATCCTGAATTTACGAAGTTCATCTCCATCAGATCAGCTTGGGTGTGGAGAAATGCTGACAACACTCCAAAAGCCCTCTTAGTAGAGAACAGTCAAATGCTGTGGCATCAGTGTCATGCGGTAACCTGCTGTTTGGTTTGCTGGGAAAAAAAATGGCCTTCTCGTTTTTGATGGTCATTAAATTGCTGACGGTTTTCTAGAGAAGTATTCTACAAAGCCACATCCTACCACTCTTCCATCGAGGTGATTTACAGTCTCACTCCCATACTCTTCAGGAGGCAGTGCCACTTACCACTCTGCCAAAATGAAGACAAAATGGTGGAGTGAAAAGGGGGTTAAACATCTACTCTGACCCTAATATGAACCCCACAAAACACATAAGAGAGGGAACTAAGGGAATTATCTACACTGCTCGTCAGTTCTGAACAGTTTAATCATAAGGATGGTTGCAAATGAGATGAGGCCATTGTGTCCATCTGGCCCCTTTCAAAACGTATTAATCCAAGGATCTCATCCAGCTGTTTTATGAAGGAAGCAAAATATTGGCTTCAACCACATGACTGGGTCCCTTGTTCCAAACTCATACCCTTTCTTCGGTTGTTCTTTGTTTTAAATTACTCTAATTACTTCCACGTAATTTCCACTTATGTGCTCTGGCTCGTATTTCATTGTTCATTTTGAAGCTGTCCACTGTGTTGACTTTGTTGATGCCTTTGAGAATTATGAATACTTATATCAGGTCCCCTTGTAGCCTCTCTAATTAAGACTAAAGCTCGGTTCTTTCAGCTGGTCAGTGTAGGGCATTCTTTTAGGTTCCGAAATGCGCATTCAGTATTTGCTCTTTTCTGGGCTGACTGTGGAGAAGCAATATTTTTGCAGCGTGGTGACTAGGCACGGGTAGGACACTGCAATATCATGAATGGTAATTCTCTATACGTGTTCACATAAGGGCAAAGAAAGGGTTACTTGCAACTTGCTTATGATTCTGGCTTGTTTAACCGAGATCTTACATTTTTCCATCCATTTTCTAATCACTTCTTCCAATTCAGGGTCATGAGGAAGTTTGATATCCTGACAAGCAACAGGCGCAAAGCTGGATTCACCCTAGATGGGACACCAGTCCGTTGCAGCGCTGACAGACCGTAACACACACGCACTCACAAAAGAGTCAGTTTGCCCTGAAGCCATTTAACCTACCAGTATGTTTTTGGACTGTGCGAGAAAACTGGAGTACCTAAGCCGTGTCCCAAATGCCACACTAAACTCTTTCTCCATGTCCACTCTTCTGTGAAGTAGAATGAGTGTCGACCTAAAGGGAAACCACAGTTATTGAATCCTGGTAACACAATTAATTAAACAAATCTTGAATCAAGCACTAAATCATGAACTGTGTGAAAGTACTGTAAATCGCCATGTTGTAACAAACCACAGGTCTTGAGGGCAAGAGCAAAAGTTTGCACAAATTGCGATGTGAAGCATTGAACACTTCCCGCTCACTAGTCACCCCAATTACTAATGTAATGAACGAATACAGGTTATGCAACAGACATTGCACAGCAGGAATGTTCCAACATGATCTGTATGTAGTGTTAACAAGTAAGTAGTATTTGTTGGCAAAACCGTCTCGAAATCTAAAGTAATATTTCTATTGGATTAAGAGATGTATTCACAAGCCTTCTTGTTTGCAATGTAATAGGGACGCTTCACATCACTGGAAGTTTCGTTGCCTGCTTCTGAATCCCAAGATATGTTGCTGCACATATCTGGAAATTTGATCTATTTTGTCCTGGAAATTGGGATGTTTTAGAAGTAACTTTGTGCATTTTACTTTTATTGTGGTTTGAAATGCACATATCAGTGCTGATTCTTTCTAACACCGAAATATAAAAATAACATTGCAGTTTCCCTAAAAAGTGCATAAGCATTCAAGGGTGCACCCTACAAAAAGGGTGATGGGACGCCCTCGCACATTGGTTACATGGCTCATGGTCAAAATGCTTTCTGTTGTTGCTGCTGTTTTCCACTGCTTCTTTTGCAGTGCACATTTGCAAAAAATGTTTCAAGGGAACTTTTCATGCTCCACTCACAATTTGATGACGTTGAGTGTCATCTTGTCTGTCCCTGCACACATGTAGTGACGCATCGTGTTGATTCACTTTGAGCAGGTACAACACAAAAAGGGCAAAGTAAACTAAGGAAAACTTGGCAATACCACTCTCTGCTTATTCAAAGCTTGGTACTATTAAATACATTTCATCTCGTCTGTCCCAGTACAAAAATGACAGTACGAGGAACGTAGCGTGTTCATTCAAAGTAAACTAAATAAGATAAATCTGGCCATACCTCAAAGCTTTGTACTGTTAAATACTTCATCCTTCCGTGTACAAAATACATTGCAGGTTAAACAAATATTCATCGCTCAAAATGAAGTGGTTAATAATCGCTTTATATCAACATTTCTTACCAAGAATAGATACAGTATGAATTTAAAGTAGACTAATGAAAATTTGTTCTGAATTTTAAAACTGTAAAAAAGTTAAATTTGACTAATGTGTGAATTTTGTATTCTCAATGGCAGCATCCCCTTGCTTTGATACGCGAGAACATGAAACATTGTCATTCCACAAGGATTTGGGGGTAGTTCCCTTCAGCGAAGTCCGCTCCGATGCAGACTTCAGAAAGGGCACATTGTGTGCACTTGTGAGCATGTTTGTGAAACACAAATTAGAAATGGGACACCCTGAGCCCTTGCAAACCTGAGCAGGAATGTAAATATGAAGGACTCAAGACCTCAGCTATGCATACTGGGACAAGGCCCTAGAGGAGATCCTAGGGGAGAACATACTCTAGACCCTAGGGGCAAACAGGGGAGACCATACTAACTCCACACAGATAGCACGCGAGGAGTTCAACCCAGCGCCACAGTGACTCAAGGCAGCAGTGCTGTTCACTGTGCCACCGTGCTGCTCTAGTCCAGTACAACAAAATCTAAAAACAATATATTTTTCTGTGGATGTAAGAAGTAATGTTTAAAACTTCCTTCTCAGTCCTAAGAAAAAATAATTTTAAAAATCCTTTAGATCTTTGGAGAAATAATAACTAGCATCTTATTTATTTGAAAATGGCAGAAATGAAGTAGACTGTTTCATTTTGTAATGATCTAAACCAAAATGTATCCAGATCCTCAATTTCATGTTGTGTTTTTTTGGACTGTGGTTTGGAGATGGCGAGAACATTATTAAGGGAGCTGTGTGACTAAGTCCCGTCACAAGGGACACAGTTTTTACGTCTGACTGTTACAGCACCTTGGTTTCCTGAGGGGTCCTGAGTGTGGCTTTGATAAGGAAGCCACAGAGGGCTTAGTTAGCTCTTCCTGTCTCTGGTTGTAGCCCCCAGCAAGATCTGTTTGTCATCCACCACAGGTTACGGTTTCACGTAGTGCATGGTACATTTTCCAAGTTTTAATCCTGCGCTGTTGCATTTGGAGTTTATTTCCATGGCAACCATTACTTTCAGGCTTTGACGTTGCCAACTACCTGTTAGAATTTTGCCCCTCTGAAGATCCTGAGCATACTTCAGTGTTCGAGTGTTGAAAAATAGTTATTTAAAAAAAAATGTATGTGTAAATCATGCACATTGTGAGGAAGTCTTTCTTCAGAATTGATAAAATATTGCCAATGGGGAAAACTGGAAACCCTTGATAAGATAAAGACAGGTAATTAAAAACATGATCCGCTTGCATTCTTTTTATAGAATGTGTCCTTCTTTTGCAATATTATCTCTTTTCTTATATTTACTTTTCAGATCAGTTCAAGAGATATTATGTTTAGATAAACCTGTTTTTCTCTTGCTAATGTATTTTACATTTGCGTTTAAATTAATCATTTCTTTGAAAAATGGCCTGTGCTCAATGTAAAAAGTGATGAGTATGGCAGCCGCGTTTATCCAGAGCAATATCCACAGCTGGGCATTTTACCGGGACAGTTGGCATTAAGTGCCTTGATCATAAGTACAGCAGCAGTGCCCATCTGGAGTTTGAACCTGTAACCTTCCAGCTTAAAGCTTCCTGAGCCCTAACACTACTTCCCTAACCACTCCTTTCTTACCTTCTGAAATCTTTCAAGATTTAATTTGAAATTTACTTAATAAGGATTTGAAGTCCTTGAAGCACGTTAGTTGTTCATTTGTGAAAAATGTTGGTTAATACTATGTGAACATCTGTACATTCATTGTCTTGTCTTCTGTGATGTGACAAATTACTTCCCCAGTCTGACATTCTTACATGGAAATTAAAAATATACAGGAAAAAAAACTTTATACTTTCATTTTGTAAGGTCTTTCTGTGTGTTGTTTTCTTGTTTCAATTTTTTCCCTATGTAAAAAGTAAGCCCTAGGTCCAGCTACCTCAGATGATATCACAACATAAATGTTTCTTGAAAGAATGAATTAATGATGATTTCGACATGGGAATTCCTATAAAATTGCACTGCCCTCCAATGTGAGTTTCCATAAAGCAATTATAAGCAATTCTGCTTGTGTGCAGTACGAGGAAAAAGTAATTCCTTAGTCAGGAGAGAGAATTAAATTAAAGGTATCACCTCTGGAGACAGAACAAGAGTAACATTTTGTTTCATTAAGGATGTTCTTTCTGCATTTAATTTACATACAATCATTTGCCAAAATGTGAAATTTTAAGTACAGTATGCTGCAGTGTGTAGTTGTATCACAACTGCTCAGGCATTGGTTTACATTCAAGTATTACCTGTCAGTCTGAATGAATTATGAGCAAATGAAGAATTTTCTCTTAGGCATCATTTTGTGAAGAACTGTTACATACTTGGGGATTTATTGCTTGAATTGAATACCAGCATGCTTATATTTACTTTCATTCTCTGTCTCATTTAAAACTGCGGTTCTTCTTTGTTTTGATCTTGCAGAAACAACTCAATGTAGCATTTAAAAAAAAGAAGAGGTCAAGCACAGTCAGTGGAAGTGTCCTGGTGTATGAGCTGTATCGTCACCTGTGGACGTTTGAAGGGTCTTGGAGTATGCAGCCATATTTCTGCTACTCATTTGCATCACATAGACCACTCCTTCTGTTTTGCATCTTCAATTAACATTTGTTTGGTAAAAGAAAATAGCAGCAGGAAGCATGGATGACGGATTTCTGTATCTCTTTAATATACTGGATACTAAAACAGTGTTTGTATTTTTGAGTGGATGTTTCATCATTAGGGAGAGAGATGTTGCCTTTTTTCCTTTATCCCGCATTGCAAAGTACATGGTATACTGTCTGTATGCCACATAGTATACTATGAGTACTTTATGCTATGTACAGTATATACTAGACCACATGGCAGATATAGCAGATGGTAAATGGTCTTCAGGGTGTACTGCAGAGAATGTGGAGACACAATTTAGTAAGGTTATCCCCTTCACCTTATACAGTAAATGTTCAATGGTGATTATAAGCATTGAGGACAATATGAACAAATCTATTTAGATTGAGGATGACCATTCTTCCCACTAAAATTGGAGTAAACACTATAGTAATAGTTATAGTAGTAATAGGTCAAAGTTAAACTAGGTAAAAAAAAGTTAAGCTCTGTTGTAAAGCTATGTGTACAAGTAGATACGACTATTGACATCCTGTGAATTATAGTTTTTTTTACTAATGCATGAAGTGTAATTGCTGTTCACATCAATTTGTTTTCTAAATCGTTTAAATGCTCATGAAATGGTCATTCTTTACATTTGCTGGAGAATTAACTAAGTCTTCTAATACTTCTGTCTCTACTGAAATTGAAGGAGGACTTTTAAAAGATAGATAAGGCATGCAATGATCCCTTCTTCTTAACGGGAGTGCCATTCCTCTGATATTATTAGCACATTGACCAAAATGAGCAGTATGTACTATTTGAGCCAAGGCTCTCTGGTAAGAAATTGATCTGACATTGAAGCGATGTAATGAGAAAGTGTCATTTAAAAAGCTGTTGCTTTGGACGTGTTGTATTCATAAACTGCTATATAGGATTTTTATTGCCGTACCTGCTATGCTGTTCTGAAAGGATGAATATGGACTCACCACTCATATGTGATTATAAATCTGTTTCCAGACTGCTATGAAATGTGCACATCAGGGTTATCACTTCATTTTAGATTTGTTTTTCTCCTGGGGTTGAACATGACCTGAAACTTCTGCCAGGGGATTTTGGTGAAACCCTAGTATTTAAAGTGTATTTCTTAACCATTCAAAGCCCAGGAATTGGCATGCTGGTGTCTGCAGTGAACACCTTCCCAAACACTGTGGTCATCGTTGTTGTTTCAAGGGTTGAACCGCTGAAGAAAGTGGAATTAATCTGAACACATTATACTGGTGGAAATGCTGAGTTGTGTTGATTGACTTGTTAATGTCAGAAAAATGTCAATAATGTTAGAGCATTTGCTGATGAGTGTATAGTCGTTGGGCTTATGAGACTCGGGGATATCGAAGTGTGAAGCGCTGGAATAACGCAAAGACTGAATGAATCCGGGTGAGCAGTATCACACTGCAGTCACAACCAGGGATTTGACATCTGTGTGCTGTTCATGGGTGACTTCTGCATCTAGTTAAAAGGCTATCAGAGGTGCAGATAAAAATGTCTGTCGCATAACAAACTCAGTAGGGCCTTTTCTAAGTGTATTCAGAGACGTCTGTTCTTTCCAACAGGGGGTTTGTCTATGACAGCAGGAACAACCTTCAGATGAGAGGCTTGGTGGTGCTTCTGATCTCTAAAGCTGCTGGCCCTAGCACTGCCACCACAGACCTTCTACAGCAGGACATGGTCAGTGGAATCTACCCCAGGTAAGGCCAGGGATAATGAGTAAGGCTTTCCTGCAGTCACTCTGCCTGGCTTAGCTCAGACTGCTTTTAATAAGGGAAAAAAAGAAAAGAGTTTTTAAGAGTAGTGGAACTTTTCTGTCAGAACAGACAACACTAAGCCTCAGAGACAAGCACACTACGTACAATATTGAGTCTGTGCTCTAATGAGCCAATGCTCCTGGGATGTTGATTTCTGTTTCACACTCTGCCATCATTACTGTAACAGGAGCTTGTTTCAAAGAGTGCTGTTCGCCAGTGAAGTAACGCACAGCGTTTAACTTGTGTTAACTGTATTTATCTGCTGTATGTCCAAAAACTCTCTTAAAGGCCTGGAGTCTCATACAACATGCTTGATGCATTCCTTTGCATGACTATGTGTGCAAAATAAAATCCTGTTCATGTTGCAAGGTCCAAAAGCAGAGGCAAACATCAGTCCATGTTGAGTTTGCTGCTCTTACTGTAGAAGACTTTCCCCTGAAAACTGAAGCACATTGATTTGACAGTGTAAATACATGTGACTTATACTGGCTCTAACTGTTATGTACACCCACATTTTCCTTATTTTTGCAGTTACAGTTCCCATGTTAACTGACAAAAACATTCTTGACTTCTCCTATGTAATATAGAAGCATGTCTTGCAAAGAACATATTTTCAGATTGTGCTAAGTGTAAAATCAAACTGAATTATATTAAGGTGAATAATAATTCTAATAAAGCAGAACTGTCCCAAATGGCCATTCAATTCCGATTGCATGTATAAGGTCCAATTTAGCAGTCAAAAACAGACCGCTGTTTCTTCCATATATACAGAATGTGTTATAATACCATAATACTTGAAAAATACAGCAGTTCTAGGCTTGTCTATAGCCCTGCTGAATAGTCCAGATGTTTTTACTGTATGTAGCAGTAGTGCATGCGTAGGCCAAAAAACCTGGGTTTGTGTCCTGCCTGGGACTTTCCAATAGGGATATGAATGAATTAAGCTTCCTTGCTTTGAGAGAGTTATGGGGTATGCAAAGTGCTTAGCATCATATCTCTCTTCGCTCTTGAAAAGTAGTTGGTTATGCTGGTATTGTGCAACCTAAAGTTGAGCCATGTCTGAAAATCCAAGGATACTGCCTTAAGGTTTATATACTGTATCTACTACCTTGCGGTGCAAGCAAGCTCTGATGTGGTTTAATGCATGCCATGTCATTGCAACCTAACGCGTACTGGGGTCGTTTCAGTACTGGAGCCTATTATTAGAGACTGCACAGAATAAAAATCACCAGACTGCTATAGTAAGTTAACAAGTCAAATTCTTTAGTAATTCCAAAATAGGAGAATCATCAAACACTGTTGATGTAGAAATTTACTAAATTTAGGACTAAATTCGATATTGGGCAAACAACTCGCAGATAACATTTAGCATGCAAAGTTCAGTGTGTTCTATGCAAGTATCGGAAACATACACTGTAAATAGAAAAGGGGAAATGCAGAGTTTGAGAGAGACCTACGTAAATATATAGACACACCATTTTCATCTTTTGGACAATGTGGGGAATCTTGGGAGGAATACTGTTAAAAATGTAGAATTTAAATCAAAGGATGCTGTGTTAAAATTGTAAAAGAACACTTAGAATATTGAGTAAAACATTGGTCAAGATACTTCTGTGGAGCCTGGAATCAATCCAGAGAAGAACAACTACAGTAGATACATTTCTAGGCTTGAAGGAATGTCCTACACAAGATATTCTGTAATTTGCTACTGGCAGGACTAAGGATAGTGTCCACATGGTGGGATCCTGTGTTATCCCTGAAATGCTTGTGTGAGTCCTCTTCCTTGTTTCAGTCAATCGAGTTCTGATATTTTCTTGCTAATAAAAGAGCTATATGTTACCAGTGTGTGGCCTGAACATTTTAGTTTTCTAAGCCAAGTTTTCCAGTACTTTCTGGGAAATGTACTGCCTAGCCTTACACGTTCTGTTTTCCTCTCTCTGAGGTTGGAAGTAACCTCAGTTTTGCGAGACACATTGTACCACATATATGTTTGCAGGTATCCATCTGGAATAACAGCCTCACAACTACATTTAGCCTTTGGCACGTACATTATGAATTAGCACAAGCCATCCCTAACCAAGATGGGGAAAAGCCCAATGCCAAAAAATAGAGGTTACATGAGGGGAAAAATGAAGGCTCCTCTTAGTACCTTGAAACCGGACAGCTGTTGTTTTGAATTTGCTCCAGTGGTACAAAGAAGAGAAAGAGGGATTTTGTTATTCTCATTAGCCAGTTAGACACCGGCTTGACACCAACTTGTCATTTCAAAGAGGCAACACTGTTCCTGTCTGCTGTCTCAGTTTAACAATTCATAGAAAGCTGTAGAGACCCCATTATACAGAGAGAGCTACTGAAATGCTATTATATCTTGGCTGAAAAGCAAGCTTCCTTCATAATGCCCAGGGCAAGGTTAAAGGTCTTCTTTCCTTGCCTGCAGAAATAAAATTGAATTCAGTAACTCAAAGAAGAGATTTCTACACACTGCAATTCAGTAAGCAGTCTATATTTCCCTATTATGGTAGCAGTAAGGTAGTTACATTTCATTTTTATCTAGTATTAAATGAAAAAAAAAACTTAAAATCTGGGTAACGGAATATATAAAGCTGTGTTTGTTATATTTCTTAATATGCATTGCTTTATTTTATTACTCATTGATTTATAAGATATGGTTGAGGTTTGTAGTCAGAAAACTTTCAATTTGAAGATGGGGTCAAGCTGCAGTGTATCCCATTATTTATGAACGTTAATCAGATGTGGTTACTCCAATAGCAGATTCTGACTTTCTTACAATTCCTTTCTGGGTGAGTTAATGAGTGTCTGAATTGCCCTTATAATTAGTTTTTTTTGTTATAGCCCAGTACACTGAAAATCTCCTGTGACCCCACTAGCCCTGTACAGCCCTTTGTATGGGCTGTTTTATCAGCAAGAAATTTAGTAAATGTTAAAAAGTAGTATTACACTGTGCCCTCAGCTGTCATGAGCAATACCCTATCAAGAAACCTTTTGGAGCTACACTATCAAAACTGCTTTGTTTTTCGTTTGAATTAATTCAATTTTCTTGAATGTTTTTGTTTTTCCTCCATAAATCAAGGTAAATCAATAAA
This sequence comes from Lepisosteus oculatus, assembly GCF_040954835.1. Classification (NCBI taxonomy): domain Eukaryota; kingdom Metazoa; phylum Chordata; class Actinopteri; order Semionotiformes; family Lepisosteidae; genus Lepisosteus; species Lepisosteus oculatus. The sequence goes on from NC_090697.1 coordinate 34,432,001, forward strand.
ATAAAATGAGAAGGAGTGGTTTATGTGGTTTCATTAGCAGTTGCTGAACTTGTGTTTATTACTTGGTCAGTAATCTGAACAGGTCATAGGAGAGTGCTCTTTTTTAGAACTCTGGTTTTTTAACATGCTGTGGTTTAATTTGGAGAAGCAGCAGGAACATGAGGGAAACGCAATAGGAATAAAGAAAAGAAATCCTACACATTTAACTGTTTTTTGCGGTTTTCAATAAGAGATTAAGCTGAGATCAGACTCTCTCAATGTGATATTCCAGGATCACAATGCAAAGGCAAAATATCAATTTAAGTTCAGACTTGTTTGATCTTAAATATGTCATTTTTCACCAGGATTAACCCGTGTGAAGTTGATCTTTGTCAAGGCTCTTATAACCCAATAAAATCCCAAAGCTTCAGAGCAGTCTACAAGGTTGCAGCTTTGCATAAGGCATTATAGTGAGTTTCCCTAAATTCCCTGTGAGCATGCCCTGGGCCAGCCCTTGAGGGAGTCCCCTCTTAGCTAAGGGTCTTTTTCAGCACTGCACACGTTGCATTCACCCCTCATCCCAACAGTCTTTTGTAGGAATAGAGTGTCGAGAGTCGACCAACTTTGGCGATACAGTGAGGCTCATATACCACACAAAGAAAGGGACATCCAATAAGTCTTGGTAGTATTGACATTGCTGCATATTGAATGCAGCTTCCAGCCCTCTGGGAAGGGGAGAAGTCACGTTATAATCTGTTCTTCGCTTTCTCAGCTCTGCGCAGCCGACATCCATGATCGTCAGGGATTTCATTTAGGAAAAAAAGATGCACGTCTTATATTGATGAGAAGAGCAGTTGGAAACCATATGGTTCCTTAATGAGGAAGAAACAGATGCAATTAAGATCAGTTTTATTCAGGTCATATTCAGAGATGACAGGGCGTATCCTGCACAATTTTCCTGGCAAGATGAACTAGTCATCACTGGGGATATCTTTAACTTCCTGGTAATGTTTAGGGTCAATTTGTAATATGCAGACCTTTAAAGCCTTGACTGAGTAGTCAGTGCTTGTTTTTTTGGAGCGCTGCTTTGGGATTAAAAGTGTTCCTTCTTCAAAGCATCGGATTTCTTTCTGGCATTGAAGTTCATTGCCATTTCCATGATGCCTTACAAAATTCAAATACAGGGTGAGTCTTTAAGAAATAGTCTTTACTAATCCACAAATATAATATATTGGTGAAACCTTTTTGCCTTTGCTAAAGAAGTTTCTGTATACAGACTTCTGATGGGGAATCTCCTGACCTCTCCTGACATGGGAATGAAGTGTGAAACTTTTCACAGGTTTTTGACCATACTATGTGGACCTTACTTCCATTTGTATAGTCAATAATGATAAGCCAAGATATATGTGTACTCCACTGGAAAAAAATATCCTCCATCAGCTGGTTCGGGGTGTGTTGGCATCGTCCCTTTATTTACAGTACAAACAGAACTGATTTGTTAACTAGATTAATAAAAAAGGTTGTTCACATGGGTTAATGTTTTAAGCTTTGGTTTATGCTCTGCTTAAAAATAGCATGTCATTTCAGAAAGACTGTTCCCTTTCATATTTTTTAAGAAAAAAAATGAAGACGGATAGTGCTTTAAATGGGCAATTTTATATGCGTATTATGTGTCAGCTGTGCCAAGTAGTTACCAGAATCCAGTGTTATGTTTGGCCATGTCTGTGGTGTTTCAATGACCTCTTTTTTAGTGAGACCTCTGTTGCAGTCACATCAGTGGGTGTGAGGTGTCGGTCTGGTTAGTAACTATTACAAGCGTCCGGTTAATCTTTGCTTTTTTTTCTTGAACCACACCCCAGGCCTGTCTCATTGCCTGCTCCTACAGGAAGTGACTGAATTCTTCCAGTGCTCGGACAGCAGTCACTTCAGACACAGTTTTTTCCCCTGTTATACCATTGCTTGATTTGGAACTGTTATATCTCTCGCTGCATGCTCGCAGCCTTTGCCTAAATAATGTTCTAGAACATCAAAGCCTGTGGTTAACTCAGAAGATTCATTTTTCTTCAATTGTTGATGCATTTGCACCGCAAAGCTGTAATACAAAGGTAAAAATCAGTGGCCTTGTTTACTTATTTATATTAAGTGACCGTTTATACTGTTGACTCTGCTCCAGAATGCATAAGTCAATATCACAAAACCACTATAATTCTGCAAATTCTGCACTGTTTGGCACCAGTCAGCTGCCTTGCTTGGCCTGAGCCCAGGGCCGAATGGCATGTAGTTTCCAGGTCTGGATTGCTGTATGCCTGCAGAGCCATGAGAGGAAACTCTCCATGGGCCTGGTGGCTCATTTCTCAAGTTTTCTATTGTGTGTGTTCCATATTTATGTGTGCGCACGCTGTAAGGGTAGTTTTACATGTGGTAATTACTGGTAGTTAGAATTGCTAGCGGGCAGATTGCTACAGAATTGTCAGCTGTAACAAAGTAATTGAGATTGCATGTGATATTGCCAAGATAGGAAAAGCTATTGATATTTATTCTGAATGTGCTGGAGCTGTTATTCAAAATCCCACCTTTTATTGTAATTAAGTCACAGAAGCAGGGAAAAGAACTATGTTGTGGAACTATTAGCAGTGTTGATAGAAAAAGATTGACAAGTATACATTAGAATAACTGATTGATTAAAGGAATTGCTGGAAATGTACAGAATTAGTAGCAAGTACTACTGCAACGTCTAACTTACTCCTGTTCATGGTATAGGTCATGTTTGGCCCATTTTTTACCTCTACTTAACCGTTGAATGGTTATAACCTTTTCCAGAAATCAAAAAGACCTTACATGATAGAGCAATAATTTAATTGTAGAGATCTCAAATGAGCCTACATTGTAATTCCGTGAAATGTGAAATGTTCAGTAAAACAGTTGTCTGATTGTAACCATAGACTTCATCCTGCTCAAAACATGTAAATCTGGATTGAGTTCAAATTGGCTTTAGAGTTTGATGTCATTGTCTAGACTCTAATCTACTTTTCCTGCACATTTCGCCTTCTCCACTGGGTGGTAGATAAATCGGCAGCCGCACAGAAGAGAAAACCTGCTATAATACAGCTCAGTATTAAATGTGTTTGTTTAGCTCTGTTTTTGTCACTTTAATGTTAATTGTGTTGTGTTAATTGGCCATTTGGGAAAATTAATTAAAATATTGAATTCTGTTTCATTATGCAGACATTTAATTAGTAGTAATTAACAGGAGACTATATCCGGTCTCAAATAAAACCTGTAATGGTATTAGTAATAGGTTTATTCCATGCTGAAAAAAAAGAAGAAAGAAAACACTTCTTCTTCTCTTCTTTTTTTCAGCATGGAATAAACCTATTACAACCTACGCATGCTGACGCAGCAACCCACCTGTAATGGTATTAGTTGTGTTTATCCCTTCCAATTACAACACCTGCCTGACCCACTCTATTCAAATCTGTGCTGGACTTCAACCAGTTTTGGACACCAAACAAAGCTTCCAGGAAATGTAGATTCCAATCTAGGCTATGGTATATGACGAACTGAACAAAATCAGTTATCTGTTTTGAGTTGGGTGAGGTCAGGGGTCACAAAGTCATACAGTTTTTTTTTGTTTTTCTGTTTTATCATACAGCACTGGTATCTCTTTAACTTTTAGAAACATACTCAGAGACCCCCCCTTAATCGGTGATCGTGCTGCTTGCGCCTCAGTCATGTCACTAGCTGACTGTGACTGGGATTGCTGAAGTGGTGATGGGCAGTGTGGGGTTAGCCGGCCTGGGCCCTGTTTTAAGTGCTGTCAGTGAGAGACATACCTCTCCTCCAGTCGGTGTCGAAACTCTGGTACGGGGATAGTGGTCCCTGTGATGTGTTCAAAGTTAATTGAATCGTCGGTCGGCGGGTAGGAGGAGTCCTCCTGTGTGTTCTCATTCTCCCTTGCGTGTGGTCATGCTGCCATGTCTGCCATGTCTGACTGCCAGTCAAGACTTGAAAAACACAGATGGCTTTTCTTAAATTTTGGTGCCAAAATAAAAACAGTCGATTCTTATTTTAAAAAAACAACAACTTTACAGTTCTGTGTAGATTTTAAACCAAGTATTGAAATGCAGAAGAGCTCTTACAGAGCACACACAGTAAGAAAAAACACCTGTTTATTTTAATTTCATTTCAAACGCCTAAATACCGCTTATTTTGCTCAAACTGTGAAGCACCCCAGTGACAACGGGGCTCTGCCTATGGTAGGAGGCAGCTGAAGAGCTTTGTGTCCGCAGTGGTGAACTCCATGCAAGAAGTGAAAGGAAATAATGAGATGTGACTCTGCTCTGCATTTAATTGTACACCTGTTGTTGAAGGCTTGTGCACAGGAGCCCTTGCTACCGTGTCAATGAGCAATGAGCATTATGGGTCAGTGCTACTGGTTTATGGCACTACAATAATGATTTAAGTAATGAGACAAGAGTGAACATTCTGGGATCAGCCACTAGGATATTGTACCGTAGCAACAATTTATAACTGGTTTAATAATTGTCAGTATTTCTGCTAGGAACAAGTTGCAATTATATTTATTTTACATGACAACTGATAAAATGTAACAGTTTAGGATGAGACAAAAATAGGGTAAATTAAAGATTTTGTCTGAATCAGAAATATATATTTATGTATACTTAGGCTTTCTTGGATAAAACAGTTTTTTTTTTCTCAAAGCTGACATTTTGAAAATGGAACATTTTTAATATTTTTTTTGAATTTGCATCCCGATTCTTTATCTGCTAAAGACCATTTTAGAGTGGAGAGCGAGCAGAGAGCTCTTTATAGCTGGGTTCAGTGGTGCTGTATTTCTAAGACACTAGAGGATGATTTGAAATACACTTTGGTACAAGAGTGGATGGCATGAAACATCAGTAGCTTTATAATGAAATGTTTCGGTCTGCCCTGAGAACCTTTTTTTCAGACCATTTTCTCGCTGTTTCATCAAGGAATGTAACAAGGAATATTGGAGCCGAACCCTGCAAGAACAGTTTGGTTTTTGATAGAATGTTTTCAAATTTTAGTCGAGGCTCACAAATAGACGCTAAGCAGTGTACAGATAGGACACCAGTCTATCACAGGGCAGACACACAGACACAAACCTGAGCCAGCTTTCCCAGAAGCCAGTTAACCTACCAGTAGGTCTTTGGCCTGTGGGAGGAAACTGAAGCATTTAGAGAAAACCCACACGAACATGTGGAGATCATACAAACTGTACACAGAGAGCACCCCAGGAATTGAACCCAGGGCCTCAGGGCTTTGAGTGAGCGATGCTAACCACTGTGCCACTACGCCGCCCACTTAAATCTACATGTCTAATTTAAAAATAGAAGCTCTGTGCAATGCTGAGGAAACTCCTTTGCCAATAAATAATTTATGCACAAAGCCCTTGCATTAATACCAAACATTAACAGCTGGCTTTTTGATTTTTAATTTGGTTAACTGAAACGCCTTTCTGAAACACCAGGTGGATTTTGATCAGGGGTGCATGTCAGTACTACTCAAATGGGTGAGAGGTTTCAATTTTGGGTTGTTCAGTACTGTTTGAAACATGCCATAAAGCATGCTATTTTAACTTATTTTAACCTCGTTAAGATAGAATTTTTTTTTAGCTAGAAAAGCAGTATTTTATGATGGTTCTATTCATTAGCTTTGAAAGACAAAAAAAAATCCCCTGCTCTAGCTTTCCATGGGTTCCTAATGAGCACTGAGTAATTTCCCATTTCCCATTACCTCTTCCACACTCATTTAAACTGGTGCTCTCTTTGTGACTGCTAGCCCTCTGAGTATGGCTCATTACCATTTGGTATGATGTGTATTGATATCTCCTGTAATTGTCACCTCCCATTTGACATGCAGCATTTGTAAAATGTATCGTGCTTGACTAGAGTCTGCTAATAGTTGGCTGGGATATGGTAATCAGCTAACAAATAGGCTTCATACTACATTGCGATGGCTGCTAAATAATGTGTACTGTTTTATCAGAACTGTCCATGTGGAAACAGCTTTGCTCACAGGTTATGGCCATTCAGTTAAGCTGTTTAGCATTCGGAAGACAGTTGTCTTTAAACAGCATATGGCTTTCTTTTCAGTACTTTGTGTTATTAAAGTCAATTTTGTGATTTCCAGCAAAATACAGCTAAATCCATCTAGCCTGTAGCATAATGCTGTACCTATTTTTAAAGCTGAATTTGCGTTTGGTTTTGGCTAATGAAATATAGGAAAAGGAAGAGTCCAGACAGAGCCACAGTGTCTCATGGGGCCATAGGTCATCCTGGTTTCTGTTGCGTGTAGCAGACTAGAAAGGATGTGACACTAGTCTGTCACAGGAATTACCCCCCCAACACTACTGGATCCCACTTCCTCAGCTGTGTGGACTGAAACACCTGGGGTAAAGTACCTCACTCAAGGTACAACAGCACTGCCTACAGCAAGGAATAACAGAAATATCAGTGATGCAAGCAAATTGTAAGTATTGGTAAGTGTTATACAGCACATGTGTTCTTGTCTTCAGTGGCACAGCTTACTGATACAGTAATAGCCGGGGTCAAGCTTCATAGGAGAGACAAAGATTTATTTTTAGGGGCAGCTGTGAATGTGGAAGGCTGTGGGGTCATTTCCCAGGTGAGACACTGCTTTTGTGCCTTTGAGAAAGCTCCATCATCCAGTTTGTTCCAGTAAAGCCACCCATCCATGTGCAGTGCTGCTTAAACGTATGTGAACCCTTCATCTTTCACCTGCCTTAGGCGAATTATCTCAAAAAAACTCTTTTATCTGACCTCTAAAATGTAATGAAGATAACCTAAATAATGAACACGTATAGAGAAATGTGTCATTATTTATTTGATAAAACATGTTTATTGAACAGAAACTCAGTGACCCAAGTGTGCAACAGTAAGAATTCAGTGGTGACACATCCTTTAGCAGCTGTCGCAGCAACCAAATGTCTCCTATAGTTACTAATCAGGCTTTCACATTGAATGTTTGCCCACTCTTCTTTACAAAACTGTTCTAACTGCACCAGATTTGTTGGCTGTCTCGCATGAACAGCCCGCTTCAGGTCTGGCCTGGAGATCCTAGGATGTGGTCCTGGGGTTCTTCTAGACGTCCTCTAGGAGTTTTCCTTTTGCCCTCTGGGCACATCTAGGTAGAGTCACCATGGTCTTATATTTGCTCCATTTGTAGACTGCTTGTCCTACAGTAGACCACTGCAGTGAACTCCAGAACATTTTGCTATGGTTTTATAACCCTCTTCAAAATGTTGAGCACTTATAACACCCATATTGAGGTTGCACAAGATCTCTTTTGGTCATGGCATGGTGTATTATACTCACCTGTCGGGTAAGACCAAATTGACTAGGTTACTTACAGTGAGTAGTAGAGGGCATTCGAAACCTTGTCCTGGTGATTGACTCTGTATAACTCTTTCAACCTTGTGATTTACTTACTATTGCATGTGCACTCATTTTTATTTACCAATTTCATTTTCTGTTAATGGATCAATTCCACTAAATAATACATAGAAAAGTAAGGACAGTTTTTGATTAAACAAGGATTTCATAGTAAAAGTGTGACATATAAAGAGCTGCAGTGGGGGTTCAAAAGCTTTCAAGACGCACTGTAAATGGGTGCATATGTAAGTCACTTTGGATAAAATCATCAACTAAGTAAATGAATTATTTTTCAATAAATGACACAGATACACCATACACATCTTGCGCTGTATACAGATATTTACCGATCAGTAAGTTACCAGAGCCCTGTCTTTTACAGACCTAGGAAACGCAGAATTCTCCATGACATTGAGAATCAAAACACCTTGGTGTTTGAAAGGGTAAAGAGGGAACCTGTGTCCTATTTAACAAGGATCCTTCCCAGGACTAAATCACCCTCTAAAACAAATGGGAACCTATTCCAAAATAATTCAATAATTCAAGGATAATATTGTTGGAAATCTGTATTACCAACAATATAAGACCCTTTCTTAAGAGTATGGGACTCTTCCAGTACACCTTACCTGGATAAATTTGGTTTCATAGACTGTACGAAGGAGGTGTCTTTCACAACACAGTCACTTCTCCAGTCTTGATTCCTTTCTCCTCCGAGATGATCTGCAGCATATCCACCTGCGTCTTTTATCTTGCCATGAGGCCTTCATGGCTGAATGCTCCAGTCATAGTTGTATAATGATGGTACCTGTTCAATATTGATGTTCTAAGATGGCAAACTTAATGACTAAACAGAGAATGCTTTAATGATTAGTACAACTCTTTTTATCTGGGTCATTGTTAACTACCTCAAGGATCTAGGATAGCTGCATAAACCCTTTGACAACGCCCATTGTTTCCAATTTAAAGTAATGGCTTTTCTTGGGACCTACAAGCATGTAGCTGACACCAGTATACAATATTGTATTATTTACACTCAGCTGGATCTATTGGTACAACTGATACTAATCTTAATTTTTAAGTGATTTAAAAGGCATGTGCTTTAGAAAGAGAAAATAATACTCTACAAAGTACATTCAACTTTTAAGGTACTGTATATAAAGGTATAAACCTTTATATATAACCTATACATAAGGTATAAACAGAATGCCCTTTGTTGATTACAGCTCAGCATTCAATACCATAGTGCCCTCAAAGCTCGTCATCAAGCTCCAGGACCTGGGGCTGAACACCTCCCTCTGTAACTGGATCCTGGACTTCTTGGCAGAACGTCCGCAGGTGGTGAGGGCGGGCACCAACATTTCCTCTACTCTGACTCTAAACACTGGAGCCCCCAAAGGCTGTGTGCTTAGCCCTGTCCTCTACTCCTTATTTACCCATGATTGTGTCACCAGGCATAACTCAAACTCCATCATTAAGTTTGCGGACAATACAACAGTCATCGGCCTGATCACAGGTGGTGAAGAGTCTGCGTACAGGGAGGAGGTTGAAACCCTGGCAGCATGGTGCCAGGAGAACAACCTCTCTCTGAACATTAGCCAGACTAAGGAGATGATCGCTGATTATAGGTAACACCAGGGAGGAGACCACATACCAATTTATATCAATGTTAGTGCAGTGGAGAGGGTCAGCAGGTTCAAGTTCCTGGGAGTTAACATCACAGAGGACTTAACCTGGACCCACCACACCAACATCGTGGTCAAAACAGCATGACAGCGCCTATTCATTCTCTGCAGGCTGAAAAGGTTTGGCATGTCATCACATATCCAGGCCAACTTCTATAGATGCGCTGTTGAGAGCATCCTGACTGGTTGCATCACTGCCTGGTATGGGAGCTGCTCCTCCTGGGATCGTAAAGTACTGCAGAGGGTGGTGAAGTCAGCACAGCTCATTACCGGCTATGAGCTACAAAACATCCAGGATATCTACTCAGCTAGATGTCTGAAGAAGGCCAGGCCCATTTTCAAGGACCCCAGTCATTCCAGTCGTAAACTGTTTTCTCTGCTACTGTCCAGTAAACGGTATCGAAACATTCAGTCGAACTCCCCTTCCCCGGTGAGCTCGTAGCAAAGACATTTCATTACCCCAGTATAATGATGGGGACGCTATGCTGTAAAAAGTTGCCATCCTTTGGATGAGATGTAAAACCGAGGTCCTGACTCTCTGTGGTCATTTAAAATCCCAGGGTGTTTCTTGAAAAGAGTAGGGGTGTCACCCCGGCGTCCTGGCCAAATTTCCCATTGGCTGTTACCAGTCACCATTACTTGTAAAGCACTTTGAGTGGAGTGTCCAGAAAAAGTGCTATATAAGTGTAAGGAGTTGTTGTTATTGTTTTATTATTATTATTATTATTATTATTATTATTATTATTATTAATTACAAATGGAGCTTGAATGTTTTGGAGAGGTAAAATGGCAAAATCAAACTCGTGCTTAATTAGCTACATGTACAGTACTTTTGCTCATACTATCTTGTGGTGATTACCATAAGCTTGTATGTTTTGCATCTAGCCTGAGGGCAAAGATATATGAATACTGTAAATGTTAAAAAAAAAGTATATAAACATTGTAATTCTTTGTACTCCACCTTCATTCTACAGTGCTGTATTTTATCTACTGCTCAGTAAAGTGTAAATAAGAAAAATAAAGCAGTGATATGTTTCATTTCCAAATAGTGGCAATGTTGTCCCGAAGAGTGGAAACTGGTCTTACCACATATACAGTAATAGGACAACTTCATGGCTTCACAAATTAAATTTGATTGCATTACATTTCTAATGCAAACTGTGAAGTATGCCCAATTACATTAGTATTTATCCCTTACAGATAGATCACTTGTGAAAATGTGAACTCTTACTGTTCTTCAGCTTGTATACACTTTCTTTTTAAGAAACATTTTCTTTTAAGAAACAATCTGCATCAAGCTGAACAAATTCTTAACCTGGGTGAACGTTTTAATTTCCATTTTAATTTGGAAATAAAAGAGATAAACATTGTGGACACCTTTATCTTACCCAGAAAAATACTGTATGTCTTGAAATACAGTTTTTAAGCAGTCCACATGGAGCTTATCAGCCTGGGCCACAGCCAGAGGGACATACTGATAACAAGAACGTTCTGTAGCCACAGGAGGCTTAATCAGAGGCCCTTAGAATGCACCTACGAAACTTTTTTAATAGTCATTAACAGGAAATCACAGCACCAAAGTGTGTACAATGGAAAATGATAATGCTATCTTTGGAAAATTGAGATGTAAACCATCAAGAACTGGAATGCCACTGCGCAAAACAGTTCACAAAGATGGCATCCGAGGCTGCTGTGTTGCTATGCAACTAGAAGTGGTTGCTATTTATAGGAAGCACCCTTTTCATATGCTTCTGGTCTGACATGGTGATGTGGGGAGTGGAGATGGCAGGGGGTTAAGAATAAGGGTTAAAGTGTGTTGTCCTGTCAGGCTGTGAGTGAGGTCAGTCCTGGTACACAACAGCCGCAGCTCAGCTTCTGAATCTGAATTGAAGATCTGGACTGCAAAAACATTGTGTTCTGCAGTCAGATCTCAGAGGTGATTAGTCTTGGACCATAATTTTAAGCCCCCTTTTTTATGTCCATCCGCTAGATTCCTGGATAGGTTTGTTTTTGTACATCGTGTATCCGTGTATCAAAGCCTGATAGCAAAGATTGGGTTGTGGATGGCTCAGAAATCTAAGTTATATTCCATTTAAAGAAGCATAGAATGTGAGGAATTAACTGCATTGAGAAACAGAGACCTGCAATGTTGGACACGTTTTGTTCTTCAGGAAATGTGACGGTGACTGCCTGAACGGGGCAAAGTGAACACTGACGAATTTTAATGTCAGCTGGAAAATGATGTGTCGTTTAATTAATAGAATCCATATCTAAAAATAAATAAAATCAAATCTCAGAGATGAGAGAAAATGGGAATCTAATTGTCTCATCAGGAAATGTATTCAACACCTTTGTTCTGTGAAAGACGTGATGTTTAAGTGACTGTCTCTGTCTCTTCCACTTGATTGTTAGATTTTTCATTTCTCTTTGTAACAATTCAGTCTTGGAGAAAGACACCTGATTATTCATGTAATGGTTGAATCAACATGTGATTATAGCTTGCCACAGCTCTGCCAAGCAGCTCTAAAAGATCAATTTCTTTCCCTTAGCTGATAATCAAGAATAGCTGTTATTTCTAATTCATATTGTGGACTTTAGTATTACAGAGTGCCTTTCCTTGACAGTAAGGTTCTTTTAAATGGATTTTTATAGTAAATTAAATATGGCTGTCAGTGGAATACATTACTGAGGTAAAAGCCACTCTGACAGATTTTTTCTGAAGCTCCACATGGGTGCCCTGAGTGCTGTTGAAGCTGCAGTGTTGAAAGCCCTAGTGGGCACGATGAAGAGACAGGGCTGTCATCGGCACACTTGACTAGCAGAGGTCAGAGAGGTGGAGCTGATCTTCTCTGGATATTAATGGCTGCCTTCAGCTGGGGAAATGAGCCGTCGCTGAAGTTAGCAGCGTTTTTCGGTACTTATCACTCGGAATCCCCTTGTGCCCAAGCATCTTCTGCTGCAGTACAACACCACCTTTTTTCACCCCCTCCTCAGTCCACCACTGCTTCTCATTGGTATTCTAGTCAGGAGGCTCGTTTCATCAGCCTGGAGCCTGTAATGCTGATGGGCTGCCCGTCACAGGAGCGGAATTAAGATAAACCTTCCTGGAAAACATTCGTCCAAGCAGGCTGGCAGAGCAGAGCTGTAGCCTAGCCAGGAATGCCTGGACCTGAGCAAAACTCGCTTGTGCTCGCAAGAGGTTTTTATAACCTACCGTAGCTAAAAGTACATTATTTTTTTGTTTTGTTTTACAGTCATTTAATATTTTTGTGTTTAGGAAACAAATCAAAATCGGCAGCTTGTTGCAAGAATGATTGCTACTTCACAAGGACATAATTGACAAATTGCAAAGGAATAGGAAACAATCTGCATTATACATCCCAACAATACTGTAGTTAAATGTGTTTGTTCTTTGTTCAGGTTTACAAGAACAGAATATATCCAGGATACAGTTTTTTAGTGCTGAATTACATTAAACAAGGTGTTAAGTATGTCAATGTGGATCTGATTGGCTTTCATTTTCCTAGGCAGCTGTAAAATGATATAGCATGTGACTTAACAAGATGTACAGTTTATACTGATGCTGGTATCGAGGGGGGAAAAGTTAATGAACAATTTACGCACCTTTTACAGTGATGTTTTTTATATACACATTTACATTAGAATATGCTAAAGTGGGTGTTTTCGAAATCCTATGCCAATTTGGATTTTAGCTGTCTTCTTTGGGGTGCAAGTTATAGGTTCTTAGCGTATTTACTTCCTTTGTTTTGCAGCCAGCGGAACCTTGCTGAGATAACTGAGCTCATCCACACTGCATTCCTGGTGCATCGTGGGATAGTGAACCTGAAAGACTGGATCAATTCTGATGGCCCTCTGAAGGACATGGAGTTTGGAAACAAAATGGCAGTGTTAAGTGGGGATTTCCTTTTAGCCAATGCCTGTACTGGTCTGGCTCAACTGAATAACACAAAGGTATTGCATAAGTTCCATTTCACATCCCATGTGCAAGTATCATATTTTTAAACTTGAAATTTTCAATTTTAACATTTGAGGCAGTACTAAAGCAAAGGTGGTTATTTAACCTCTCCTATAGATTCTTTATTAGTAGCATTTTAACTTTGAGGCGCTGTCAATTAGAAGAGTAGGTTTGGTGTCTGTATGTTAAGGGTGTCCAGTCCTGGTCATGAAGAGTCAGCTTATCTGTAGACTTTTATTCCAATTAAATGCTTTAGAACTGAATTCCAATTAAGCCTAACAAACTAAATCACTTTGCTACTGCCGAAGATAGGAAAAATGTAAACAACTTGCTCTAGCTGTTTGTGAGATGATGCTTTGTAGAAACCTAGGTTCTGGTAATTTTTAGAACTCAAGGGCTTTGTATTTTTATTCATTATAGAAGAGAGAACTGAGGAAGACTTAAGTTATCACAGCCCTGCAACAGATCATCCAGACTTTAACCATGTCTGAAAAAAATAGGTGCTTGTCACTTTTTGTTTAGTTTGGCCCATGGGAGTTGAAATTTTGATCGAACGAGGTAGAGACGAGGAATCACAGGGCAAAGGACAACACAAGATCTGTTTTTTTTTCTCATTGGGATAAACAAGATGAAAGATCAACATATTTTTTATTATTTTGTGACATTATTTCTGTGAGGTATAGATCTACAGTAATAGCTGAAATTCGTATGAAGTACAATTACAAATATAAGTCATCACCCCAGACTTATGTCTTAGCTCTTAAGCTAAAGACTTTACTATATCCTTAACCAAAACTGAATGCTGAACAATTACTTCAACACTATTCTAGCCTTACTTTAGCCCTAACCCTAACTGTGATCATGATATCCAGCCTAAAATTAGTTAATTTTTGCATAAGATAAGCTGATCCTCCCCTGAAGAGAAGAAAAAAAAACTGTGCTCTGATTCACTCAATGACAAATAATTTTCCAAGAGCAATGACAAATTCTGAACTTGGCTAGGTTTCGCTCACAGATTCCAATTAGTACTTACACTTCCTCTGACTGTAGCCATGAAAGAAAAATTAGTGCTTTGCCTTTGTTTCTTTATAATGAAAACCAAGCATTTTGCCATTTTATTGCTTCCTAGTACACTGTGACTTAGGACCAAGTGCCATTTTTGAAATACTTGCATTATCTTTACAAGTTTGGATTACCTGTCAGTTTTACTAAGTAAATAATTCTTTCAGTCTCACAATGAATTATCTGAGATTCTTTGATCAGGGCCTCTGAGCTCATCATTTATGTCTGTACACATTTGGGGCTAACAATTAGATGAGGGACTCGGTACCGATAATGAAATGCAAATCTGTTTTCTTATTGCCAAGGGTAATATTAGCAAAGTCAATTATTTTTCCTCAGGCGTTTCCCTGTAGATATTAGAGGACTGCAGACTAATTGCCCTACGAAGCACTTTGATTTTTAAACATTCTTTGTACTGTTTATTACTGGCTGAGATTTATGCTTCCGATTAGAATAAAAATCACTGTTACACTGAAAGTCTGCCATAGTAATTTGGAGTGCTTAGCTTTTTTTTGGTGAATGTGAATGTACATCATGCAGCACAGCTCACCAGTCTGCTTTAGTGGCAGCTAGTGTATTACATCTGAGCTAAGAAGCACCAGTGGCTTGATTTTAGCACTAATTTGACAAACGGAAACCTAATGAAAATGGTCACATTCATTTAATTAGGGATGGTAGGAGAGGAAATGCAGGAGAAATTTCTAAACCTTGAAGTCAGGCGTTTAGAGCCTAGAATATCCTGCAAGACTGCCACTGTTGAATGTGCTTTTAGTGCATTTGGAGGTGATGTTTTGTAACTTCCAGTTGTTACTAGTATTCTTAAGAAAATCTTGTTTCATGGTTTTCAATTGGGTTTCAATTAGTATTCAATATTAGTATTGGTGGTGGTGGAGGGGAGTCCCCATTACCTGTAAAGCGCTTTGAGTGGAGTGTCCAGAAAAGCGCTTTATAAGTGTAAGCAATTATTATTAATATTCCAATTCTTGGAATACTAATTAATGATCACTATATTTAAAATATATTTCACTATTACATTTCATTGAATAAGAGCTGAGTGGAGCTGTTATGTACGATTGATACCTTGTTAGTATTTAATTAACATGAAATTATTTTGTTTTTATTGTGGATTCATATCTTTACAAGAAATACGGTCCATCCCAGGATGATCTCAGCATTGTCCAATATTGTTCAGCTCTCCTTCCCATTGATGTGTATAAATATACTGTACTTTCCCTCCATGAGAATTGTGGGAACGGTCATGCTGTTCTGACTGTAGTTAAATACTCGCATCACTTACACTTATGTAATTTGCTGATACTTAGAACTTTCTTTATTTTTAAGTAGAGTTTGCAGGTATTGAAGGAGATAAAATACTTATTTTCCAATACTTTTGTTTGTAATTGGCAGAAAAAAGACTTACCATCTATCAATATGACTTCTCATCTGTAATCATATTCATTTTGTTCATCAGCTCCATTTATTAGTCACAGACAAAAATAAGCGTAATGAACTTTTCTGGTCTTGTCTTTGTGATTAATTCCTTCTGTTTGGATCTCTTGTATTTTAACATCAGTCTCATTGTTTCAGAAACAAAATTAACATTCATCCCATGGGAAGCCTTGTTTTTGCTATAACAATGTCAAGAAATTAGAGATCATTTTAGCATGTTCAGAAAAACGCTTCAATGGGTTGGTTAATACAGCTTCCATAGCTGCTAATAGTTGTTTTTTTTTTTGCTCTGCACACATCAATATACTTAGCTTTTTTGGATTCACAAGGATCATGCACTTTCAAGTCATTATATGGGACAATTTGGTCATGGTAAGACATCACTGCCCATATTCTCCATATTAATGATATTCTGTGTGTTTTGGCACACGCAAATATAAAACACCTAAGAATAAGATACAGACAACTGAAGATCTGCAATGTGAGTTATAGACTGTATCAATGGTCATTAGAAAACAACAGTTTGCTGAGAAATTATCTAATAAAGTTGGTGCCTAGAAGTGGTGCAAAAAGTGAATGGTTCACATTTAAAATGGCTTTATTTGGAAAAAGGGCATTGTCTTGTACATTTAAAGTTCTGATTCTGTTATTGTGTAATACTTGCATTCTGAAAAGGGTACTCCCCTCTAGAAATCTGCTGTACATCTTGATGGGGAATCGGTTCCGCTGGAGAGATAGCACGTGCTGTTGGAGAAATAAGAACATACATACTGTATGTTGGTTTCTCTGAACAGAGAACTTTCCATTCTCAACTTTGAGAGAAAACATTTAAAGAAGAGCGTGTCACTTTAATATAACATTCCAAAATGTGATGCACTAAACAATTGCATTATGACAATATTTAGATTGTTGCCAAATAAAATTGCCAGCCAAATCATGCCTTGGCCAAAAGTACAGACACTGTTCCAAGGTTCATGGCAGCAGAATTGTGCCAGGAAGCAATTTGGGAGGCAAAGGAGAACAAATGTTCAGCTCTGTTGCACTGCAGTGGAAGACAGAAGAGACACGTCTGAGCATCGGCTTTGCTTTTGGGAAAAACAGCGATGTAAAATCTCTAAGCTGACCGTAAATCATGCAACTGTTGGAGAATTCACAGTGTTTGCGCTGTGCTATTACTTGAATTTGGTTTGTGAAGCAGCACATGCTTCCCGTCAGAACTACATAGCTTTCTTAATAAAATATCCATTCATCTGACGGCTATCGCAATGGGATTCCTTCCTCTTCAGTTTATTATGTTTTTCAGTGGTAATTGATTTTTTAAATCGCAGTAAAGATGAGTACTGTTGTAATCACATAATAGTTCAAAACAAGAGGAGACCATTCTGTCCCATTTTATTGTTAGTAGTCAATTTGATCCAGGGATCTCATCCAGCCATTTCTTGAAGGAAGCCGGGGTATCTGCTTCAACTACAGTTGCTTGTTCCGTACTCCCACAGCTCTTTGGGTAAAGAAGTGATTCAAATGTACTTCTGTGTAGTTTCCTCTTGTCTCCTGTGGCTTGTGAATTACTGTCAATTCTAAAGAAATCTGTTGGGCTGACTGTCTTTTGACAAATATATATGACATATCAAGATGGGTTCAAAATCAGTACTGACTTCACCCACAGTCTTTCTGTAAGTAACTTGCTGCTTAAAAGCTTTTGACCTTCATATACATAATCTTAGAAATATTTGATAGAAAATGTTGAATTTACTTATAAATAATGAATTAAGACCAAATAATTTGTAGACATTTAGTTTAATTTCCTCTGGACTCCTGTCATTCAACGTTTTAAAGGAGTCACAGCATCAGAGTAAATAAAATAAAATGTTTTAATCGACAATTACTTTGTTTTCCTGTTATATAAAATAAATTCTAGGTATAAGCTTTATTATAGCAGCAGTAAAACAACAGGGTCAAGTTCAGCAATACAAATGATGTCTGAGCTTTAGATAATTAATATGGAGCCCTCACTGGTGTGGTACAAGGTTTGTCTATATTTAAATGTTTTTCACACATATACAGCACAACAGAAATTAAAGACACTTGTTTCCTGTCAAGGGATTTGGTTTTCATTCAAGTTATAAAACACTCAAAATTTCTTTCTGCTGTTTGCTGCAGGATTTTTTTGTGACAGAATTGAGCAATTACTGTACTATGTCAAGCTTGTGTTATGTGGACCCACAACTCTTAAGTTGCAAGAAATTTGGGAAAAAGATGTTTAATATTTTGTTGTGGGTAACAGCTGTAGGTTCCAAATTGAGATGTGTAGTTTTTTTTTGTGAACCATACACATTCAAAAAACAGAACCACCACCTTTATATGGGTCTCCTCTCTTCATTTCCCATTAAAGTAAACTTTGGTTATACTGTATGCAGATGTTCATATTAAAGGATCAAATTTATTTGTTAAATAGAATGAAAGTAAAATATTTGTATCCAATTTAAAAGGCAAATCCCCACATCTTACTGATATTTTTTAGAAATAAATGATTTATCTGCTTCTCTTATATACAATGGTTGAATAGAACACTATTTTATCTATTCAGTCTGACTGAATACTTTGACCAGTAGTATGCTGTGTGTGTGAAGTTAGGTGCAAAGCAGGTGGTGGGATTTGTTTACCAGACAGCTGTGAACAAAGTGGAAACTAAAGCCCTCTCTCTACCGATAACACAGCAGGTATTTCAGCTGCTGTTCGTTCTCATCAGCTGCACAAGTACTTCAGAATCTTCAGCAAGTGTGTGTGGCCATATTCAGCAACTTTACTGTGGCTCAGAAAATCTTTGTTGTAACACTGCCTGCTGTTTTCCATTTCAAATTGGTCTGGTGTTGAAATCACTTTGCAAAATGTGCATAATGAAGAAATCAATTGAAAATATCGTGTTTCACTGAGATTTCATGCCATTGTTGAATCTGCCTCAGCCTGTGTAAAGACGTATTTCTTTCGAATAATGCTCATGTGTGTGTATACATTTCCTGCTGGTGTTTTTTCTCCAGTAACAAACAGTCTAGACTAGTATCGTTTTTTATATTATAGCTTGCAGCACATAACTTGAATTCAAGGAACATTTAGATTCCTAGGTATTGTAGTTCATTGAATTGGACTCCTTCTAGACAAAGTGGTGTGGTACAAGGTTGTCTATATTTAAGTTATATAACCATGTTCCATGAACATTCTTGTCTTTTCATTGCTAGAAATGGGTCACACATGTACAGACCTGGGGCAGTGGGGTGACGCAGTGGTTAGCATTGCTACCTCTGAGTGCTGGGGCTCCTGGGTTCAGTTCCAGACCTGGAGTACTGTCTGTACGGAGTTTGCATGTTCTCCTTGGGTTTGTGTAGGTTTCCTCCGGGTGCTCTGGTTTCCTCCAAAGTCCAAACACTGTGATCGTTTAAGTGGTTTTTGGGAAAACCGGCCCTGAGTTTCTGTGTTTATGGACTGGTGTTCTATCCAGGGTGTGTCCTGCCTTATGCCTCTTGTTCGGAACCCTGTATTGGATAAAGCGGTTGGAAAATGGATGGATGTAAGGAGCTGTGCTGTATTCATATCATAAATTAAGGAAGTGTTCTATTTGTTTCCGTGTCATTGAGTTATCCTACATGTCAGCCTTCTGAATGATCATCAGAATTATGCTTTAAACAGGGATAGGCAAACCTTGTCATGGAAGACTGACGTGTCCGCAGGTTTTCATTCCCCTGCAGCTCATTATCTGGCTTAATGGGACCAATTTAGCAAATGATCCCAGCTCTTCAGGTGCTGGTGCTTCAGAGAGCCCTGAAAACCTGCAGACACACTGACCATCCAGGACTGTCAATCACTGATCTACAAGGTTCATAAGCCCAAGATACCAACTGCTGAAATTCTGTATTCCTTGTTTTAACCTTTTTGTTTTGTTTGCCATAACTGTCGTCTCTTTCGCATTTTGAAGTAGCGGTGTTTTTGTATTCACTGCTGTCGGAGCTGCAGGTGGCAGATTTCCTAGACTTCATTCATTCCCACATATACACCAAGAAATGCAAGTGACCTAAAAGTTAAAAAAGCTGGCTAGCTGTGTGTTGTGCCCAGTATGATACCGTGTCTATGAGCTGTTGCAGAAAAGTCTAAATGTGTTACATTGGTGATTTTTAATCAGGGGTACAAGCCTTCCCTGGCAGACATGCCAGATTTTTTTAGAAGTTAAATCATTCAAAACACAAATTAAGCACAGACACAAAGGTACTGTACAACTCCTTTGTTTCGTCAAACCTTGGTATCTTAAGGTATGCTTAAAAGTGTGTATTTGTTTATGGATTATTTTATTTACTGTGAAATTGAAATAAATATATCATTCTATTTCTGTACAGAATGCATTCTACTGTTATGATATATCTTAGGTTTAAAGAAGTAACCTGCTTCAATAATTTTTGAAGAGGTGTGAGAACTTACTGTATATTGTGAACCAGAGGGGTCCAGGCTACAGTAAAGGTGAAGAGCTACAGTGTTACATTTTCCATAAGGTTTAGGTCAGTGGTAACTATCTCTGTGCCTTGGGCCACAAGGTCTGTGGGATTTTGCTCTAGTTCAGCCCTTGATTATGCGTTTGAAAAGGAACAGGTAAAGATTTACTCCATGCTGGAAGGAAAAGAGAAGAGACACAATGTTTTGGCTGTGGAGTCAATCTCATAGCCATCATCTCACTCATTATGTGATTGAGGTACTTGGTATGTTTCTGCGGATGATGTGCAGATCTTCCTAGAACTCAGAGATTGTTTAGGTACAGGAAGTTTGAAAGGATTCCGTCTGGAGAAATGCTTTCTGTCCAGTTTGCCTCAAGTAGCTGTCTTAAAGCCATATTGAAGTAACAAAGTATTGAGAGTTAACACACTGAATGCTTCATTCAACATTGAAGGCAATCAGAAAAGGCCTAGGAAGTGATCTGATTTCTGAGCGTTCTCCTTCAAGACTGAACTTGGGTGCTTGCTATATGGAGATATTTTTCACAGGGGAGCCTGAAATCAGCTGTTTTCTGCTGGGAACATTTAACCTTGATATTCTTCTTACTTCTCTAGATAAGCCATGTACCTATACTGAGCAATACTGGCTCATCTTTTTCTGTATTTGGTAAAGGTCCGGGTGACAGTAATGGTTTCTGCAAATAAAAGTCTTCCTCTTGTACAGATGCTATGCCATTGTGGCATTAGACCAGGTATATAAATATCATCATACATTTTATAATTTTCTATTTTTACACATATGTTGGGAAAAAATGATACTCATTTAAAATCAAAGCAGTAAATCAATTACTCTAAAATATATTCATGGAAAAAAACTGCCGCTGATTCTCAATCGGGCTAAGTCGTCACTATAAAAGCAGGGTCAACTGATTTATAATCTACATTCTCTGTTTAAAGAGCTGTTTAAAATCTGATGAATCCTTATTCATAATTCAATAAATAGAGAGACACATGTTTCCTATCATGTGTTAGATTCTCATTTTTTCAAATATTTATTTTTACATTTCTCTCTCCGTGAAAGAACTTCTGTGGGTCTATTTCCCATGAGAGTAGAGTAGAAATTAACTAATTAGTTTGTCTGTTAACTGTGTTCTATATTCTACCTTGAACTTCATAGTGAGTCCCACCCTTTAAAACCTATTGCAAGCTTTGAGTCAGAGGTCATCTTTAGGGGAACAGATTCCAGGTATCTGACCCACATGCCTGTTGCCACATGCCCAGGTGCAGGTAATTTCCATCCATGAACAGGGTCTCCATTTTAACTTTTGGCAGTTGGTGAATTCAGTTTTCTTTAGTCTGTATCCTGCCAATCAGATTGACAAGAGGCCTAGAAGCAATCTTATGTCTTTTTGAGAGTTCAGGACTCGTGTTAGAGCAAATATGTGGAGGAGGTACAGTTGAGCAGAAACCTAACCCCCTTAGTGTACATAATTAGCTTTTCACAACAGTCTTGTAAGGCTTGCAGTTAGTTTTCCACACCTGTAAAGAAAAGCAATATTGAAAGGTTAGAGGAATGTTTTACTCTCAATATGAAAGAGTTCTGGGTTTAATGTAAATAACCTTGCTATATTTTAGTGAGAAGATTTGGGCTTATTTCAGCAGGTTTAATGCACAAATATTTTAATTTGCCTTTTTGAATAGTTTTAGGAATATACAGATAAGGTTTTATAAAATGCGATAATCACAGCGTCTTCCACCAAGTTTACATTGACTTTCCATGCGTTTATCACCACGGACATCACATTATTTTTCTGTGCCATATTTGTCTCTTTTAAAGCTATTTCCAGACCAGTAAACTTCTGGAAAGAGGAAATTGTCACTAAACCGGCCTTGCGGCCTGGAAGCCTCATTGACAGCCATGTGCTCCCCGATATTGATGAAAGTAGAAACAGTCCATGCAGAATAGTTAAACACCACTTACAGATGCAATCCATGTCAATTTGGCCCAGACCAGAGCTGATTGATTAAATCAACGGATCGATCCTGTTTTGAATTATTTGAATCTACTGGCAAGACCTTCCACAGACCAAAGAAAAAGAAAGAAGGAAAAAGTGTGTACGCTATATTGTTTTCAAATCAGCATTTATTGTCCCCCTTAACATATACTTTTCATGCCACGATTAACAAACCACATGTTTGTACAAGGAGAGAAGACAACACCATACAAACATGTTCTAAATCATGCGTTGTTGACTCCTCTTTTGGCATTGTCAGACCCTTATGAAAATGAAATAGACCTCAGGGGTTGCCGGTTCACAGCGAGCTAAGGATTTGCCAGACAAAGGTAGCCCACCCAGTACCATTTAACTAATTATTTGCCACTTGTTTGCCAGATGATTTCTCTTTTGAGCGCAGGCATGCATTTTTTTCTTCTGAAGTTAATGCTGGATTTGATGGGATCAGAGACGTTTGCTTTCTGATAACCTCAAGCAAAACGATTTGAGAAAAGACGAATGGAGAGAAATTGGAAACAACTACACCGAATGTTAAAACAAACAACTAGGACACGTGGAATTGGCAGATCACCTAACAGAAGATGTCAGCTCATTCTTCAACGTCTGGACCCCCTGGTTTTAACTTGACATCTTCCTCCTGCCTGTCACAGCACGGCTTGGCATCCAAGTCTCACGGCTCACAAGCAACTGTGGTGGAGATCATGCTGAACAAAGCACCCCATTTTCACTTATGAAGTTGAATCATAATCCATCACATGAAATTAATAACATATGATTAGTAGTAAAAGAGAATGTTATTGAACTTGAATTGGGAGACTTGTGCTTTCTTCGATGTTCCATGTGCAACACTGGCCGTGATTGACTGCTTGTTTTTTTTGTTGTTTTTGAGATCAACTTTCTATTTTGACTTTAACAAGGAACATCAGAACTATAACATGATACACAAAAGACACTGCCAAATGTTTAACAGATTTTCTGTTGACACTTCTTTAGTTAAAGTCGCGAGTCCTCATTGAGTAGTAACAACTGGATCCAGTGGTCTGTTTCAATACAAATATCAGTTCAATCCAAAAGTGATTAGCCTCTGTGCACCTCCTAAAAACATACATAAAAGTGCCAGGTGCATTCAAAGTACAACGTTTGCATATAGTGTCTGGGGTACACAGTCCTGTATCTCTTGTTGGATGTGCAGTAGGCTCTATGGCATATTTAAAATGAATTATTTGGTGGTTAGCACTTGTTTGAGGCATTAAATAGTCCTAAACTGCAGTCCAATTGCTTAACCCTTCTTCTAGTTTCTCTTTCCCACAATATAGGGAGTTTTCATCTGGTTTATATGGAGGTTTAAGCAGGTATAAATATATATAGTTGATACCAGTCCCTTAGACGAATTGTCCAGGACTCAGTCTACTGCAGGATGTATTGTAAGTTCAAAAAGCAGAGCGTAACCTAAGGTATAAAAGAAAGGTGATCCTGGTAAATTAAAACATGATATTCATTTTTGTACTTTTATAAGCCCATCCTTATTGTATATGTCTTTAAGGATATCAATTCCCTTGTTAGACCTAAGGCTGGACACAAAGGGGTGGTTACCTGACCGTAAAGTGGCGTGATTCCAGACAGATGGGTGTTGGTGCCATGTACTGCCCATGTGTTTTTCTTTACCCCTGTAAATAGTTATAGTGAGATAGATATAGTTTCTAATGATAGGACCATAATGAAGAGTACATTTCTTGTGAGACCTGCAAATAAAATGTCTTGCACTCTTCCTCAATGTCTTTCCAAGGCAACATGAACTCTGATGGATTGTAACTCAAAAACGCAGTAGTACAGCTTAAAATCAGGAACAGCCAAGCCCCCATTAAATTTTGCACACTGTGGTGTGGTAAGTTTGATCTCAGGTTGTTTGTCATTCCACAGGAAATGCCTGATCAGTTTTGGCCCGGTTATCAATTGGAAGTGGGAGTGGGATCACAACCCTAATAAAATTAATGTTCATTTTGACTGCAGCAATTTGAGTTGGTAGGGAAGCTGGAAAAACTGACCATCATTCTTTCATCTCCCTTTATCTCTCTTAATATTCTGGGATCATTATCTTTAACAATGATTAAAGAGAGAGTAATAAGGCCCAGGTACATAGACTGATTTTGCATGGGGACAGTAGTGGTGTTCCCTATGACTATATTAAGAAGAATTAATGTACAGATTTTATTAAGCTGATTTTTAAAACCCCAAAAGTCACTAAATTCATTGAAAGTTGTTTGGCTTTTCAGCATAGCATGCTGAATATCAGCAAAATGCAGTAGAATATCATCTGCATATAAAGATATAGCATGATTTGAAGACTTACATTTAATTGCTGATAGTAGTGTGTTCTGCCTGACGTTTTGTGCAAGTGGTTCAGTTGTAAGAGCAAAGAGCATAGGCGATAAGGAGGCACACCTGCTGGCTTCCTCTCAAGATATCAAATGGTTTGGAGTGTAAGGAGCCCATTGAGACTACAGCATATATTGTACGTTTTATATTAACATATTTTCCACCTTCTCATACCAACCCAATACAATTTCTTGCATTAGGAATTTGTCTTTTTTTTAATGATAGTACCACACATGTAATGTTTAAATGTATGTATCATTTGTAGTAGGAAGTTGATATTTTCTACATCAAATCTTCCCTAAGTGAAACCTGATTGATCTGGGTGAATAAGCTCCCCACGTATTTTTCCAAACGTAAGGCCAGAATTCTGGAGTACAATTTCATATTAGTGTCAATTAATGACATTGGGCGACAGTTTGTGATCTCAGTGGGGTCTTCCTGTTTTTTGGGGGAATTAAAGCAATTCAATTTCTGTTTAAGTCCTGGTGCAATGCTCCTTTCTGAACAGTGTATTTTCCGTGTCAAGCCAAACATTTCTTACAATCTTTACAGTTGACTCCTTTACACCCATTAAACTTCCCAGCTGAGGCATGAGGTTGTCCACGAAAACCTATCTAACCCTTCTAGTTTCTTTTCATTTCATGCCCTTTTGGCAACTAACTCTTAAGGGGCATGGTTGAAATTTTTGAAAACAAAAGAACTGAATATGCTTAAGAGAACACTGAAAAGACACATGTATGCCAATGTAGGAAAACTAAAACTGAGCACCTCTCTGGGTGGAGAGATGGTTGGTGCACGAGGGAGATGTAGCATGAAAACAATGCAGAGTAATGAATTGGCAGAGAAGCCAATAGAATGCCAAAGCTGCAAAATTAAAGAGAAATGTATGAGCCACCACATACATTAAACTATTGAAAGTTGTGTATAATAATAATTCCTTACATAGATTCATATTAATTCATAGATGGGGATTATTAGGAGGCCATGATTGGTGAGCCAATGGGAAATTTTGGTCAGGACACCGGGGTTACAACCCTACTTATTTCTAGAAATGCCCTGGGATTTTTAATGACCACAGAGAGTAAGGACCTTGGTTTTAGGTCTCATCAGAAGGGCGATGCATTTTTACAGTAAAGTGTCCCTGTCACTATACTGAGGCATTAGGACCCACATAGACCGCAGGGTGAGTGCCTTTAATGCCTCCCTGCCTAACGAGCCCAACACCTTCTATGCTCGGTTTGAAGCCAGCAACACAGAACCAGACGACAGAGCTGCTCCCTCCGCAGCTGATCGGCTACTCTCACTGTCTGCAGATGAGGTGAGGAGATCTCTGGTAAAAGTGAACACACGCAAGGCTGCAGGACCTGACGGCATACCCAGTCGCGTCCTCAGAGCCTGCACCAATCAACTGGTGGGTGTATTCACAGACATTTTCAACATGTCTCTGGCCCAAGCCGTAGCCCCCACCTGCTTCAAGACAACCACCATCATCACAATACCGAAGAAAACCACAGTGACATGTCTTAATGACTACCGACCGGTGGCACTAACACCTGTCATCAAGTGCTTCGAGAAGCTGGTTATGAGGCACATTAAGGACATCATTCCGAACACATTGGACCCGTACCAATTTGCCTACCGGCCCAACAGATCCATAGATGATGCAATCTCCATTGCCGTACACACTGCCCTCTCCCATCTGAATAAAAAGAACATTTACACTACTATTCATCAACTTCAGCTTAGCTTTTAACACTATCATTCCAGGGAAACTAGTCAAGAAACTCAGTGCACTGGGTCTCAACACCATCCTCTGCAACTGGATTCAAAACTTTCTGACAAGCAGACCTCAGGCTGTCAGGCTTGGAAACCACACCTTCAGCACATTAACTCTGAACACTGGGGTCCCCCAGGATTGTGTACTTAGTCCATTGCTCTACTTCCTCCACACCTACAACTCTAAGGCCAAACACAACACCAACTCCATCATCAAGTTTGCCGATGACACCACAGTTTTAGGTCTGATCACAGACAATGATGAGAGGGCCTACAGGGAGGTCAATCTCCTTAAACGTGGTGTGAAGACAACAATCTCACCCTCAAAGTCAGCAAAACCAAGGAGCTGATTGTTGGTTTCAGAAAACTGCAAAACAGACATGCCCCAATCCGCATCAAAGGGACTGAATTGGAAAGGGTCAGTAACTTCAAACTCCTTGGCGTCCATATCACCGAGGACCTCACATGGTTTCTCAACGTCACCTGTCTGATCAAGAAGGTGCAACAGCACCTGTACTTTTTAAGACGGTTGAAGAAAGCTAAGATATGTCCCCAGATCCTCACTAACTTTTACAGATGTACTACAGAAAGCACACTGACAGATTGCATCACAGTGTGGTATGGCAACTGCAGTATTGCTGACCGCAAAGCCCTTCAACGGGTGGTGAAAACTGCCCAGTCCATCACTGGGGTTACTCTCCCATCCATCCAGGACATTTATGACAGACGGTGCTTGACGAAAGCTCTAAGCATCTTCAAAGACTCCACAGACCCCAGCTCCAGACTGTTTGACCCCCTAACATCTGGAAAACGGTACCGGAGCATTCAGGTCTGGACTACCAGACTCAGTGACAGTTTTTACCCCCGCATTATCAAACTATTAAAGTCCCAGCCTCACCCACAATCTGAACCTCACAGTGCCTTCTCTCTTACTAAAACTCAAACACACATTGAAATCTACCTCTACCTCACATGTCAAGAAGCTCATGCCCCATAATTTTCTGTCCTTTATTTCATTCTGTTGATGTATGATTTTACACATCTGATGTTGTTCTGCACATTACCTGTTACCTGTTGTTGTTTTGCACATTGCCTGTTGTCTCTGTCTTTCTTTTCTTATACAGTTGTGTTGTTGTTTTTTTATACTTCTTACCATTTGAGAGCTAGCTAAATAGCATTTCGATATACCATATACCTGTATATGAGTATAATGACAATAAACTTGAACTTGATTAACAGAAAGGTTGCAGGGTGATATGGCTTCTGTGAAGAGCACGCAAGGGCTCATCTGGGATTTGAACCTGGGACCTCTCGCACCCTAAGCGAGAATCATACTCTTAGACCAATTAATGGCAAGACAGAAATGAAGAGAAGCCAGAGAAAGATGCAGTATTAGGGAACTGAAAACTGAGAAGCAGTAGCAAATGTTAGGTGCAGCATGCTTTACTAGTTAGTTCTTAAGGGAGTGTTATCTGTGTTTCTTTGTCAGCTGAACTTCCTATACAGGATTTGCAGCTTAACTTTCTGTGACTCATTTTTGCCAGGATTTGCCTGATTAGGACTCAGACTCATCATTTGATGTCTTCCGAGACAACTCTTTCACAGCTGACCAGGAACTTTTCAGATCTTTATTTGCATTATCCAGTTATTTTTTTTAAAATATCTACGAATTTCTTAGATTACTACCTGATTTAGAAATTTGAACTAGTAAAGGTTAGGTAAAGAGGCACTAACCTTGCAGCCATGTAGAAAGCAAAATTTAATTCATTAAATGCTTGTTAAGGCTTATACTGTTAATAAAACATTGCTCCAAAGGAACAAAGAGGTAAACTGCCTATTGATGGGCTTATTTATGTGTACAACTTGAACAATCCGCTCACCTCAAGAGGTAAATTCTGATTTTTATGTGTTTATTTTTTCTCTACTTTTAATTTCTTGTGTTCAAGTCGAGCAACAAAGTATTACACAATATAATTGTTCCATTTTAATAGAATGTAAAGGTCATGTGATTCCTTATTGTTATTGGAAGCCCTTTTCTAACAATTCATGGATTTAGAATAAACACAGACATCCACAAGATGGATATTCCCTTGTCATAGCCTGCAGAAGCTGAACCAAGGCAAATAAAGGTTGATTTATTTAAAGCTATCATTCCATTCTAAAGCTCCCCCTGCTGGTGAAAAGTGAGCACTTGTTCTGTAGGAGTTAGCTGTCCATTGCAACCACAAAACATTCGACAGTTACTTGTATTCAGGATATTGAAATCTGTAGCAGATAATGACACAGCAATTATAAACATTTGTATTTGACCTCAACCATGTTGCGCTTCTAGAGTGTAAGAGTTTTTTTTTTTACTCTGAATCTTATCAGTCTGCTAATGCAGTGCTTTAAATGTGTTTTTTTTGCGATTCTTTGAAGGTGCTTTTTAAAAAAAAAAGATTTTTCACAGAGGTTTAATTGCCACCACCAGCTGTGTGTTTTATTGTGCAGACGAAACCCAAAAGATGCTTCGTCCAGGTGAAGCCATGCCCCGCAAGCATAGTCTTTATAGAAGCAGAGGGACTTTGAGCCACCTCATTAGCACTACAACACGGTGTCTCTCCGCCACAGTCAGTGTGCGAGTGAGTGTGGGGCAGAGTGT
This sequence comes from Lepisosteus oculatus, assembly GCF_040954835.1. Lineage (NCBI taxonomy): Eukaryota > Metazoa > Chordata > Actinopteri > Semionotiformes > Lepisosteidae > Lepisosteus > Lepisosteus oculatus. The sequence goes on from NC_090697.1 coordinate 34,460,868, forward strand.
TCTGGAAGCCCACACTGTGGCCGCCTGCTGCTGCGGTGCCTGCTTCTTCGGTGCTATTAATCTGTCCTGTTTCTCAGGAACTTCATTTATAAAAACAACGCCACGCAGCGCGCAAGCCTGCAAGGTTATTTATTGCTTTAATTTTGCGGCTGGTGCTTTTTTGGGTGCTGCAGGGCGAGAGCCGGCTGGCAGAGCGGGTCGGGGTGGTGTGCAAGGTGGCACCTCACCAGCCGTTTAGGCCAGGCTGGAAGCAGATCCCGAGACACAGCAGGCGGTTTGGAGCAAAAGAAAAATGGGGCAATGAATTATAACACTGTGGGGCTCAGTTACAGACCCATTTAATATCCCTTGAGTGGCACAGCCACGCAAAGCTAAATTAAATTAAATAGGTGCTTTATCTTCATACGTATGCTGGGTTGTCTGAGATTTGTGGGATAGTTAAATACATCATTATACAGTATATTTGCTATTTTTTTTCTGACAGGGCGTATGTGACTGTTAAAACAAAGATGTGCCTTTTGAAACAATTTGTGCCGTTGTTGTGTAACATTCAAGAAGTCCTCCCCCTGGTCTGTGTTTTGTCAAGGTTTATTGGTATATTTACTGTTTTAAGAATAAGGCTATTTTTATTCATGACTAGAACTTGTCCGGTAGCATTTTGGAAGCATCTTATTGGCATTCCTAGGAGAGATACCTGTACCTGTTCCACTACAGTAAGTGCAGGGCAGAGGACTCCAATGTAGAGCACCTTGATTGAGAGAGAAGGCTCAGATGCTTGGGGCACCTAGTTAATGAGAGTCATCTACCACAAGGCTGTCAGTGGAGAAAAAGCCACTACAGCAACAGTGTTAAAGCTGCTGTGCAGCACCTTTTCTTATTTGAACGCACACTGTAGTGCTTCCGTTCCTACATTCTGTGATAAGAATAATAATTTCTTGACGGGACCCCTAAAGAAAAGTGAGGTCCTGACTAGAAATCAAATAAGTTTTTAACTATTTTGAAAAATGTCTGACTTTTTCTTTCAAGGAGAGCTTTTTTCTGTAGTTCTCATTTAGCTAATTATAATTATTATTACTTATTGCTACTCAGATAGTTGCAACTTCAAATCAAACCTGAGGCTAAAACAAATGTACCATATTGCTTTATTTCTAGATGTAACTGTATTCTGGCCTCTTCTGTGTTCTTGAAGAACTGAGCTCAAAAAACATTTGTCAAGTTATTTGCCAATCTCAAGGCAGGAAACTAAGCTTCTGTTCTTTTTACATACAGTATTATGTTGCTGTCTAATTGTATTTTATCAAAACATTAGCCTGGTTTTTAAAACAGTGTTCACCATATAATTGTCCTTTCCCTGGGGCATTTTCAAAGGTGCGATGTACAATTTCCAAATGGCAAATTCCTTTCACTACCTTAGCCATGTATTTTCTGTATCTGCTAAAACATTTTATTGCAGGACAAGAGGGTGGGCAAAGCCTTTGGTTAATAGGTGCACCATAGCTTTTAATAGTGTCGTCTGCTGAACTTGAAATTTCATGCCATGTCTTTGGAATCCCCGGTATTTCTTTGCAGAGTGACTTGCAGATTCACCACATACATCTCACTATTTAGAGGAATGACAGCCTTTGACAAGTTCTGAATCAATCAGCCTGCAAATTGGCACTCCTGACAGATGTGCTAAACAGCCCTACGAGATGGCTCTTGACAGCTTTTTGTTGATACAACAGTCAACGTCAGTGTGGGAAAGGGTAAAGGGAGGGGAGGGGGATTCTCTTTCTATCTTTCTATTGTGCCAGAGGAACAAGTACAATTTTGTGGTTGAAGTAATCAGGACCGCAGTCTCGGTAATTAATGTTTAAAGCGAAGCAAAGCAGAAAGAAACTGTTTCACTGGAGTTGTGTCTTGGACAGAAAAGAGTGCTGAAAGGGGGCTTTGGCTGCTATAGTTATCCGTACACGGTCACAAGAATTAAAAGTTCATGCTATGACTTTGACATTTAGCGCGAGACCTGGTGTCTTCGTGCATTCCTCTTCGTATTACCAAGGCTGCTGGTCTCCTGGCTCAGACCGTTTCACAAACCATAACATTTTTTAGTGAGTGATTGATCTGTATTATGTGTCCCAGCCATCAGAGGAATCCTGGGATGTTGCTTGTATAAACTGTAATACAATCTGGAGGCGCAGCTCGAGTTTCAGTCCTTCATAGACCTGTTGGCGATACTCAATCCGCCTGGATTTGGGAATGGGGCTTATCTGATACTTTCCAAAAAAAGCCCCTCATTTTCTCTATTCCCAAGTTAACTAAGACAGCACATCTGGTAACACTGTAGGAGCATTGTCCTTTTGGTTTCTGCAAGAGCTCAGATTGCTTCAATATTTCCTCAAGGATCTGGTTACCTAAAGGGCAAGGGGACTCAGAAAGAACTGTGTTTATACCAGGCTTTCAAATAAAAACCTTCTGGATTTAATGAAAAGGGGTGTTTTTTTGGTGTATAATATATTCTTATTTTACTGCTTCTCAATGCAGTTTTCAAAAGACGAATAAGGACGCTCCTTTTACTGGTCTAGAAAATAATAATTGGAAACCATTTTAAAAAGAGGGACTGGGCTAATTAGGCATCCTCTGTACGGCTGAGCAGTTAGCCAGGCTATTTAAGATAATGCGATGTATCTGGTTATTTAAGTTATTTGAGCCTTTCAGCTTAATGTTTTTAATTACAGTATGGGAATAATAGGAAATGAAATCAAATGTATGCAGTGTCATCAACGAGCTCTGTAGGTTAAACAGCAGCTTCACCAGATGAAGAGATCAGTGGGAAATGGGGTGTGTGAATTCTAGTCTGCAGAACGGTGTGAATATTAATGCTGGAAGCCACCTTGCCGTTTAAAAGAAAAGTTTAGAACTTTAGTGTTGGCAATCTTAGTGTTAACATCACTTTTTGTCCTCAGTAAGAAAAGACGAAAATACAAATCTGATTAAAACCATTGTGAGCTGGGTAGCTAAAAATGATTAATATGTCTAGTTTGTAAAATAAGTCTTGGAATTAAACTCCCAAACATTCTGTTAAATGCACTGTCATATAGTGTAACAGTGGCAAATGTGTACGTTAGTTTCGAGGTCTGCGCACGTTCTGAAGGCTTTCCAAAGAAAAAGAATTCTGCATCCTGTGTAGACTCGGCATCTATTTTGGAAGCAGTTACAGTGTATCTCCACCAGTGGTGCTGTATGCTACCATCCATCCATTTTCTAAAAAACTGAGGCATCTGGAGGAAACCAGTGCAAATACGAGGAGAGAAATATCAAAGCACGACACAGAAATGTGATTTTACACGACTTTCTCTGTATCGATGTGACACAGGAGTTTTTCCATCATCAGCTTGGGGAAAAGAAGAAATGACTGACCAGTCATAAGGAATGACTTCAGCTATTGCAATTGATAAATAGTCCCTTGTAGGAGGAATCTGTTTTCTAACTCCTTCTAAAGGGGCCCCTTTATGAGAATGCTCAAGCAAGACCGTTTAATTGCTCCTAGAGAAATCTGCATAAAAGTCTAGTATATGATATTTAGGAGTGGACAATGGACTTGCCTAGTGGGAATAAATTAATTTCTTCACTTACATGATGTTTAAACCCGTAGTTTAGGTGTACATGCATTGCGGCTATGATGGTCCCCCGTACGTGGCTTTTGTACAAGTTTGCAAGCTCCGGCCTGGGCCAGGTCACCAGCCCACTGCGGCTGGCATTCTGCAAGAACTGGCACTCAGCTGGTGAGCTGGCCTGGCAAAACCTGACGGCTAGGCTTGCAGGGATGACGTTCCACTCATCGGACCAGAGCTTCAACCTCCCGCGAGTCGCTGTGGAGCTTATAGCACATCGAATGGCGAAAGGTCGCTCATTTCATACATACCCATCACAAGTGACGGAGTCAGTGGATATATTTAGGCACATATGACTTAGCACTCAGTAGGTCATCACTTTTAAAATTTTTTGCCCTGTCCTTCTTTATACTTTTCTGGTTTCTTCCCATGTGGGTACTGGAAAGTTCTTTTATGATGTAAAAGAGATGAGATGTAAAAATTACATTTGTGGTCCCACGTTATGGGAGTATATAGAAAAGCAAGTGGCTGTTCTAAACTGTAAAGAAAAAGAGTGGCTGGCTCATAAAAGCTTAATATCTTTTTGTATTTTTTGAGGGGTAAAATTAAATATTTGCATTCTGTGCTCTGAATCAGTGTTATTTGGAGAACTGTCATGCTAGTAAGTAGCTTGTAAGTCAGTCCTGTTGAATTAAGTTAATTGATTTTTACTTTATTCTTCAGATAAATGGTATTTGTAAGATGATGTTAACAGTGCTCATTTAGAAGAGGCACTTGTAATGTCCTATTTAATTATTAGTTTGGTGTGCTCTTTTCAAATTTTGTCAAAGCTTCAAGAGCTTTTGAATTGTGTTGTACTCTCACAGAGCTAATAGGGTCCTGTCTGAGTGGATAGGAGGTGAGCACTGAAGGCAGAGAGTCTTTCTTCTGACACTACCTATTGAGAGGAAAACAGCCTGGCCCTGTTTACTAAATCACTCAGGAGAACCGATTATGAGTGATACCGAAAGATGAAATCAAGTGGCTTTTTATTACGTGGTAAATCTCCTTGTATTTCTGGAAAATGGCAGTTTCAAACTGTGTTCCAAGTGCATCCTTGCCTTCTGCCTCATTTTAAATTTGGCTCAGGGGGAGAGGTGTGTCAGCAGCCCTTTTCTCTTTTCACAAGACTCTAATTAACCCTTTGACTCGGAGCATTTCTGTGTTTGAAGTTTCCAATGGCCTCAGCCTGTGCAACATCACCAGCCTGCAACTTGATATTGGTGTAACGCACTAGAATGACATGGATATAAATAAGACCCCAAATTAGTGCGGATTCTAAATGTGTTTTGTAGAAACATCAGATGGTCTGTATAGATGTTAAAACATGCTAGCATTTTGACTAATAAGACTCAGTTATTGCAAATGAAAGAACATCTTATATTCCTCTATTCAACGTGAGTAGGAAAACCAGTGATTTACATCTGATTTGCAATTTAGAATTTATATATATAATGTACTGTATGTGAAATCTGTTTGCCCCCTGAGCTAACCAAAGTGTGTGAATTGTACATGAACTACCTGGAATGTTAGAGCATGGACCAAGCTACCCTATCATGCTGTTGTAGCAGATATCCTGGCTTCTTTTAAGAAACAGCTGAATCAATTATGTACTAGCAACCAAATGAGCTAACTGGGCCAAATGTCCTCCTGTTGTTTAAAATCTTTCTTTTATTCTTATGTTCTGTAATGGCTTTAGAAAAGAGTTTCCATAGCCATTTCCATGGTGCACTGTAGGGGATATATTAAGGTGACATTGTTCCCTGTGGTATAATGATCTTAAAATACATATTCTATAATGTCTACTGCAGGCAGAACCAACAGGGTCTTTCTTGTCTGCCCGAACTGACCGGGCCCAAAAGTATTTATTGATGAGAGGAGCTGTGTTCTACTTGCATTCTGATATTATCTCTGGCAAGTTACAGTATGATGAAAAGATACTGTATATTTACTGTCAGCTTACTATTCTGTTTCCACTAGATGTGGGTTGCCTAAATGGTCTTAAATAACTATCTGTTGAGTAATTAATATTTTTTCATGTGCTTGTGTCGCAGGTAGTTGAACTCGTCTCCAGTGCCATCGGTGACTTGGTGCAAGGCATTTATTATGAGAACACCAGTGCGGCTAAGGTGAGTCCAGAAAAACGCCATTCTGACTTTTCCCTCTAGGCTTTTTACGGGACTCAATCAGTAAACAGTAAGTATGTGAGTGTTGTTCTTGAAAAGAAAAAACAGGCTGAGATTTTGCCAATAGACCACCCATCTTCTTCATGAAATCTCTGAATAGGTGAAAGTAAACCAACTAAGGGGCATACAAAAAGACACACAAATGGAAATAAAAGGGAAATAAAGGGAAACTTCCTAAAGACTGCACTTTCATTGTGTACATGGACAGCAACTCAGAAACACAATAAGTCCGATAGAACACTCACGTGCTAACTTTTTTGGCTTTAGAAGATTATAACCGTCTCCGTTTTTTTTACATTTTTTTTTTAACTGCATGACGATCGCGTCATTTGGCAAAGGAGGATTTGAAGATGGGCTCTGTCACACCACAGTGACCAGAGTCACTATTGCAGCAGGTCATCAGAATGAAAAGTAATGCTTCATTTAGTGAGGTAATAATAAAGAGATGTGTGGGATAACAAGCGCACAGAGCTCAGCAGCCATTATTCATTCACCCATTCAACGTTGCAGGTCTTTTTTATTTGCAAATCCTTGACATCAGGCAGCATTAGTTTAATATCATTTGGGTAAACTCAGACCAGGAAAACTGCCTGTCTCACAGACTGTGAAAGGCTGCCAAATAAAATAATATAGTTGATATATGACTACTATATCATACACTGTATTATTATTTTTTAAAAATATCTGATTGATACTAAATTTTGTTCTTGAACTCTCAAACAAAATTAACACATTTAAAATGGACCCCTTTTTGAAAGACAAAATTGCATGAATATCTTATACTTGTGGGTGAAGAGATTAATTTAAAACAGGAAGATCAGAATGCAAGCAAGAGATAATTGACAACTAAAACTATATGCTGCTTCTTTGAGAGATCTCACTATAGGTGTTAACAGTCGGGGAAACTATTCTCCGCTTGTTTCTTATCAGACTGGTATTTACTAGACAAAAGCTTGCGTTAATTTCAATTCTTACATTTGGAAGACCCGGAGTTCAATTTTGAATAATTTAATACAGTATATGCAAGCGCATATGTCTAAACCAGTAGAAATGGGAAATCAGTCCCATGCTGATCATTTAAATTTTCAGAGGCAGCCCCTCCTTTTTGGAATATTCTTCCTGACCATATTAAAAAAGCTACTTCTGCTGATGTTTTTAAACCATGCCTTAAAACTTAAGTTTTTGATGGTCTTTAATTAATCTGTTTTTTTGTTTTAATTTCACATTTATAGATGGTCTTATTGTATTTCTGTTCACGGTTCTTTTTATATGTATAATTTATGTAAAAAGCTTGGAGAATGTTCTGGATTGAAAGGCACTATATACAGTAAGAATAAAACTGACTTGATTGATGGATTGATTGATTGATTCAAGGTCAGTATGTGACTTGCTTTTAATTTAATAATGGAACCAAGTCCTTTAATAACCCTGTTTTCTCCCTTTTACCTTATTAACAGTAATATTTTGTATTTCTTTTATTCTAATAAAATGAAATGGAGAGTTCATTTTTCATCTTGAGCTGAAAGGGACACTATCTCATTTTTAATAACTGAATCCTGTCATCAGTCATCTGCTTTACGTTTGTGAAATTGTGGAAATCAAAACTGAGATAGTTGGCCTTAAAGTGCATTTGAACAAGCTGAGGAAATATGAAATATTCAGGCGATAACATCATATTTAGAAATGCTATTTTGTGCTAAGCTGCTCAATTATGACACATGTCTGGAAGTACTAATGTTGAGTTTGTGCTTTTATTTTAGTTTTGGAGTCAGTTGTATTTTGGACTTGAGTAACTGTCGAGATTTTTCACAGAAACACATTTTGAGTAAAAAGCTGCATTATTTTCGTGACTCGTCTGGGAGTTTGGTTCATTTCTTTCAGTTTCAGTACATTTAGAAATAACTGATATAGACGTTATGAGTCTTGAAGTTATGCGCTGTGAAAATGTTTGAGTTTTTGATAAGCCCATATAACTAATGCAATCCTTACCTGAGTTATCATCAATCAATTAATAACTGCCAATGCTTAGAACCCTTTTTCAATTTTAAGTGGCAAAATGTATCGTGTTACTGTTACTGATTACTTCCCTTTACATGTAATAGTGACAAAAAAGGCTTTGGCAGTGGATTGTCTTACTGGATTTTACATTTTCACAGGTGAAGGATTGGTGTATCTATTTACTTTTCAGGAGGACCAAGTGACAGAAGACATCACTGTTGCTTCGTGGGAGGAGCAGACCTTTCTATCCCATGGTGCTTTGCTGGCAAAGAGCTGTCAGGCAGCTATGGAGCTGGCTAAGCATGACGAAGAGTCTCAGGCACTGGCATTCCAGTATGGCAAGCACATGGCCCTTGGACACAAGGTGATGGGTTTTTCCTTCAGGAAGAAATTTAGCACTGCTTGAAAGGCATTAGAGCAGATTGAGAGAGTCTGGGGAAGAGAACATAAACTTTCCAGTGATGAATAATAATCTTTCAGAGGACACCACACATGCAAACCAGGAGTCATTATTAAGTATGGCATCATGTTTATATCATTACGGTCACAGTAAAGTTTATGGACCTACATGTTTCTTTTTCATTGGAAAGAAAATCTGCTCTGCTAATTTTAAACTGATTGACAAATGAGATAAAAAATGATTGTTTACTATAATCGTAATGATGTAAAAAAATTAAACAAAGCAAGTATCATTAGGAATAGTTGACCATTCTCTTTTAAATCTGTGGTGTAGCTTTTTCTTCACTGACTTTCTATAATGTAGTTCCAGTCATTTCTGTTTTTCTAGGGAAAAAATGTGTGAAGATAAAGGTTGACTTTTTATTTTCTCTGTATCTTTCTGGTCTGTTAGGTCTATTGAACGTGACAGGAACCAGATGAATGTACAGTACAGTTTCAATTGTTTCCTGTTATTTCTTTTTCAGCTCGTCACATCAATTATGGGTGACATTACCAATACCTTTTAACTGAAAAAATGGGCACCCACAGAGAAGAATGTTTTTATGTCCATAATTACTTCTCAGCAGTACGAATATAGATGAAATATCTTAAGGGATATTTTCTCTCTTTGTGTATATGATCCTATGTCCTAAGGTGTAACAGTTTGGATCTGCTGTAGTTCTTTTTTTTGCATTTTCAAGCACTCAAAGTCTGTCATAATTAGTAAGATTTATTTTGTGTTTGCCATTAATTTGATCACAGCTATTCTTTGCAAAAATGCAGTTCTAGCCTTTTGACCCTAGGGATAAAAAAACAGTGAACAAGAAGGAACATGCACCCATCCAGCATGTTTTAATGACGTTGACATGGGTGTATATCAGTAACACAGAATTAATGGACACTTGCTGGCTGATTCAATCATCCATGGCTTTGAACTCATATCATAAATGATTGTAAAAAAATAAAATGAATGAGTGTTTAAGACTAAATGACCAATGGCTTTCAAATAAAAGATAGCAATAATCCAAATCCCCATCATTGATTAGTGTTTTATTTACAAGCCTTCTCTGAGAGGTGCCTCAGCATTAATCCTCCAAATGCAGTTCAAGTTGCTTTACAGTCTTCCAGATACAAAGGTGTTCAGTACTGGATCATTGTGAGATAAAAGTAGGCTCTAGTCATACACGCACGCCCTGCTTCATTCTCATGCTATCATTTCGAAGATAGTGGGTTTTGAAATGTGTGTTGCCACATTCTTCACTGATTTGAGAGTGAAGGGTGCAAACTGCTAGGTTCAGAATTTATGGAAGAAGAAAAAAAGGCAGACATGGGCCAAGAAAAATCACACTTTGCAGAAGACAGATATGACTGCACTTCTCACACAAGAACTGGAAGTAACAATACATTAGGAGCAACAACAAAAAATATAGCATGTTAAAACCAGTATGTCATGTGTGAATGTTGGGAGAATCATAAGTTACCAAAAGTGTCAATATGAAAATATCAGCGATACCGTATGTTTTAAAGAATATGGTGAGATTTTTTGTATAACTAACAAATAATTTACAAACCATTTGATGCAAATAGAGAAGTCAAACAAAATATAGAGCCATTTTCTTTTTTCCTTTTCAAAATGATATACTGTAGTTGTACCTTTTAGGGTTTCTTATACAGTATATACAGTACTTGTAGCTTGTTTATACTGCATCCACATTAACTTTTTGGTGTCTGTGAACCATTTCTCAGAACTGTGCCACTTTATGATGACAGGCTTTCCAAAATACCTGCAGACCTTTCCATACAGTATAAAACTTATAATATAACATCTGAGGTTTCTGAGTAAAATGGACGTGGAAAGTAAAAACGTGTTTGATTTAAGAAGAGCATGTGTGTCTGGGGCCCTTGCATGATGTTCAGAGAGCTGTTGAATGACGTGGCCATCTTCTGTTCTCTTGCAGATGAATTCAGACCTGCTGCCATTTGTAAAGGGGAGTACGGGGGAACTTGGGACCTTCAGCTTGAACTCTGCTCCTGTTGTGTTCCATCAGGAGCTTGTTGGCAGAGAGGGCTGGATGCACCAGCTCCAGCAGGTACGGCGAAACCCCCAGTCCTTTTTTTCCTTAGATTTTTATCTCATTCTCCTGTGATTTTTTTTTTCCTCTGGCTTGAGCATATTTCTTGTCATTTATCTGAATCTGACTTGACACGAGGAAACATTTGCACTACCAGGAGGAGAGCATGAAGTGTCTTTCACAATATTTGTGAAACATAATTCAAGAAATAAGGAGCAGCGTTCTTGTGACAAATTGGGCCCTCCCGAGTGAAAAACCCCCACCCCCTCTTTCGATTTCAAGTTCACACAGGCTAGATGCCACACCTCGGCAGGATTTTTAGAATGGTCAGACAGGCCAAAATGGATCCTGTCATGTGTACTGTAACCTTACTTATGTTCTCAAGATTAAGACTGGCTCGTTATTACAGTCGACTTGCCTGGGGACTAGGGATCTTGAGTAGCTCGTAAAGCCAACTGTGCATATAGTCAAATTTTACCCTATAATGCTTTTTTTTTTAAGATATCAAATAAAAGTATCAAAACAGTAAATAAAAGTAAATAAGACAACTCTATAGGTGTACTAACTAGCTCTTGTAGCACACCTTGACAATGTTTTCCAGAATAAAGCATTTTTTCAGTGTTTTTTATTTTCTGGAGTGCGTCAGTTTGACTGTATTTCCGGCTGCTAATGTCAGTTTTAATTAAGACGTGCGTGTCAAATTTGGTTCAGTCCACCTAGCATGTCCATTCTCTAGATGACTCTCATTTCAGAGTCACAGTGGAATAAGAAACATCCTTTTACAGCCTTTGCAGCCTGCAAGTTCTTTACAAATAAAGAGGTTGAGAATCACCTTCATTGGTGAAGGCAGAAACGTTAATTTAAAGCAGTTACTGTCTCCTGGACCATGGTGTGTGATGTACAGTACTGTGAATGGTATGATTTCTAAAGATTTGCGGCACTGATCATCTACATTTTATTCAGTATCTCAGTCTCTTTTTATTTTTCTAAAGGCCAGACCCCAGGGACGACCACTGGACTACCCAAAGGTGAGAAAAAATGCAAAGTCTTTTCATTTCAATGTTAACAACAAGTATAATAGCTTGTTGGCTTTTATTAAACACCACAGAGTTTGCAGTTGGTTTTGGTTGTGTTTTTACAAGCCACCATTTGGAAAACAAAAAGGATGTTTTCTAGCAGTTCAGCATTTGCCACATGTAAACCAATAAACATCCCATGTGGTGAAAACAAATGAGTGGAATCTGTACAGGTCTGTCAAGCTTGTTGTGTGTGCTGTCTCGGTGTCAGAGCTCTTCCTGAGTGCTTGCAAAAGTCAGAAGTGGACACACACAGTGACCCTGCATGGCTCTGTGCAGTGGATTTAAGTGCATTTGTAATGCCTTTTGGCAGTGCAACTTAGGGGGGAAAATTAGAAAAAGCTCTAGATTTCCAGACTCATTACAGTAATGAAATGACCACTTATTCTGGGACAAGCAGTATTATTCAGGTTTCATCTTGCAACACCTTCGCATTGAAGAGTCATCCCCAAAATTTGCTTTAATCCTTTTAAACAAAAGAGACACATTAGTTGATTTCAAAAGACATACTATTGGCACTACGCCCATGAATTAGGAGTAGATTTTGTTTCCAGTGTTCGTATATAGAGAACAAGATTTCCAGCATTTGACCAGTCAGGATCTTCTGCCTTTTAGCAAATGTGAATGTGGGTCTCTCGGCTGGCCTCATTTACTCGTTTACTGGGGGGAATGTACTGTATACAGTGTAACTGATAGTTGAAAGAGAACCTGGGTTCTTAAGTTAAATATGTCTTTACTCTTCAAGAAAGAGGACAGATAGGCAGGAAGAACATAAACGAATGGTTTGATATAGTATAGCATCTGAAATTGGATCATTGGTTACAAAGCACTGAACCTATTTCTGGAAGAGACAGAGAGGCACTGAATGATTACATTAGAGAAGTCTTTCTGTTGCATTCCAGGTACAGAGGCACTAGGATTTTAGAAACAAAAGTGTAAATTGTCAGAGAAAAACTATCATGTAAGTCCTTAGAAGTGGATTGCACACATACAAATGACTTTGTTTTATAGTTCATTGTATGATTGTTTTATTTCATACATATAACTAAATTACCAAAACCAAAACTAAATGAACACATTTTTAAAAGTGTACTTGTGTGAACAGAGAGGTCTATGAGCCATTCTTGACATGAGAAATTTCCAGTATAGGAAACATGGAAGAGAGAGAAAGGTTCATCAGAAACTGAGCACATTAAAGTTCACTAGCTGATGTTAAGTATAACACATGATTTGCAAAACAACTGTTTCATAAAAAGGTTCCTTATAGGGAAAGTAATGACTAGACTCAAGAGATGCTCAAGAGATCAAGATGTTTCTGAAGTGCTTTATTATTATCATCTTTGTTTTATAAACAGCCATTCATGGGAAATATTGTAATGTGATGTAGAAAACAACAAAGGATTAAAAAAGTAAAAGAAAAAAATATTAGTAAAGGCCAGTACAAAATAGGTATTAAAACAGGGGTGTAACTGGCCAATAGTTTGACAAAGGCATGCCTTGAATTTCACACATACGTTTTAAACTCAATTCTATGCTCAACAGGAAGCCAGTTCAGAGATTCAAGAACAGAGATTATATGAAAATGAGACAGAATCCTGGTTAAAGATCTTGTTGCTGAGTTGTGAAGTTGTGCTGTGATTTTAGTTTTCAATTCTGGAGGAGATAAGGGCGTTTAGTAGTTTTCCATAGGCTACTGAGACTTTGACAAAGCAGGGCCTAGAAGGTCAATATTGCTAAGATGGAAGAAGGACAGCCAAGTTTTCCCAACATAAGGTTTGAAAGTGAGCTTGGGCTCAAGGATGACCTGCAGGATTTTGGTTTTAAGAAAAACACAAGCTTTGTGTATTGGTAGCCATGGCTGAAACCATCTAACTTGTGTAGTAGATGTGGATAACCTAGTTACATCACTTCAGTCTTGTCGCTATTTAACTCAAAAGGTTATTGCCTTCACAATTTTCAGATATCCGATGTCAGTGAGAACTGAATCAACTGTGTCAGTGTCAGGTTTTGGCAATAGATCAGGGTACCTATATGTTAAAGGTAGAAATTTACATGATGGTTTCTAATTTGACAAATGAAAGATATATTGAACCTCAGAAGAAACCACTTTCTATATGTAGGCGTGTTATATTTCCAGGAAAAATAATAGAGTTTGCGGATTGTGATCAACTGTGTTGGGTATTGTTTTGATGAATTGATCAAACTAGAGTGACTCTGACTGAGCTCTAGATCACTTCACTTGTGAGCCTCACATGGGTGTTGAGGTGATTTAACCCATCAAGCCAGATAAAAAGGAAGAAAGAAAAACACATAAAAGTACAAATACACCCCCTTATCATGAGAACAGTGCCTTTGTGTCATGGGTCTGTGGTGCAGATGTGCTGAATGACATGCTAATTGTTGCACACAACAGGCCAGTCAAAGAGGTCTAAGCATGTTAGTGTGAGAAAACAAATGGCTTTTTCTTACAATGATAAGATCTAAAACAAGTAAGAGCAGTACCAGAGATACCAAACACACTTTCTAACTGAGCAAGAAGAATATTATGACTGAGAGTGTCAAAGAAAGCACTAAGGTTCATTAATACAAAAACAGTAGGAGAACTAGGAGCAGGGGCCATTAAAATGTGATTGCAGTGCTATGTAGAGTTTGAAACCTGAGCTGAAAAGGTACATGAAGTTTATTTGTACTAATATAATGCTGTGATGCATTCCAACATTTTAGCCAACAAAGGCAAATCTGAAACAGGCCTGTGATGGTTTTAAATTTTCAGTGACCTGGTTAGATTTTTTAGGTATAAGTGTAACAAGAACAGTAGGAGACACAAACCCAAAGATCAGAGACTGGCTGATTTTATTCACCAAAAGCAGGCAAGGCAGGAATGGAATTTAACAAACGGGAAGTAGGTTTCTTCCATGTACCTCACATTTAAAAGAAGAAGCCTTCATAGAGTGCAAGAGATCAGCGCACCAAGAAGAACAATGCTCATGGTGGTCGTCACGTGTGTGACAGAATAGGGAAGACACACAACGTATGCAAGTTATTTGTCAGACTTAATTAAAGTCTGCATTGACTCACTTCTGTGTTTGCTAAAAATGAGTGTTTCCCTCAACACTTACGAAGGCACTTAACTGGTGAATGGAATTCTAAGCTAGTTGTGTACTTTCTCACACTTGCAGACGTTTTAAAAAAAAATCTGATAAAATTCCAGAATATCTTGAAATCTGTTGTGCAAAAAGGAATCTCAAGTTACTTTAATTAATAGTAGGTTCAAATTGTAGGTGTTGATTGTAACATCCCCATTCCACTGTTTTGGCACTCCTCACCTTTCTTCAGGTGCTATTTTCTGCTGTTTAACTTTAGGATGATATTCATAGGCAGGAATAAAATAATGTATTATATTAAGCAATATTATTATAAACAATAGTAATGCTTTATAGTCATGAATATACTGTACTTATGCTAATAAATAAAAATGTATTTTGAGCTCAAACATTATTTTTACCAATTTTATTAAACTAAACCTTTCTGTCCTGCAAAGCATCTAAGAATAAATAATGTTTCAAATGCATTTGATTTAAAGGACATTTCGCTTTGGACAGATTAGAAAGTGTTTTTTTTTTATTTCTTTTTAAAGACAAAATATGTAATTTAATACAGACTGCTGTTATCTACTTGAAGACTTTCACTTTGCATGTTGCCTGATACTTTGCACAATGCAACATTTTATTTCTCTAATTATGTTTCGTTTTGTTTTTGTGACAGTTGTGGGGAGCAATCAAGGCTGGCCAAGGTGTGAACGCAGTTATCGACCTGTGCTGTTACCATGGAAACAAGGCACTTGAGGCCATAAAGTGCTTCCCTCCCTCTGAGGCCAGATCAGCTTTGGAAAACATTGCCTGTGCTGTCACCAGATTTTGATGGAGGCAGGGGAGACCTCCACCTCTATAAAAATGCAGAGGATGTATACTGTGTATATGTGTTTTCCAGTGGACCTTTAAAATAAATACAAAATGTTTATATAAATAAATTGATTTCTTTCTCTCTCTTTTTTTGTTTCATTTGTTAAACAATAGGCCGTGCAAGAGTATAGCTTTTATTTTTCATGTGGGAGCCAACAAAATCACAAAAAAGGTCAAACAGCTTTCACTTGTCATGCCAGAAGCACACTTGAAGCTGCACCGGCAGAAATAATTAATGAGACTCGCTGCTGTGACCTCAGCAAATGGACAGGAAATAAGTCCGTATTGATTGGACACAGCCCGGGTTGGCGCCAGTGTGGTGGCCTGTGGTTTTCTTGCACTCACGAGGACAGAGCGAGTGTGAAGCTGCAGGTGTCACTGGAAACACTCGCTAACCTGTCTCATTCCCCTCCATTGCCCTGTGGTAACAGCTGCGCTTATCAATATGAAGGACAGCTCAATGAATGAGCGGAGGAAGAATTTACAACCACAAAGAAAAAAACAATAATCGGGTGCTTTCAAACTTAATTTCAGCAATTGCCTTCAGATGTTAAAAAAAGTGCTTTAAGAAGTACCATTCTGTTCTGGTGCCTTTATATATCCAGTGTTGTAAAAGTTATGCTACACTGCTCTTGCTTAATACCAATGGGGAACATGTAGCTTTACTTAAAAAAAGAGCCTCGGGCAGTTGCTAAAATATTTATTCCCTGACTTAAGGCAACTTAGGAAATGTAAATGAATTGTAAATGGTACAAACAAAAAAGGACAAAAAAAAAACAAAATGCTAAGGATGTCAAAGTGCAGTAATACATTAAAGGAGTTCTACACTGAAACTAAGTTTTGTTTTTTGGATGACCCAGGAAAAGTTTATGCTGTTGATTTATTGTGTATACATGGTCTAGTTTTATGCTCTGCTTTGTTCCCGCATCTTAACAAAGTAAATCCAAGTAAATAGCTTTTAGTAGAAGGCATTTTTGTAGATTTTGTTTTTTCTGTTGTTTTGTGAGAAGTTCCGATTTTGTTCTACACAATACACTCAATGTTAGGATGCAGACTTAAAAGTCTTGAACAATAGAACGCCAATGACAGAAAGACTATAAGGTGTATCATGAGTCTGCAACTTGACACTGTCTCTATTTTGTTCATAGAGATGATTTTTGTGGTTTGCATGCATGCAACCTGAGAGGAACGTTGACAAGAAGGCTGAGTTTACATAAATGATCTAGATTGGGATTCAGCTACCTTTCTTCCTTCTGTGGTGTAATTACAGCCCAATCTGGAGACAGCTAGCACAGCAAACAGATTTTGTTACACTATTCCTTCAAACACTTCGAGGGGTTACTTTCTGAGCAACAGAGGACCAGGGCGTCATAGGGATGCATTGTTCCTTAAACGTCTTCCAGTGTTACTACAACTGAATGATTTCAAACACGAGAAGGAAATAAATCTCCATATTTTAACTTGTGGAAGTGTTTTTCCTCCATTTCGAAACCTGGAATCAGATGGGTGCGTTACTTCACCCATCACACTCCTTGGGTGCTTCTTTTTATTTTCTGATTTTCTTATATAGTTCGACATTCTAAATTAGTCTGCAGGTTGTCAAATTCTAATTGCCCACAATGGCCTGTTTATTCTGTACACTTGAGATATAGGTTTTTCTTATTCCTTGTGGTTTTCCTTCTTTGTTCAGCTTGTTATGGAGTGGTAAGCAAATTTTATGAGGATCAGAAGAAACCACTCTGAGCATGTGCGCTTGTCAAAAAATAATACATCATCTGTCCATTGATTAAAAGTTTTGGGTGTCTGTTTGGATCAATTGATCATTCCTGAATGACAGTGACGTGTACAAGTTACTTTGTTACATAAACACTAAATGACCTTGCTAAATACCTGACTGGCCTTGACCTCACCGAGGCTGTTGGGGCGATCCAACTGTGATGGACCATCCAGGAGTGCCGAGTAGTTATTGATGACAACCTGACTGCACGGCTCATTATTGATCAAGTCCTGGGACCTCACCTGCTGCCCTTCCTGCGGGCTCCCCCTGACGTGACAGGTTCCAGCAGGACAATGCACGTCCTCGTGCTGTTCACCTTTTCGTGAGAGATGCGAACGTGATGTTCATCAGACTTGAGCCATGTGGAACACCTTTGGGATGATCTGAGACAACAACATGGGCATCTAAGCCTCAGAGATCAGCGCATAGGCACGTACGTGTGAACAAGTAAGGGAAAATTTACCACTGAGAAATAGAAAACAGAAACACAGTGTTTCAGCCTTGTGACACCTGAAGAAAGCTCTACACCCACAATGTTGTGTTTCTCCTTTCCATTTTTCAGCGTGGAATTAACCCCTTACTTGTTCTGTAAGGAGGCGATATGGAGAAATGCCACAAGCATCTATAAATGTGTCGCAATCTAGATTATATAGTATATTTGTATTAAATGTAATTAATATGCGTTTAATCATTGAGTCGGATGACAAGCATTTGAACATGGAGCTTCATCAGTGTAATTTCCGTCTCCCTGTACCTGGCGTGTTTCATGCCTCATCAGTTGAAGTATCTGGATGCTGCTACCTCTGCTGGCACTGAAACAGACCATTAACTGAGTAATGGTTCTGCTACTCTTAACCCCCATTAAAATGAGTTGCTGCTCTTTTTAAAGTACTTATGTATCTTGCTAGTTACTTGTAAAAATCCAATTCGCTTTGTTTGATTTCCACTAAAAATAAAGTCATATCCAAGGAACTTAGCGCCGTACGCGGAAAAAGTTCTGTTGCTTTTGATCAGATTGTTTATCATTGTAAATCATGGGGTGACACTTTTGTATGCTGATAAACTCTTATTTACCTTTTTGTTATTTCGAATCCACGGTGTGATGGAAGATTCTCCTCCTAATTCCATTGCTAATAATTATTTGCTGGCTTTCTAATGAATTGGTACTTTTCTGCTTAGAGATTCTCAAATGTACCTAGCAGAGCTACTGCAGTTGATGCACCTCTATCTCGTGCTGCATTTGATCTCAATGAGTGCCGAATAATTAGATAGAAATGGCTGTGTGCACTTCACAGGCTTGCCGGTGAAGTTCGCCTGTGGTGAATCACTTGAAAAAAAGTATTGGCACCCTGTTGGGTTTGCCCCCAGTAGTCAATGGCTAATTGAAGTTGGTCTTATATACTGTTGCGTAGAAGGGAAAAACGTTCAGTAATGCTGAGAAGATCAAAGACAACCACAGAAGCAGAACCAAATGCCTGCTAAACTTCACAGGAGGTTCATACAGTATGTGTTAAAATCCATTCCAACCATCACAGCAAAATCACCAGGAAATAAGCAGCTACAGATTTTACAGCCGAATCACTGCTGGATAAAGACATATTTCCCTGGTCCTTCTTTCCATGGTCAGGATGTCTAGTGGGCCGTGCTGATGCCGAAAGGATTGTCATTGACCTGCTTCCTAGAGGGGAGTGTGTAGGTGCAGCCAGGCCATTAATGCTGTGAAATGTGCTGTAATATTAGTGTAAATATATTTAGTGTGTAAATATTATTTCTATCAAAGGTGTTGCACAAATCTTCTAAAGCATGTGATATTAAATGCATCTACTGCTTCATATTTATTCCTTCATAGATCCATGTATAATGCTGTTTGAAAATCATTCTGCACGACAACACATCAGAACACATTTTCATCACAGCAAAACAAATTGCTGTGCTAATGCTTCATACCAAGTGACTGCTGACAGTTCTGTATTTCTGTTGTATTAGTGAACCCATTAAATAAACTTGATTTTAGAATATTTCCCGTATTTGATTTCCACAGGATATTTGTGTGTATCTCCTACTACAAATTATTTATTTTGCCTGTATTCCAAATGTTCTCAGTTTAAATTTATATTCTTGCTCTGCTAGCATGAACTGTGACTTCTCTGTCCACCAGATGGAGACATTTGCCTACCACTTTATGTGATATAGTTGCTGCTGACTTCGGTTCTCTGAACCATTTATCTACCCACTGAGATATTCATCAGTTCACATCTGCTCCCGTGCAATCTCAAACACAGAGCTACGAGTGGGTTTCCTCCGGTAAATGCCTCTGTTTAATTTAATTTATCTTTACCCCTTATGAATAGACAAACTTTTATTATTCCTGAAGTCTTAAAAAGGACAAATACAGGATTTATACCATAATGGATCCAACTGTGCTTGCTCTTCAAATTATAACCACTAAGTTTCTCATGAAGGTGCCACTTAAACTTGCATTAGCTTTTTCACAAACTTTTGTGCACTGCAGGGAGCAGTGAGAGGAAACGAAGGTCTAATCATGTTTTGAAACCTCTGTGATTTTGCTGATGCACCATTTTTCTCCACTTGGCAAAGAAGGGGGAGCACTATAAAAGCAACATAAATGTTAACATGTACAGAGAGAAGTGTAGAATTTAAATCAATGGGAGTTACGATCTATTAGTAAGACCTAATTTAGAATTTTGTGTACAGTTGTGGCATCTTTATTTCAAAACATACATTGCCTCCCTTGAATCAGTACAGATAAGAATGACTAATTATACCATATAATTTGACTTAATATATATATTAAACTAATTGGCTAAAGGTATTGAATCTTTTTTTTTGTCTTGTACAGAGAAGACTACAAGAGGACTCAATTGCTCAGATTCCTTGAAGGCACTGAGGAAGTTAGTCAGTGGATTTCTTCAGGACATGTGACTCTAGGCTGAAGAGGAATGAAGACTGAGAACAGAAGGAATGTCTGCATGCAGAGGGTTGTGGGAGTTTGGTACCTGATACCCAGTATGTCACTGAAGCTGATTCCCTGGCACCTTTCAGGAAACAGAGGGATAAGATCCTCAGATCAGCTACTAGCAGCTAAGCAAATATCCTAAATGCTCTGAATTGCTGCCTCTCATTCGTAATCTTCCTTGTGTTTTTATGTACTTAGCATTAGGGATCAGATTTCAATATATTATCCTTATGGTCTTCTCAATCCTCCCTGAAGCAGGTCAACCTTCTTACTAGTCACACCACTGCCTTTTGAAAACACGTTCACAAGGAATAACAACTTCCAAAAATCAGATACTATGTAAGTGTTTTCTGAGTAACAGTTAGTTTTGGCCTAACCTGCTTGGTCATAGGTCAAGGAGGCTGTGACCCTCATGCTATGTACAGTAAGGGGGAGCTGCAAAGGTGGAGATGGGGTATAGGAGGGATGCATGAGACAAAGTGCAAAAAGAGATGTTTGGGTTAGATAGATATACTGTACAGTTAATGTTGGGAATCATTATGGTTTAGAACAGCTGGGTGAGACTGATTTGTTGTCATTATCCCAAACTTTAGCTAAAGTCAACATTAGGATTCTCTACAGAAAACCAATGGGTGAGATTTCTTTCTGGGAAAAGCTTAGCAAATCATACAAAATGTATAAACTGAAGGAAGGCTGTTTATCACATTATTGTAGCTATTTCCTGTGGCAATTCATTAAAGTCAGGATTCAGTTCAGATTTACAAAAATCTATAATAAGCTTGATTGTTCTTCATTTAGGAAGAAAAACACCAATTTATATACTACGAGAAAGTGACAGCTTCTCACTACCATATAACATAACATATACAAATACATGACCTGAAAATTTTTCTTACATGACACTTACAGTAGGTATTGACTGACTTGGCTGGGTAGCGCCAGGGAGAACCATTTGTCATAGGATTCCTGCCAATTCCTTAGCCATGTGCGGAGCGGTGGCACTTTGGCTAAGGATCTGTGCCTGTGGCTGGAAGGTTGCTGGTTCAACTCCCACAGGCGGCAGAGGAATCCTGCTCTGTTGGGTCCTTGAGCAAGGCCCTTAACCCCAACTGCTCCAGGGGCACCGTAAAAATGGCTGACCCAGTGCTCTGACCACAAGCTTCTCTCTCCCTGTCTGTGTATCTCATGGAGAGCAAGACGGGGTATGCAAATAGTCAAATTCCTCATGCAAGGAATTATATATGGCCAATAAAGTGATCTTATAATTCAGCGTGCAGCCTAAAACAGACTGACACCTAGCAAAGCAACCCAAGTGGATGCTGGGGATGATGGACTCTGAAAATCCCTTTGAGTATGAGAAACGATTAAACCACTACTGTCTCTCCTTGCTGAGGCCGTTACAAGAAAATGGGATTGAAGAAAAAGGATGTGTTTATCTGAGGTTGAAATCATAGTGTGATTTAGACGTATGATTAAAGGGACAAATGGATGACAGACACTTAGGCATTACTATACTATGGTGCTCTCTTGCTTTATTCCTAACATAGGAATACAAAAATGCAGATGTGTAGTTGTGTGGGAGAGAGGAGTGGGAGAATGGTGAATTAAATAAATTGGGAACACGAAAACAGAAGAGGAAATTCTAACAATGAAGGGACCTACCATGAAGTGCCTTCATGAGCTCATTCCAGTATGTCAATATATTTTTACAAAGCCCAGCCTTCTCAATACAAATTGCTTTTGTAATATTGACATAACTGTCTGACAGAAATCTACCACTATGGTATTATCTTATTTATATTATATAATACATATGGAAAATAAACCAACCAACAAATCAAACTAATGTGCTTTACCACAATGTTGTGAGCTATCTAATTATTTGTGATTGTTTATTTGATTTTAATGTGCCTATGTTTTTCTGATCATAGTCTGTTACAGTGCATCTATAACTAACTAATTTTCATATCTTTTTAACTTACAATGCTCTTCAAAACTAATTGGACTACTTTAACACTTTGAATTTTAAAATTTGAAGTTATTGTGACCCCAATCTAAAGGTTTATTGAAATCATTGGGATGAATGTGAAGTATGCTTTTGTTCTAATATTACTAAATGTTTATATGAAATTACCCAAAAGTAAAATGGATACTATCTTGTACATATTATTCACATTAATATCATTATTAAAAGTACAAATGTATTGACTGTAAGACAAAAATAAGTTTTGACTTTGCTTCTGCAATACTTTTGGAGGGCACTGCAGCATAGTTGAACAAGACAAACTGAGCTAAAAAAAGACCAAGATAAATGCAACATATCTCCAAAAATTGGGTCTTGTCTATGGCGTGGGATTCATTCTCCACTTCAAGGAACTAGGTTTTCCGGTGGAGAAAAAAAACAACCGAGAAACTGTACAGCAGTCACAAAGTATCTTGCTCTGAAATAAAACAAGCACTGTTCCATATTTACTGTATGAATAAGAAATTGTAACACCAGGCCAAAATTCAAATAAGACCACTAATGTTATTCATAACTAATAAGAAAATGCATGTTTATGCTACATAATTAATATTGCAAGCATCATTTGATTCATCAGGTTTGAGTTACTGTTCATGATCAAATTCAATTGACTTACTGTAGATACCATCAGTCTATCATTCTCTTTGTATGCCAGAATGGCAGAATGTTGAATGGAAGACTATGACAGGCAGAGCAGCTCAAATTACACTGTGCTGTGTGGAGGGAGACTGGCCTGCCTGGAATCCCCACTTTGACTTGGTTCCGAAAAGAAAGAAAAATGGCAGGGTCTTGTTTTGTGCACTACAGCCATTATCACCTCTCAGCTGTTAACTCATGTTGATCTGGTCACGTTCTGTGGCTAACTCTTTTTATTTAACAAATATGTACACCCACAGGCAATACACTATCGCCAAATCACAGTTTTGCTTTGATATGCATATTTCAGTCAGCTGTGTCTAAAATTCAAATAAGGTTTCTTTTATTTGTGCGTTTGATAACAAGGATATGGTATACTAAAATATTCAATATACAGGAGTAATACAGTATAGGCTGAAGAATCCATTCTGAAGATCTAGGATTTAAATACAGACTGACACTTATAACCTATACTAAGATATTACCTTGGTATGTTAAAAACCTGAAAAGATCACCTACTGTAGTGCATAAACAAACACACACAATCTCGGGTTATGTTATGAAGAGGAACCTACATTGTCACATGGAGTCTAGATTTTCCTTTTCCGCAGCCACAATGTAGACTAATTACTTTTACTTTTAGTTGTTATTCCATATACAAGTCTCGATGTGCAAGCCATTCTAGTTCTATAATTTAACTATAGTATTTGGATGATATATTTTAAACAAGACGACTCAAAAAGAAAGATGTGCGTGGATAATAAGAAAAATACAAAACCCCAGCGTCTTAAGACGCCCGTAAATGATTTTAGAGTAATTTTCAGCTTGACAAGAGAGGTAAGACATTTCCCGCTAAATCAGTTCCGTGTCAAGAAAGGCAGAACACCTGTTGTAAAAAAGTCGTTCCAAATAGTTGAAATATACATCTTATCTTTCCAAACGCGTAAGCACTGTCAAAATGACAGGGATTTCCCCCAAGTGATGTCTTCCTCTCTGCAAACACAGCTGAACGCACGCTGCATGATGCTCAGACATGAAGTGATGGCAAATATCAATTTTTGAGTCAGATTATCTCATGAATGAAAACAACTTCTGCATCAACTATTCAGAGAAATGTGAAAAATACATATTTGGCGTGTCACTATATCGAAACGATATGCAACAAAACCAAAAAAGAACAAAAATGTACATTTTTTACTCAGCATCCTTATTCTTTCCCACACGCAAACGTGACCAGAACTTTGGCTTGCCCACAGTAACCCACAGCTGTGCGGAAATGACACAGCAGGCGAGTGCCGTCACGTCACTCGAGAGGGCACAGACAAGAAAAACACGGCGGACAGTAACACGGACGACACTCAGGCGTGTAAAAAATATACCGTGATGCGAGGAATCGGACATGCTCGCCGAATTTATTAGTTTGCAGGCTACGCCAGTGTTCGAAGGTGAGTTCGGAACTACTCAATGCTTTAGCGCTGTGCAATAAATCAAAGAGGGGAAAAAACTCGCCCGTAGATCTTTTTCCTGCCGCGTCACGCAAAGAGAATTCCATTATTAAAACAGAACCCAACAACAAAAAAAGACCAAGTGGGCGTGGGGTGGGCTTCTGCACTGTCGTTTTGGGTACGGATCGTGCTCTGGAACATCTGTATCCCAAGTTTTATGTCGTAGAAAATATGAAAAAAGTGCGATGAGAGGATATCCCTCTCGGGTTGTTGCGGTTCGTGGGTTGCTAGTGGAAGAATGAGGAAGTGGAGTGGTCTGGAGTCTGGCGAGTTTCATCTGTGTGCGTGTGAGTGGAGTCACAGCGCCTCCACGGCTCTGCTGAGGAGATCCGCTTACTGCAGCGCCAGTACAGAATAGAACGTACTGGTGCTGCAAAGGGTCATGTTTCAGTTGGGGAGCCCTTCATAACATTTAAATAAGAGTAACTAGAGGAAAAAGGTCACATTTATGACCGATTTCTGGGTTTAGGGGATCTGTGCATAATATATCGCAAATCTTAACTTGAAGAACATGTTATAAATATCCTTTTTTGTTCGTGTTTAAGCAGCCGACATCATGTTTTGATATGCTTAAAATGTCAAAAAATATTTTAAATTCAAAACAGAAGCACAAGCACATGACTTAAGCTTACAGTTACCAAACTGTATAATGAACATTAGCAAAAAGCTCGTTAAACACTCCTGTACTAAAAACATACGTTGCAATTAACTATATTTGTTAGGTCAAAGAATTATAATACCGTGCTTACGAGGATAACGGTATTTTTCCTACTGTAATAAATTACCTTGTAAAACACGTTCATACAATCAACTCCAACAATATAATTATCAAATTCTATGCCAGCTGAGTTGTCAAACTTTGAGCTGTGAAAGTAGGCTTTGCAGACAAATGTGAACCGGTTTATTTCTGTAATGGGCAAGAACTGTTGTATTGTATCCTTTTGTTACTATTAACAGGTGCGATATTTTTGTTATGATTCCATAGGCTCATTGCGTGCCAAATTACCCGCAGTCCACAAAAAAACAGCTGAAAATTTTAATGCTGCTTATTTTTGTGTTTTTAAAGACAGAGGTCACGTACGAAATAAACCCAAATATTGAAATTCACCATGATGAAGACTTACATTGAGATGCACCATTTTGTGTTGGCAGTTTAGGGGGAGTTAGTCATAATTGAAATAAATTCTCATTCTGGAACATATAAAAATTATGTTTAAGAATGACAGTAGTCCAAGTGTAACCGACATTCTGTTTGCAAATCTGCTTTTGACATATTTGTGTTTTCTTGGATTATATTGTGCAGTACTACGAAATACTTTGAGTTCAGGGAGAGAGAAATCATAAAATGTGTATAAATAAAGAAATCTTTAAAACTAAAACCATGTGCTGTGTGTAACCCGTGATTGAAGAGAATTGGCTTAGGGTTACAGAACTATTGTAGTATCTCTTAGGTCTTTGTTGTTACCATCTTCAAAAATTGAGTCCAGTAAAGATCTGCCACGGGCATTTGTGGGCATATTCTGAAGGCCTTAACAGAGAAAGTTAAATATGAAAGAAATTTGAAATTTCTGGCATTTCTACTGCGGAATAAATAAGCACATAACATAACTCAAGAAACTGAAGGTTTATTCCATGCTGTAAAGAAAAGAGACACAATATTTCGGCTGTGAAGCCTTCTTCAGGTGACACCTGAAGAAGACACAACAATGTTCCCTTCAGCATGGAATAAACCTTTACCTGTGCCTCACTATTTTTATAGATTCATCTATAAGGCCATGGTATCATAGATATTGTTTTAGATCCTCAGAACCACACCAAAATGAAATGCATATGATTAACACACAAAATAGGCTCAGCTAGTTCTCACCATTGAATGTTATTTTTCGGCCTAAGTTCATACATAAATACAACATGAAAGTGGAATTTAGGATTCTAGCCTGCATAACACCAGTACTGTTATGTCATAAGTGAGAAGTACATGAATGTGGTTTTACAAAAGGCCTGAAACCTTGATCACATTGGTGATGATGATTAAGATGAAAGGGACTACAGTACGTAGTTCAATGTCAGTAAAGTTCTGTAGGCGAACTGTGATTCAGTGTTGTGCGTTTGTGGTTGATGTCATTTTAGGTCATGAACTGTTCTGAGCATGGGGAGACGTCAGATGGTGAGGCATCAGAGACAGGTAAGCATGTTCATCATCTGACCCTGTCGCGTGACAAGACTGAAGGCCTGTGTGCTGTAGGTGTTTCAGTGCTACCAATAGAAACAATGCAAATAATCTACAATACAAGGACCGGCTACTGCATAAGGATTCATCATTCAAACCACAGCTTGTGGGGATACACATCCTTGTTTGTCAAGAGATTTGACGAAAAGCATGGGTAGGATTTAAATTAAATCCTTGGGGATAGATCCTCATTATAATAAAAAAAACTTTTGAAATCCGTCCATTATCAGAAGGCCACTCCTTGAAGCCAAGGGTGTGTGCAAGGTAACACCCCGCACAGGATTCCAGTTCATCTTAGGGTACTCGGACTCAGAGAGGCGGATAATGCCGGCGTCACACTACATGACTTTTCTTAGGATTTCCAGTCGTAGCCTTCATTTACAGAATTCTAAGAAAATCACAGCGAGTTGTAGAGTTGCAGTACGCACCCGTTACCATCAGTTGTGTAGTGCGACACCCCCAGCAACTCAGTCATAGCACTTAACAGCCCCTAAGACTCTGCGTATGATAAGTTGATGTTACGATGTTACATTTTTTCAAGATCTTTACGTGCTTGTCCTCCGTGTTGTTTGTGCGGTGCCCCTCCTCTTATTCCGGTGTGCTCCACATTGTTTGGCTGCCAAAATGAGGCGACCTCGCGGTAATTTTGTGGCACAATACGAGATTTGGAACCGTGACAAAAAGTTGCAAGGGAATCTTGGAATTAGTCACAACCCGCGATTCCTGGTCGGATAATTTGACTCCCTCTAGGATAGAAAAGGCAGCGAGATTCAGCAACTGCAGTCGTGAAATTTGACATGCTCTCCGACTAGAAGTCGTGTCGAGTCATGTAGTGTGACGCCGGCTTCAGAGACACCAGTTAATTATCCCCCATGTCTGGCCAGTGGGAGGAAACTGGCACTTACTCAGTGCAGCCACTCACAAACATGGGAGAAGATGCCAACTCCACACCGAAGGTGCTCCGGTTTGGAATCGAACCCAGGACCCTAGAGCTGTGAGGCTAACCACCATGCAGCCCCCTGTTTAAATCATTTCAATGAAACTGGGATCTCCTCTGTCCAGGCTCTGACTTGCACCCTCATACTGTACCTTAAAATCTTTAGCTGCAGTGCTTTCATAAATTTTAAACTTCATTTAAAAGACTTAAATCTTTGCATAACTGCTTGTAGGAACAGTATTTTTAATCTGACATTTCGGATGAATTTGTTCACTTCAAGTTTGCCGGTTATTTTGTGGAATTATTTGAGTAGTTTGAAAATAATGATGATGTTATGCTTTGAGTGTTGCATGTAACATTACTGTTTGCAAGACTCTTATATTAATATGCCAGACCAATAATTGGTTTTGCACCAAATGACCTAAGTGTGTTATTGTCTAAACCAGTGGTTCTCAAACTGTGGTACACCTACCTGCAGTGGTACGTGGAGTGCCGCCAGGTGGTACGCCACATGACCCTGGAACTGTGTTGTGTGCGCTGAAAAATCGGGACGGGTTTTCATATTTTCTATTTTAAGATGTATCGAATACGCAGCCTACGTACTACGATACAGCGCGCGCTAATACTTGAGTGGACAGAGCAATGTAACGTAATTCTATACCACTCTATAGGAATGCATGCTATGAACGTAAGTGACCAATATGATGAAATATGATCATCAAGAGCAGGGACACCTAATGAGCCAAAAAAGGGACAAAGTGATTCTTGCAAACGGCCTGCTCTGTATATACAGCAGAAGGATCATGGCTGTGAAGGACTATTGTTCCTCCTGTTTTCTAATCACGTTTTCTGCTATACCCAGGCAAAACATATTCCTTGTGATGCATCAAGCGCTCATAGTTTTATCATGTTAAACTTTAAGGTCCAAAACCTATAGATGATAAAACATGGTCCCTAAAACAGAAGCAGTTCTTTAATGCTGAAATAGCCCCGTGTTCAGGTACTGCCCACTGAGGAAAAGAATGACTGTGTTTGCGTGCTTCTCGGCAGAAAGAAGACCCCTGCGCTGTGTGAAAATGGAGAGACTCATGGAAGAGGCAGCTATCGAGTGGTCCGCAGGCTGCAATACACCTGAAGGCAGCATGGAGAAGGTGCTGTGCAGCAGTGTGGAGACGACGGGCAAGAGGGCCAACACCCAGATTGTTGTAGACAGCCCGAGCAGTGAGCAAGAACAGCCCACCAGCGTAAAAAGACAGAAAGTTTCAGCAGAGGTAAGTGGGAAGAACACCAGTCAGGCAGTTTTCCTGAATCCCAGTTCAGTCATTCCACGTCTTCAGCAGTGGTTTCATGCTGCATAACGCTACAGCAGAAGAACTTAGTGAAAGAAAAAGAAAACTGGCTGTGCTGGCAGCCTTTTTCAGCATTGGTCAGGGTTATTTATTTTATGCCGATTCTAGATAAAAGCAGAAGAGTCATGGGAGGTTACACAAAAATAATCGGCAGAGATGTGTGTACATGCTAGATAAGCTTCACATTAAGTTGTGCTTGTAAATGAAATGTTTCATGCCACAACATAACGAATTACACATCTGGAATCACACTCCTTTTGAAGGAAAACCCTTGTCTTTTAGAGCGGAAAAATAATTCTGATTGAAGATGATTGGTAATGTACCATAAAACAACACTTCGACACACACACACAAATGATTTCAGCTTGCATCAGAAAGCCAGTTTTTGTCATGGGGTGTTAATTTGTTTTTTACTTTGAAGGGGAGTAAAAGCACAGACCACCCGCAGGAAGTTCAGACAAGCACAGACTACACAGGCAAATCGAAGACTTCACTTGTGATGTCACCCGGTGAGAACAAGGACTCTTCTACCGAGAAAACAATAGCATCTTACAGGAAGCCTCTGTACAGCATTTCACACAAAATCACAGAAAAGAAAAACGCTTCTGGCCTTGATCAGCATTCACTGCACGAAGCTGGAGACCGAGGGAACTACAGCAGCCTTTTATTTCCCAAAATCACTGGGGAACCGAACAGGAGGGAGCCCAGCATAGCCATGGCTGCCACGAGCAGCGAAAGCGAGTCTAACATTTATTCTTTGATAGAAAAAATGTTTTTTATTCTCAACACGCTGAACTCCAGCATGACCCAGCTTCATAGCAAGGTAGACTTGCTTTCGCTGGAAGTGACGAGAATTAAGAAGCGGATCAATCCCTCCGAGCTGGTCGCCGAGTTTCAACCCCCCGCCGAGTACCAGCTGAACACCGAGGAGCTGAAGCAGATCATGGATCAGACCTCGTCGGCGGGGGAGCTGGCCTGCAGGCTGCTTGTGCAGCTTTTCCCTGAGCTTTTCACAGTGGAAGACTACAACAGGAACTGCAACGCCTGTGGGATAGTGAGCAAGAAGAAACTGGATTCGCTTCATTTGCAGCTAATCCGCAACTACGTGGAAGTCTGCTACCCCTTGGTCAAGAACGGGAGCGTCTGGCAGGTGGAGTGCTTGCCTCAAATCAATGATTTTTTCAACCGGTTCTGGGCGCAGAAGGA
Source organism: Lepisosteus oculatus (assembly GCF_040954835.1). Classification (NCBI taxonomy): domain Eukaryota; kingdom Metazoa; phylum Chordata; class Actinopteri; order Semionotiformes; family Lepisosteidae; genus Lepisosteus; species Lepisosteus oculatus. Next base: position 34,490,872 of record NC_090697.1, read on the forward strand.
CATGGAGAGTGGACAAGTGTGTAAGAAGGTGACTCCGGGAGCTCATGGTTACGAGCCCGATCAGAGCCAGAGCTGTCACTACATCGATGACGAAGGGCAGGATGAGAGCCTGTCATTGGATTCGAGCAACAACATTGCTGCCTCGGATCTAATGCTGGATGCCCAGGACGTTGTGGAATATCTTGATGAAGTGTCTTCTCCTGGGGATTTTGCAGTTTTCTTAATGCACCGCCTTTTCCCCGAGGTCTTTGAACAAGGAAAAACAATGGAGGGCTACACTTGTTACAGCGGTATGGGGAAACAAATTCTCGATTCTGATCGGCTCGAAATAATCCGGAAGTACATGGAGGCGTACTTTCCAGATATTCAGGAAGAGAGCTGGCTTCAGCTGTGCATGCAGAGGATGGAGGAGGAGTTGGAAAATGCACATGGAAATGGGAGCGAGTCTGAAAATGCCAGGGATGAGAGCTATGATTCGTCTAGTTTACCTGATGATGTATCGGTTGTAAAAGTTGGGGACTTCTGTGATTATGATAAACCAGGTCGAAGATCCAAGAAAATCTGGTTGGTTCCAATCGATTTCGATAAAATCGAAATACCACCTCCGGATTTCGAAGTCCCTCTGCAATATGTGCTTACAAAAGACCAGATTAAGAATAACTATGAGTGCAGCCTGTCCATTGGGAACTTTGCCTCCCGCTTGTTAGTTCTGATGTTTCCTGAGCTCTTCACTTACGAAAACCTGAGGAAGCACTACAATTGCAGTGGGTCCCTGGGCAAAAAGCAGCTGGATCCTGTCCGAATAAAACTGATCAGACATTATGTGCAGCTGCTCTACCCTCGAGCGAAGAATGACCGGGTGTGGACGTTAGAGTTTGTTGGTAAACTGGATGAAAGGTGTCGTCGAAGAGATACCGAGCAGAGGCGCTCCTATCAGCAGCAGCGCAAGGTCTACATTCCGGAACCGGAACACCAAGACTTTGTTGGCTGCCAGCTGAACCCAGATCGATTCCGAGAGGAGTTTGAGGTGCCTCCTTTGCCCCCAGAGAGGAGCACGAAAGATTTCTGCAAAATCCCCCTGGAGGAGTTAGCCGTGCCCTCTCCCGATTTCCCCGTGCCTCCTGTTTACCTCCTCTCGGATACAGAGATCAGGGAGATTGTCCAGCAGAGCTTGTCTGTTGGCAACTTTGCAGCTCGTCTTCTAGTGAGACTCTTTCCAGAGCTGTTCACGCAAGAAAACCTCAGACTGCAGTACAACCACTCTGGTGCCTGTAACAAGAAACAGCTGGACCCGGTTCGACTGAGGCTGATCCGCCACTATGTTGAAGCTGTTTACCCTGTGGACAAGATGGAGGAGGTCTGGCATTACGAGTGCATACCTAGCATTGATGAAAGGTGTAGGAGACCTAATAGAAAAAAGTGTGACATACTGAAGAAAGCTAAGAGAGCCAATACTGTATCATATTTATGAATGTCAACATATTTATATAAAACATATAATTTGCACATGTTCAAAATGCACAAGTACATAAGCTTAAGTGTGAGTTAAATGAAAGTTATAGTACTACATTGGCTAATGCCAGAGTATTATAATTTTCATTTTATCTATTGTAGAAATCTTATGCCAAATTAATAGTTTTAGCAAATTCTAACCTTTTATGTGTCTAGTATTTTACGTGTCCTTGTTACGCTATTGTCAGACTTGAAGCTGGAGTAACTTTTAGTTCTTATGGACATTAATAATGCAACAAGCATTGGGTTTTTCTTATACAGGAGAAAAAAAAACATTATTTTGCCTTAGTGTTGTATGATCTTTCTTCCATATCGTGGATTTGTTAGGATATATGAAGCTGGATTCCAGCTAGGAAATTAATTTAGATAACTGAGTCATTGTCTATCTTATAAGGATTAAGATTCAGCTGCATATAAGCTAACTTCAACAGCAGTGACTCACCCACCTTTATGTATTTATTAACTAGTTTATATTTAGTCATTTTTAATATTAATTACTTAGTATTAGCATAGTCAAAAATGTTAGTTTAATGTATTAAATCCCATGCCTGTACAACTTGTGTGAAATAAAACTTGCCTAATAACTTTTCTGTCGGCTGTAATACAGAAGTATTAATACATCACATACTTATGATTGTTACAGTATGGCCAGTTGTTGTTGCTGCCACAGATTAAGTTCCTTTAAAAGAGGAATATATATATATATTTTAAAAAAGCAGAATCGCCTTTTTTATCACACACCCACACAATTCAGACTCGCCAATTTTTCTTTACGTCTTGGCTCACGCGAGGGGTGATGTACCCACGTCACAAGCTCCACGGCGACGTTCAGGAGGCTTAGCTCTGATTGGCTCGGAGACACGTCCCTCTCTGTGTCGGGGGATGCCGTTTTGGGAGGAGCCCAAAAGAGTCCTGGCTCACTGATCCTCGCACTGATCGAATTGATACTGTGCTGCGGACGTCTTGTGCTCGGTGCGAGCCTGTTGACTGACAGGACTGACAGCAGGCCAAGAGAAGAAACCGTTTTGGAGTGCAGAAATATGGAATGAATCAATGCAAAATTATCTTAATAAATATTCCTAAATTTGGTAAATATTCAGTTAGAAAAAAGTATATCTTAATATTTTTACTTTACGTGATGACAGCTTTTAAAATTTTTGTATTTGTAGAATTTGGGGCGTCCTAAGCCTTAACTGAGCTTTAATATTTTCTGATGTGTAGCTTAGATATTGTTAGCTCCTTTCTCATATTATCAAAACATAATTACAATATTATGGTCTAGGGTAAATTAAAAGTAAGAAATTATTTGTATATTGCAGTTATATTATTCAGACACTGCTATATGGCCGAATTGTCAAGCACATATGCCCTTCACATAAAATTCCCGTATTAACCTTTTTTCTACTTAATACTGTAACGCATACGGCCACCATTGCAGGTTGTTCAAGCCGGCTTACCAGCGCGGTGACGTCACCGCCCTTCCCTGTGAATAGCAGGGACTGCTGCCGTTGGGCTGATAGAAGATTTCCCTTTAGCTCAACTGGCTGGGTCCCTGTTGAGTGACGCCGGAGGCCCGGGTTCGAGTCCCCAACGGTGGGTGGCCGACCCGAGGTGGCAGCGGCGAGGGCGAATACCCACATGAACCCTGGAGCGTTACAATACTTACGTGGCGCAGTTCTGTCACTCGACTTTATTTACTTGTGAGCTCCCTTGGAAAACCGAGCTTAAAATACTTACCATCGTTGACGTTCAAGCTTGAATTTTCTTTCATGACGGCCTTAATATGTTTGTTTATGCTATTGAAGCTGCCTGAAAGCATCTTTGTCAGAGGTTCTGCTGTGACTTGTGGCCTCACCTTTGCTCCTCTCTGTTTTCTGGCCAGATTTTAATTAGCAAAAGTGTTAAAATTGATCTTGCATTGAATTGGATGATAATACAGTATTTTTCAGGAAGACAGTAATTGTAAAAAAGATATGTGGGTTTGAAATGTAAAGCTGTTATAAAAAAAGTTACTTAGAAGTTAGAATGCACATTCTGAACCAAGTGGTGGTTATGGTCAGTTTAATTGTAGTGCTTTGTGAGTAAAGTGATAATCCCATTGACATTTAGGCAAAGGCCTGCATCTGTTTGGTTTAAAGGCCCTGCTTATTACAGTAAAAACCCTTCCTTGTAGAAACTAAGTGGTTTCATATGTAAGAAGCAAGCAGATAATTTCCTAGGTACTTTCTCAAAGTGTTAAGAATAAAACAAACTGTAAAAAAAAAAAATCATACTTTGCATTTGTGCTTTACACATTGTGAACTGTTTTTAAAAGACACCTTGGCAAAGATTTTTACTTCCATCACTGGAATGTTATGGGCAGTAATTGCAAAATCTTGAATTTTTGATGCTATGAATCTCCTCCTCTATTTAAAAGGAAAATCAAGCCTTTTAAAACACTTTAAAAAAATTGTCTAATTTTGTCAGTATGTAAAAAAAAATCTTAGGATGCTTTAAGAAGATTTATTGTAGCAAACAATTTAGAACTTTGCACAACAGTTGAGGAAACAACCTGTGGTCAGACTACTGTCTGAAAAGAATCTCAGTCTAACTGCTGTAAAAATAGTCACATGTTAAAAGTTTTATGTTACATATGATATATGAGGGGAAAAAAACGACACTGTTGCACACCTTACCTTTAGAATACAAAAACCCTTCCTGGTTTTCATCTCTCTGTGATGTCGTGTAATACCCCTTCATAGAAACACTACAGCTTAGTCATTTTGTTATAAAATGTATTGCAAACCTTTCATTTCTCTAATGCCTGCACAAATAAAAAGGTTGGCATAGAGCCTTACACTCCAAACAATGTCTGTCTGAGGATGTCACATACAGTATTTGGTGTAGTTGTTCCCCCTAGCTAAATTAACTTGTGCTCTCATAAAAACAACAATATTAAAAAAGCCATTGGCAGTCACCGTGACATGAGACCTACAGTTGTGGCAGATTTACTAATAGCCCTTAAGTGTCCAGCAAATCTTTCTACTTAATTTTGTTTGAAGATCCAGTAAAAAAACAAAAACATTGTATTAGAAACATTAAAATTAGGCATTTAGTATAAACTGTACCACATGACTACATTTGCCGTCACGTTTTTTCCAGGAATATTTTAAATATAACTCCATCTAGACGAAATCCAGTTGAACATTTCTTGTTTCTGCCTCTTCTTCAGAGTGACCATCTGAAAGTTTATTTTCAAATTGGCACAGTAAGTGATCTTAAGAATTAAGCAGGTAATCCTGTCTGCTGAGCAGTGACTAGGTTCCAGCATGCAAGTGCCACACAGAAGGCACTCCAGCCCCAGATCAAACCCAGGACTCTGTGAGCCAGCTACGCTAGCCACCCCACCAGCTGTTACATCTGTGCACAATTTTAATACACACATGCAATACAACTCATTCAGTTATGTGCACCATGACTAGTCTTAACTCCACCTGACTATAATGAGCACTTCAAACGTATAGTGTGAGTAGAATTTTTTTTTCCCCATTAATGAGGCGCAATATCTAGTATTCAAGATGGTATCATACAGTGTGAATAAAAAAAAGAACATTTACACCTATACCTAAATTCTATTAACTATAAGACTGTCTTATAAGCTGTATATAAGAAACAAAATACATAAGACATAGGCAATAGGCATAAGACAAAGGCAATCATAACACAAAATGATATAATAGGAATTATAGAATCTAGAATCTGTCTGGGTCATCCTATAGACAGCCAAATACATATGTTGACTGTAATTCTGCACTGCATTATACAATCACACATTTTGGTGGAAAAGAATAAATAGTATTTATGGGAAACTTCAATTTTCCCCACATAGCCTGAGAAAAACCTAAGGGAATGTCAAGACCAGAAACAGAAATGGTAGACTGGGTAACAAATGCTTTGTTACTGAATTTGACAGAACTTCTGCAAGATCTACAAGTATTTTATTTATACAGTAATTGTCTTTTCAAACAATCGAATCAGAATGAAGAAGACAAAACCATTCAGGAACTGATTATACTTTGAAGGATACGTGAAACTGTACAAGTTAAGCCTACAGCTATGTCTACAGCTTACAATGACAATTGAGGAAATTCTTTTAAAGGAATTAAAGCACGGTTTATGAGCTAAAGTATGTGATAAGATACAGAATATGTGGAGAGTGAAAGCAAAAGTTTACATAGATTCTCGAAAATCAAAGGGTAAAAAAAGTGTCCCAAATGATGCAACAAATAAATTAAAAATATAAGAGGAAAAAACTTATATTTAAAAAAACAACAGGATTCAATTAAAGACAATGTATACAATACCTGTGCTTGTAAAGCATATTAAGTCAAGAGAGAATGTAGGCTAAAATAAAAGCAAAATGTATAATTAATAATAATAATTGCTTACACTTACTGTATATAGCGCTTTTTTGGACACTCCACTCAAAGTGCCTTACAGGTAATGGGGACTCCCCTCCACCACCACCAATGTGCAGCATCCACTTGTATACACTACATATACAGTATATAGTTACAAATACAGGTTACGAAAACTGAGAAAATCAAGAAATAACTGAGTGGATAAATTAAGTAAAATAAATTATCATAACCCCCAACGTGCAAGGGTTTTGCCAAGACTATACCTGAGCAGCTGGTATTGTTAGAGGCACATGAATTTGTTGTTCTCAGGCACAGCTTTGCTGAAAAAGGCCAATAATTCAGGCACAGTTGATTAAACAAATATTTATTGACAATAACAACAACAATACACACACTACACAAAGTTCTTTAATAACAGAGGAGGCAGCAGTGTTTTGGGTACCAGAAGCAGACAATAAATCTCGGTACCCAATGGTCGTACACGTTAACCTATGTACAATACAAGTTTACAAACAAGGTGTCCCAGAGACTTAATGTCCTAACCACCCAGAAAAATCCCAGACTCTTACCAAGTATTTGACTCTTAAATACATGTAATGCCTACAGAGGCCGAAATAAGACGCAAGATACCTTATAAACTAAAGTGATTAAATCTCTCTGCAAACCAGGATGCCACAAAATATATGGGAAATGATCTCCATATTCTAAAATGCACTCACTTAGAGAAGCCGTTTTAAGCCGGGGGACTCGAGAAACCCACGTTTTCTAAAAAAAACTACAGAATAGCAAGCTCTCTTAGCAAGGCTCAGATAGCTTCAATCGGGTCTTCTCGGATTATTTGGAAAAGAACCTCTGGCGTGGCAAGCTTTATGTTCTTTCTTCTGTCTCCACTCTCTCGTGTCTTGATCTGATCTTCTATGGTGTCTTTCTAGCCTGTAGATTGACACTTAATAATCTACCCAGAACTTAATTAAGGTAAACCTAGGTACACTTTACAGTCGCTTTGATCACTGAATCTGGACCCATGACATTTCTACCCAGTTGCTCCAACATGGTTTTCAACCTTTGCTGTTTAACAAGCTTGTCAGATCACTTGTTAATTACAAATCCTCTTACCAATAATGTCTGAAAACCAACAGCACTCCAAAAAAAAAACTAGCAAAAATCTGCTCTTTATTCATTATTTACATAATCCTGATAAGGTGGATTCTGTGTTGCAAAACACTGCTCTGCACAATATACGTAAACTGTTTGGGAGACTCATGATGAGTTCCAAAAGAATACTAACGGGCTGTAGAGATGGCCAATTAAAATATCCCTTCATCTCCATTTTGCCCCATTTACTTGGCCTTCAGGGAAAGGTAGGTGTCCTCAAGATAACAGAAGACTTAACACATAAATGCAAAAAAATGCATCCATATTTATTTCATGAGTAAAGGAAAAAAAGACATACACCAAGCCACAGAAACTTTGAAACTCATGAGACACTCTCAACCTTCAGCATACAGATCTTTGCAGTACAGTTCTTTTCAATATCTTCTCTTATGTCCACGTTAGAGGACTATATTGGCCAACTATATCACCAGTCCATGTTTTTTAACTGTAGACATGCCTGGGAGCAGTAGTAGTCTAGGGTAATCCACAAAGTACTGCGGGTTTAAAATGTCCAAGTGAACAACACTTGGTACTGGACTGTAGAATAAAAAAAGTGAAGAACAGACTGCATGTATTTTTTTAAATTGATTATGACTTTTCAATGTTTAAATCACAGGCACACTTCTGTATATCTGCAAAAATCTTTAAATGAATAAAAAAAAAACTCCCAGTATTTTACTGAACTGAAGCTTATTTTTATAGCTTTCTGACCCTGCAGCTGAGCTGGGACTCAGGCATTGGATTGAGCTATTCCAAAGCATATTTTCTGTGCTTTATAAAAGATTTTAAAATTTAATTTCGCTGTATTACTATAAAAGAATGTGGATGGAGAATTTTATTACAAAATCACTTGATGACAGAAGTCATGTTTTTTATTACTTTAATCTGATGGACCTCAACTAACATCACTTGAGTCTCCTCCCTGGGGATACACTGCAGTGGCCTAGACCAACTTACTGACTTGACAAAGCAGCACACCAAATATGCTATGTCAGTTAAACTGCAAACAGGACATACTTTAGGCACTGTTTATTTGAGATGAATAGTCATCTATTTGTCTCCGTCTTCTATGTATACTCACGTCAACCACAAGGTTGTTAAACCTCCTGTAAACATTCATTCATTATGAGATATAATATTAATATAAAATCGTATTAATCTAAAATATTTAGACAAAGCTTACATGATGGTATGCACATTAGTTCCGAACCATCTGTATGAATAGAAAAGCATTTTCAACATTCAGTGGGGAAAAAAAAAACATTTAGTGGATAGGGATAACTCATCACCTGAATATTTCACAAAATTCACCAGTTCAGTTCTATTGAAATCTCTGCCCCTTATATAATGTCTGCTAATTTTAAGCACATCTTTGTAAACAAAGGTACTGAAATATCTGCACCTCAGTCTTAAATTTAAAGAGATCTTCATCATTCTTGCAAAGCAATACTTGCAAGTATTGCTTTTAACCAATAAGAAACAGTTCTGGAAGAACCTTATTGTTTGAAAGCCTCCTGTTTTGGAAGTTTTAGATTTTTCCAGCGCCTCAAAATAACCTTGTATTTTTCACTGTCTTTGGTTTCTCCCGACACCTTTTTGAAAATCACCCTCATGAGTGTGACGGTGTCAGTATCTTTGTCTTCTTCAACAACAAGGTCCAATATGTCTCCAACCTTCACCTACAAAAGACATAAAAACAAAAGCTCTGAATTGCAATACTTCACCTCCAGAACTACTGTAACACAACCATTACTAAGACACTTACTGCCAGATGCACCAAAAAAGACCCGTTGCAGCTCATATGTACCATACTGTGCATTGCAGCACATTTATAAACACTGGTTGCTATGGCCAAGAAAGTATTGAAGAGCTGCAAACTACTATTTACATTTAAAATATAAAACATCTATTGTGAGATTTTAGCAAGTGATGACAACAGTGTGTGAGACTGTTGGAAATAATATATGAGCGATGTTGTTAACAAGATGTGTATAGCCTGCTACACTGCTGTCTGAAACAATGCCCCAGTCTATCACACCAGGACCACAACCTGAAATTAATGTCAAAAAGGGAGGCATGAAAAGACAATTATTTTTTCTAACATATCTTAATTTATCTGGCTGACATTTTTATCCTATGTAACTTACTTCATAAGGCTGGGCAATTTCATTGAAGCAATTCAACTGAAGTACTCTTCTGAAGGGTACAACAGCAGTACCCTTTTGGGCATTTCAAAATGTTCCTCTACAATGCTTCCTTTTCAGAGAAGAAATTGGAAATCCCATAATTCTCTTCCCTCAGAAGGTTAAAAAAAACATCTGTACTTAGGAGTAAACATATCATGGACTAACCCCGAATGCTTTGCTATGTTTTTAATTACAATGTTTGAATCATGTACCACTTGTACATTTATGGAACAGGAGTGATTCTTATTTATGTACAAATTCTGAGAAACTGCTTGAGGTTTTAGCTGCACGTGTAGCTTCTTACTCCTTTTATACTGGAGTAATGAGAAATGTTTTTTTTTTTTTTTAAGGCTTGTATTGTATTCTCCGGGCTTGCATTTAATAAATAAGCATAACTGGTCAAACATAAGACAATGCATACTGGAAGATATCAGCACATGCTGGCATTGGGTTGATAGTATTGATAACGCATTCCGAGCAGGAAACTGCAGATCATGTGGCTTGCAAGTCTGTGCCAGTTCCTAATTTGGTCTTCACATAATTGGAAGAGTATGGTAACGATACTGAACACTATTTCTTCTGTTGTACTAGGATGCACTAATTGTTACCAAAGTCAATGTCTCCTTCATTTGACAATTAAAGCAGACATAGCCAGGAGATGTTATTCTCACAATGACTTTTAAAGTTTTGCTGATTGGATATGCATTTCAAGTTCTTAAATATTTGTCATTTTTAGTGTAGCAATTTAATATATTATATACTCTGTACTTTCTCATTATACGAGCTTAATTCATTCCTAACAAACTACTCACACAGTACAAACTTGCATAAACAAAATTCCCATTACTTCCCACGTAATAATGTGCAATTGGTTATAGAACATTTTCTCTCTAACACCCAGACTTCACCTTAATATAGCACAGAATGGTTGCTAAGTTTGAAAGCAATAACATTCCTGGTTATCAATTTGAGTAACATGCTTAAAATCATCAGCTGATGCAAAAGCAATGGATAGGAGAACAGTAACACTCCTGCTCATTATGGTACAGTCCTGTAATTATTACAGTCATTAGTAAATCAGGTGGGGAGCTGCATCAGCATGCGTAGGCTGCAAAGGAACAAGTAATGGGTTTATTCCATGCTGAAAAAAAAGAAGGAAAACACGTTTTGGCCGTGGAGCCTTCTGTGTTTTCTTTCTTTTTTCCCCATCATGGAATAAACCTATTACTTGTTCCCTTGCGTCATTAGTAAATGTTAGGTACTATCCTGTACAGTATGCACTTAACACACACAAGCCCTTATTATAAAAAAAAAACATTAAAATGTAATAAAAAGTAAATTCCTTATCTGAAAAAAAGAATTTTGGTAATGCTTTACAGGAGCCCATCTCATAACAGTAACATGAAATGCTTAATCGATGAAAACACAGGTAAGAATTACTATACTATTACCATTTGTGTAAATGAAGAGTCATATATTGACAGTTCCTATAGCTGAATCCAATTTTTGAGCATAAGGTTACATCTCTTTAGTATACCTGGCTATAAATGCAATAAGCTTTTTACATTTGTGACTTAAATGCAAATCAAAGTGCTTTTGTAGTGAAAGCAATATTAAAATAATTACAAATGAGTAGAGGCCTCACTTTTTTTTCAGTAGGTGCAGCTGTGGCATGCAGCTGTTTTTGGAAGAAAGCCCAGAATATCAGATTCAACAACATGGCTGGCTAGCTTGTTCCATACTTCTACAGCCCTTTGTGTAAGGAAGTGAGTCCTGTTCTTGGTTTTAAAGGTACTTCCATTCGGTGTTTCTGAGAATTCTGAATACTTGAATCAGGTCTCCTCATAGTTGTCTCTGTTCAGAACTAAAAAGATTAAATTATGTTAGTCTGCCACTGCAGGATACTTATTGAACCTAGGAGCTGCAATGGCTCTTGCATCTTAGTTGAAAATTAAGCCTAATCATTAAGATCCAGAGCTTAGTTTGGGAGAACAGATCATAATTATTTAAACATTTTCTAAGGATTCATGGGCAAAATATTTTGTATTTCATACACATATTTCATGGGTTCAACAAAAGTGGCATACCGGAATTTAGATTTTACTATAAACATAAACAGAACTAAAGCAAAAGTGATTTATTTTCAGTCAATATACTGTAGACAGATTCCTTCATACAGAAATACAGACTAAGAAGTGATTTAATTTATCACGATACCATTAAAGGCACAGTAAGAACATAATTGTAGAGTAGAACTGGCATTGTTCTCCTCTTTTCACTTAAAGGTTTTTCCTTCTTTATGTAGAAATGAATAATTTACATTGAAAATAAAAAATAGCTAGTTTGTTTTAAGTGAATATTTAATCATTATATCTTACATATATCTATAATTGTAATTCTAATATTTTGTGAAACGGAAAGCAGCCTTTCCACTTTCTGGATGTACAGAGAGGAACTAATGATAATTAAAGTGGAGAAACACACATTTTTTTTTATAAATGTGATGGATGATCTACGACAACTCTTCATGTTAGCTGCGCATACTGTATTCAGTATACTTTTAAATGACGTAAACAGGTATTTGAAGACAGCAATTAATGGGAATTAAATACTGCTAAATGACAAGCATGATTTCCTCTTAGAGTAAACTATTCTAATAGTCAAAAATATTATAATTTTAGAAAACATTTGTGGAAGCTTTAAGTAAACTGAAGATGCTTATTACATACAGTGTATTCCAACTCATCATTGTCTAGAACTACAGCAGTGTATAAAATGATGACATCTTATATGATTATGTAAATCTTTTTTTATTTGACATTTTACATTTAATGCATTCAAATGCCAGCTTATAAAAAAAGTGACATTTATCAAGAAATCTGGAACTTTGAAACATAAAAACATGCTTCAGCTAAGATGCTCACGGCAAACATAAGATACATTTGCAATTGAAAGCCAAATACATAAAATAACTACTGCTAGATAATAAGAAACAATTACTCACTGTTTTGCTTTTTTTAATAAGTTTTTGTCCATTGAGCCTTAACTTGGTGCTGTAGAATGCATCTTCAACTTTGCTGAAAAAGCAGGGATAGAAGTTATGTTAATAACATCCTAGGTTATACTGACATATAACTTACACTAATTTATACTAATTTACACAATAACTAAATTTAAAACTATAATAATAGATAATTATTTTCATGATTGGGATTTCAAGCATATTGCACCTACATACTATTATTTATATACTATATATAAGTTGTATGGATAGAATAATAATCATCAATGAAATTAGAAAATTAAAAATAAGACCTTCTGAACCCATGATTTTAAAGATTCCATTTGTCATAAAAGCCATGCAACGTGTACAAAATGTTCCCCTGTAAAATTATTTGTAAAATAATTTAAAAAGACCAGTGGATCTACTAGTCTTCCCTGTGGGTAAACTGCTCAATCTACAGAAAATTAATAAATAATGAATAATCATATAGTTTCCTCACAGGGGATACTGGGACCCAGATACTTTTCAGACTCATTACCTTTAAGACTCCCGATAAAACCTGAAAAGCACTGACACGCATATAGAGGGCCATTTATTTGGTGCTGTGCATTTTGATTCACGTGCTCCCTAGCTTTCTACTGAGCCCTTGTGATGGGATCACTCACTTGCGAGCCATGTCCAAACCAGCTTTCATGATCAGATCATAACGAAAGGACTGCACCGCTTTCTCTAAATCTCTGTAGTCTCTGGGCAGGCCAGGGTCATCCTGGAGTTCCTCTTCACAGTCGCTTTCCTCTGGGTCAGTCTCCTCATCCTCCTCCTCCTGGGTCTTCTTTTTACTGCTCTTCTTTGCACTTTTGCTGCCTTTGAACCTCACAGGGAGCACAAACAAGCTTTGATATTGACCTCCAAGCTGGCCTGCACCCTGTTTCCCCAAAACTGATGATGGCAAGAAACATGGGCTCGAAATCCGGCCCTCATGTACTGTCCTGTGCAGCTCACCGGTACATCTCACCCTGCTTGTCACATGACAGGAAGTGTTCTTCCACAGTGAAGAAAGTCCATTCAACCTTCTCCACGTGTGAACTTGCAGCCACAACCCCCTCATGATCAAACCTAAGCACAGGAGACACACACAGCTGCAGTGATTTACGCAGTTTTTTGGTTCGCACATTTAAGGGGTTTGTCCATAAATCCATTTTCTAACCATTTCCTCTAATTCAGAGTCAGAGCCAGGGAGCCAGAGCCTATCCCGAAAAGCAACGGGCGCAAGACAGGATGCACCCTGGACAAGACGCCAGTCTTCCCAGAAACCAGTCTACCCACCACTATGTCTTTAGACTGTGTGAGAAACCCGGAGCCCCCAGAGGAAACCCAAACAAACACGGGGAGAACACACAGCCTCCATGCAGACAGCGCCCCAGGTCCAGAACTGAGACCGCAACGCTAACCACTGCGCCTCTGTGCCGTTCTCTGTGGTGTGTGAACGCTGCGAATAAAAGCTGATGATTTGCATTAAACACACATTCAAGGACCTTGCGCGGAAAACTGTTTGATAACAACTTAGAAAAACATCCACAGGCAAGAAATTTAGCAAAGAAGTTTAAAATATTATTACATGGATGTTAGCAGCAAAGAAAAAAAATGGATGAGAATCGTCTTCAGAAATATGAAAATCACAACCAACAAAAATCACCACCAAGAAATACCATAGAAAAGAAAAATTGCAGGTATGTTTCTATACAAATTCATTATTTTTCCTCCAAAATAAACCTGACAATTACTGCAATAATAGCACCTTGACTACACTGATATTGTCTATAGTAAACATAATTGCAATGTGGCTGTGGCCCATATGTAAAATTAATTGCAGTAAGTGTCAAATCAAGATTTTTGAAGCAAAATTTGATTTAAAAAATGTGATGGAGGAAATCTGCAATTTCCCTCACGGGATCAATGAAGCATCTAACTTTTCCACATTTGTAAAACTGTTCCAATTCAATAACCACAAGAGGGCAGTAAAGATACAAGGAAATAGTTGTACAGAAAGACACTAATTGTAAAGATATCTTCACATTGTGATAAAAGAATATGGAAAACATAACCATTACACATTTTTAAATTGCACTTCCCTGTGATTATACAGGTCGCATATAGCTAGATGGTTTATCAGCTTTTCCACAGCAGCAATTAAAAGTATATGCCATGTCATCATCAATTTCAATATGGGGTTTTCCTAAAAAGGTTATCCGGTTTTGAATATTTGAATTGGACTGTGCACCACAGCACAAACTATGTAAAATTATTAAATAAAAATATACAATTTCTGTAATTTAATTGTATATACTCCTATGTAAAATGATTAAGTTTAATTAGTGGGTTAAACAGATATTCAGATGCTATCACAGCAGTTGATACTGAGTCATGCTGATGGAGGAGTGAAAGTTGTGGATATTTGTTAGAACTGGTTAAAACATTTGTGAAAATGAAGAGTTTGATACAGTTGCAGAATGATTCCTGAGAGCTCTAAAGCAAACTGGTTGACAATGTTTGGTCACTAGCAGTCTGAATATTGAGAGTACAAAAGTGCCAATGACCAATGGAAAGTCAGGTGGTCATCTTAGTTTACCCATAACCACCTCTTATACCTTCAAAGACTGAGCTCAGCCCACCAGACTGAGCTGGTTGGTTCTGATGCCTCCATTTCGTTACGCGAGCCCATACTGAAAAACTGAAAATGTAATATGCAAAGGATGATGTCTGTCAAAAATAGATTTCACCTGCTTAAGCCAGTTTGCAGGTGAGGTAGCCTGACATTTGAAAATAAAATGGTGGACATTTTGGTTTATACAGGTTGCCCGTTTTTCCAAATTTTAATGTAATAAGAATGACCTACCAAGAGTGAAATCAGCTAGCCAGCTAGCTTTTCAACAGATGTTAGAGGTACTGTTTGCACTCCAACAAGAATTTTATAACACTTGAGCTTCAAAATCTAAAACCGAATGGGCCATTGATGAAATTTGCCAAGTTTCGATTTTATCAATGCAGTGGCTCCTGACAACCGGATTTCAGCATGTATCAGTTGCCTCTAGCATTATACCACCCATGTCGGGAGCTGATCAGATGCATGGAAATCAACCAGGACCAATATGCAAAGAAAAAAAGAAGAAAGAACTTACAACTTGAGCCTGTCACTAAAGAAGCTAAATAACGAAGCCCCTATTAAAACGAATCTACTTCACATTAGTGTAAGTGAATGTGTGTGAGGCATATATAGGTGCATACAAATGATTGGATAAGCAAACATGTCTTCATAATTTGTCCTGGATTTCCCACATTTTTGTTTTAATTTCAGTTTATCTCTGTTACCTTTTAAAGGATTTTCTGATTTAGAGGCAGATTAGTTTGAGGGATTAGCCATAATCCCAGAGATGTTCAAAAACATCAATAATTTATAAGCAACGTTTCATTTGCAACCTTCACATTCAACACAATAAAGAAATGCAACGTAAGTACTGGTACCTCGATTCTACAGACGAATAATGTTTTTCTAACTATACTTCATTGACAATGACAGTTCTTTTAAATTTCAGTCTTCCAGTAGTTGGTCTCAGACTATTAACCCTATGTCGTTCTTGTTGCTGTTTTACATCATGGTAATTTACTGAGCTTTTCTATGACGCACCTGAGTACATAACCTTGAGTAACTCGCCGAAGACGCTAATTGGAAATGTATTTAAAACACTTTTTTATTCTCGTCATCTGAACCTGAGTTCAGCATGATCCTAAACACAACCGAATTCTGTTCCAATAAATCCATGCAGTCCCTACACGCTGCATATATGAATTAAATCCACTTGCGTCACATTTCTATAAAAATATCGGTCCACGCATATCGTAAACGTGTACTTACAGAGCTACGAAAACGGCAGCACTTCAATAACTTCTGGAATTTAAAGCAGCCAGCGCACTTAACCTCCCACCTTTGATACGTTTTTGCCTCTCTCCTTCTTTGCTCTTTCACCTTGACCAACCAAAGAGAGCAACAGCACAGCTGTGAAAGAGTTACAGCTGCTGTAATGAAACTGAGCCTGCAGCTACAGCGCCCCCTAGAGTCAGGTGTATGTGCGGCATCTCCGGTACTATTTGAACGTCTTACCTAGTCCCACAAGATAACTCAACAAGCATATAAAATAACATAAAAATGTATACAGTTACCAGAGAGTAATACGTAAATAGCACATGGCATAATGTGAGTTTGCCGACCATTTTAACAATTTACACACAAAAATAAAGTCTTCGAATAGCGCTTACTGTTCGTTACTATACTGAATACACAACTACAAAAGGACCCATACAATGCAGTATCCGACACTGTACATTGTACATAGTAGATCTGAAAACGACATTATTATATCGTCTGTGATCAATTAAAATGTAACCTAAACTATTTCTGTAATAGCACTAGTAATTTTTTAATGCCACTACTGATTAAAAATGAATGTGCTGTACACTATTATTCGACTCGGGGCTAAAAAATTACAAATTAAAACTTTTATAAACTTCGTGTTTCCCCGTACTAAACACATGAAAAACACATTCAAATGTTCACATTCCACCTACCAGTACTGACTGTAAAGGGCTTTTTCCTTACGTTTCTGTAAACTATATTATTTTAAATTCAAGTAATTTAAAGTAAGTGTCGTTGCAATATTGATTTGCTTCCTCTAGGAAAGTTTTCATTAAGGCGAGTGAACGTAAGATTACAAAGCGGTTGGATGGAAAGGTCTGAATTAAAGGGACATACTGTACGCACATAAAAAAGACACGCAAAAGCTACGGCTAAGTCTAAAGCTTAGAAAATGCGTTTTGTAAAACGATGGTTCTCATCTCATCCTCTATTTCCCTTGCCTGTTCATTACTAGTACTGTTTTAACCACTGGAGGTCGCAACAAGATCGTGAAACACGTTTCTGAACAATTGACGTTAAATTTAGATTCATTGTCAAATGAAACACATAATGTAATATATTTTTTTAAATATAGATACACAAGTCAGAGGGAGCTCTGCTGTAATCGTCCTTTTCAAAATCGTCTTTAAACGTCTGCTCATGGGGGGGATTTTTAGATATCAGTATATTAACTTAACTTGCTAAATAACATTTTTTTTGTATAAACAACACATTAGAAGACATTAAACATGGTAAATATGGAGTAACTATTGCGCATTTATTGTACTACTGCTAGGAGTAGCTGCCAGGCCATGTCCGTCCAAACCCACGCACATGCACTTGTCCTGGTGCGCTTTGCGGGACACACAAAGTTGATTATATGTGACCTAAATTACAAAAAACACCTTTGCTTCTGATTTCAAAACCGTAAACACAGACCGCATATGACCTCCCACTTTTCGTTTTCAAGGTCTCAGTCTAGGGGCAGCCTCCTTGCCTGCGTGATATGTCAATCACAGATGCTGGTGATATAAAAACCAACAGGTTCTCCATCCTGTATAGAGGTCTGCGGGAGCGTTGATCACTGCGTTTGTGAAGGGGCAACTTTTCAGCCACAAAAGCTACAAAATGACTAAAATAACAGCTGCGTATTTTGGAGCGGTCATGCTTGTCGTATGTTTGGTATCAAAACAGGTATGATTCCTATTGCTTTTTAAATTAAAGTTTTATATTGCTAAAATGTTAAAAGAAATACCCAAGTGAAGAAGTCAAATTTATGCGGTGAGCTTGTTTGCTGAGTTTTTAGGAGTGCTATTCTTGTCAGACTACAAACATCTGGAAAGTACGAATGTAGGTACTAAATTGCCTTTTTTAAGTATCTATTTTTACTGGGAATTAAAATGCAATATAAACACAAAGTACAGCTTCATAACTAATATCAAGTATTCAAAAAATAACAAAGTAATTATCTACAAATGTATTATTTTTAACTGTTCAGTTTCTTTCTTTGAAGTATATATTGGACTTGCGGTTTTGCGTAAAATGCAATACCTTAAGGTTGTCAATTATTTTTTTTTTGCATGCTCGGATCTCCGAATAACCACCAGCAACTGAAGTTTATTATTTGCTGATATTCAGTTATTGTGAATGCAATTGAAAAAACATATTTTGTAAGATTTAACCTTAAACATATAAATTATATTAGTTTTTAATTTACATTTCCAATACATTGGACAAATAATATACCGCATCTGCCTAGCTAGTTAACACAAATGGTATACTTTGTAAAATTAGCAGAGAAACCTGAGTAAAGATCTATCTACAGAGTCTATCTTGACCGATATCGTTTGGGTTGATTATCACATTTGCCTGGGTAGTAGATACCAATTGAAAACTATTAGCAACGGTATCGACCATTCTTCGGTAACTTTTCGATTGAACTGTCTTCATTTTGATTTGATGTGAATTTTTAAAATAAATCAATCTGATGAACGACAGCAACACACCAAGACAGACATCGGTTTTCATGGTTTGGTGTGGGATTAAAAGTGTTAAAGACGAGGTGCTTGGCAGTGACTACGGATCTTCTGATATATAGCACAGTCCTGTATCCTTGCTATATTATTTTAAATGTTTACAATTAAAACCTGTTGAAGGATATAATTGTGCAGTTGCTTTTGTGAGTGTGTAGACGCATAGCTCCAGAAATTCGTCAATTTCGCCTTGCTGAGTCACCTTTCCAACTCTGGAACAGACCAGCGAAGGAAAATCTGATGGCCGGTGACGTTGTCAGAATCTCACACAGTACCTTATCTGTGAAGTAGAATATGAGGAGAACAGAAAACCCTAAACTTCATGATGCAAACTTTTTTTCTCAAAAAAGTTATTTGTATTTGAAAATAGACGCTATAATGTTTGAATTAAAGTAAATTATTCTTGTTTTAGGAAGCAAAACATCTACAGTATATATTGTACCAACAGCGAACGGAATTTTTGATGACCTTCTCCCGGCTGAAGGAAAAACTGATCTGAACGTACAGCAACTAGTGCACTGGCAAGGAAAATTAGGCGATCTAGGAAAAGTTGAGGTTTGAGATGTGAGTACAGTATGTGGAATATTTGATGCATTCCTATACTGTATAATGTGTGTAGGGATATGCAAAAGGGCCCGAGGGCAATATTGCCCTCTTTCATTCAATTCCCATGGTGCATTCTCAGGGGTGGGTAAATCTAATCATTTACTGTACAGAAGCATTTGAATGCTACATATCAAGCTGAGATGTTCCCTAATCACTATTCTGTGTGCCTTGATGTACAGGAGAGTACAAATTATTCGGGCTAAACATTTCTATTTATTTATCCAGTTAATAATGTCTGCTGTTGATCATTTGCCTACTTTTCTGCTAGAAATGTTGAAGGTTGCAATTTCTGATTCCAGGATTCAGTAAGGGTCTGGATTTCACTTACTATGTTGGTTAGATTCAGTGGCAGGTAATTTCAAGAGCTTGACCAGGTATTTCACAGTTGCAGTTAAGCAGAAAGACCTAAATCTTGACTGTATTGTTAGTACAGGGTAGAGCAATCTCCACATTCATGGCAATCTCATAAAGAGCTCTGTGCTCGTGGGCCAGGGGTATGATTTACTGTACGTCTCAAACGCACCTTTTGACTGGAACTCTGGTGAAAAGAGGGTGAGGCTCTTGGGCTCTCTGCTCCTCTGTGACATCATAGCTGTTTGAGCTGTGCTGTCAGTTTTGTTATTTTTTGCCAATAATAATAAGCCTACGGTCTTTTAAAAGGGTTCTTTTTGGAGTTTATACCAGGGGAGCAAGGACTTGCAGGACCCAGTTCCACAGGCAAAAAAATAACTGTATAGATGTTGCCCAGAAATGGGTGTGGTGTAATACGTAAAATGAGAAATAACTGTCTTGTTGAGTAAGAAAAGCTCAATTTCTGGTGATGACTTCTTCTTTTTGCTCAGGGTGGGAGGGGTAAATACGTTGATTCCTGTCTTTATGGCATTTTTCAAACATCATGCAAATTACAGGTCTACGGATTTTATTAAAGGGACCCAGAAATAGATTGCCAACACCTTTCTGCAGTATGGCCAGCTTGTGCGTCACTAATTTCTGCAGAGTTAACAGTGGAAATATAAAGAAGTATATTGGAGATATTAGTCTAAAGGATTTAAAAATCATTAACCTTACACAGGAAAGGAGTATATTAGACCTATCTGGCCTGTTGATCTACACTACGTATATGTTATGGACACAATTATATTAAAATGAAGGTTTGAAAGATTAGGAGTAAGTTACTGACATATGCCTATTCAATAATAAAGCCATGATTAATGATTATGAATGATATTTGGACAATTTAAGCTCATATTACTGCTTATCATGTATTGCTCTTATTGGTTGATACTGAACACACTGTTACATCTGATAAAGTGTACTTTGAGTCATTAAGCGGTACATAGCTTGGAAGGGCGTTATAAAAGTAATATAATAGTTTAGTTGTATAATAATGATTGAAATGTTATGTTCTGGAGAAACCTTGAGCTTGATCACACTCCAGAAACCTTTAGAGCTGTAATTTCGATTTCTTCTTTCAGTTTTTAAGAGTTACCATTGTGACCCTGTATTGGACAAAGCAGATAGAATCGAATGGATGGAAAATGAGCAGATTTGATACATTCGATGTTTACATGCAAAGCCTTTCATTTTCCTTGAAATGTCTCCTTTTCCATAATTGCCAAGCAAACAAGCAGGGGGGAAGTAATATTTAAAATTGCCACGTGTACCGCCCACTTGGATTCTAATGCAGTTTACTTTGCAAATCCCAAAGGAACTGTTCACATGTGTAGAGAAGGCTTTCAGAAGAGATAATCCTAGTGTCCCAAGGTTTCATGTAAATGAAAAGGAAAGCTCAGATTTGCTGATGCATTGTGCCTGTTTATTTAATAATTTGTGGGAGTGTTTTTGTCCACACTGGTTTTAAGATGTAATTAGTTGTGGTGCTGGCAGGGTACTTACCAATTACTCAAAGCAAGGCTTTACATGGTAAAGTTTAAGTTATAGTTTGCAAGTGAGGAGTCCTTTCGGCTCATCTAGTTTTCTTAAAGTAACTGCAGCCAATGTCTAAGATGTATTTCTTTCATCCGGTTTCTTGAAAGATGCCAGGGCGTTGGCTTTGATGGCTCGGCTGGGTAGGCAGTTCCAGACCCCCACATGCAATTGGCATGTACACTAGAGCTGGCATAAGTTTCACAAGCGTTTCCCAAATCTCATACAGAGCTGCACTTTCCCAGTGAAGCATTTGCAAGGGCCGTGGCAAACTGGTAATGTGCGTGCACAGCTAGGCGGAAAACTTGCGAAAATGTGCGACTGTTTTCACAAATGCCCACCAGTACATGCGTATACATACTGTAACTGTCTAGACTGAAAGGCAAAGCTCTAAAGCCGACCTTTCCCACCCTGCCCAACCTCTGTTTACTTCTCTCCTCTCTGGTCGGCAGCTCAGGTCCATCAAGAACTACCAAGAACTACAGTTCTGTAACGGCACCTACCCAGAGGCCGTTACTTTTTTAACTGGTTACGTGATTTTGTTACCGGAGCATGTTTAGGATGGTGTGTGAATGTGTTCGGTGGTTGCATTCTGTTATTCTTTTTGTTGTATACATGCATTCTAGTGTATGTCTCTAACTGTGTGAGGTCACTGAACCAAATTCCATGCAGCTAGTTGTTGTTATGGCAGTAAAAGACTGAAATTGAAGTGCATTGCCACTACATGCAAGAAAAAGCCAACCCACACGTGTCAACTGGCTCTTTCTATCTTCTGTTTTTGTCTGTTGCAGGCTGACTCTAATACTACTGCTACTACTTATGCCTCCACAACAGCCAACACAGCTACCCAGTTGGCTCAGAATGGAAGTTCTACAGCGGCCACCACCAGCACTTACATCAGCGCGAGCTCAGGCAACTTCACCACCCCCTTGGGGGCTGGGAACGCTCTGCAGTCAAACACCTTCTCCATTCTCCTCCCTCTCGCCGCCTCTGCCTCCATCTTCCGCCTGCGCTGTTAAAGCCCGCAGTCGCGGGAGACACCCAAAACTCTGACATCCCCCACGGTGAAGATGGAAACAAAATTATCCAAAGAGCAAGTGATATGAACAGCAATTGTAGCAGAAGTCTCTGAATTGGGGGTGGGGGTGGGGCTGTGGTGGTGGGTGGGGGGGTATGGTAAAGGAAGAGCCTGCACAATCCAGATTACAAAGAGAGCAGGAGGAGTGTCACATTGAGGAATGAAGTGTCTTAACTCTAAAGGTATCAGGCTGTTCTCTACCCCATCAACAAGGCTTGGTGATCAACAAGGCAGAAAAAGGTACCATCAGACTTCTCAGTTGCTTGACTACAGAAAGTTCGGGACACGGATCAAGGATGTACATACTCTGCTCATTTGACTGTCTCATTTTATGTTTGTTTCCAGCAAAGGACACTTGTCTCTTTTTTTCACCTGTGTACAGCATGTTATCGTCATCTTATTTAGGCAGCAGATGAACAGCTAATTGTGAATGCATATGCTTGTTTTAAGGATAGTAGCTAATTATTAACTGAATAGAATTCATATTAAATGTAAATATTATGGCCAAATATGAGTGGGATATAAACGTTTACATGCAGACCAAGCCTTGAGTTTCCTTACAGTTTTCAATAGTCACTTATATATACAAATAAGTATGAATATAATGAATCTGAAAAATGAAGGGCTGGTTTACTATATTGAAATAACAAGGAAGTTATGATAATTTTGTTTTTTATGATTTTCTTTTACAAAAATTATGGGAACTCTGTGACATTCTGCCTTTTCCAAAATCAACTGTACTGTACACAGCTCTAAGAGTGTACTGGATAAGAAACTGCAGATGGTAAAAAAAATGTTAAATTGGTGTGATTAAAAATAAACCTATATTTTTTGTATAAATAGAATTGTTTATTAATGTTTTTCTGTAATTACGTGTGAATAATGAGATCAGGGAGTAAATGCTCACTTTATTGTAACTGAATAAATTACCTGAAAAACAACTTTCTTCAGCTTATCAGATTTCTCATTCATGCAATTCAGGGTTGGAAAAAAATTACTGTACCAAAACTTGTCTCAAACCAAGAAAATTCAGTTCATCCTATGGCATAGGCAAAAAATGTGCTGTTCATTCAAGCATGCCTGGTAGAGTCAGAAAAAGATCAGGTGTACTCACTTATTTAATATACTGTACCGTGCCAATATACTTCATTTCACAGCATCCTTGGGTTTCGAAAGGCACTTTAAAAATAAAATTATTAAAGCTATTAATATACTGTACTATTTCCTAGTTGCCTCTGTTTCAAGTACAGCAGGTCCATACAGAAACTGAAAAAACTAAAATTAAATGACTAGATTTTCCTTCAGTGTTGGTATGGTTGGTGTGTTTTAAAGATGCTTTGAAGGCTACTACATTAGTGAAGCTAGTTTAATGGCAATTCAACCTGGCTCTTTACAATGCTACACATCTTCTTAGAAATGTACATTTGCCATTTGTATCAAGAATCATCTTACTTTTTACTGGTCTTCTTTAAAGCTAAAGAATTAAGTTACTGGCTGTCTCAATAAACAGAAATGGCTACAGTGAATCGTTTTTCATATTCCATACTTCACACCAGGGTCCTTCTCTTAAGAGAAATTGTATAGAACAACAGGATACATCTTTTGCCCATCTTTGCACATAAGGGTGCTAAAGGTATCAAAAATTAATTTGCAGTCTAAAATAAATTATCACACTGTAAAGAAAGTAGTAGGTATACATGATACAAAATTCTGTCATCAAAAAACATTAAAACTCTATGCACGTTATTGAAAATAAAGGTGACTGAAAAAAAGGCCTTTACATTTCCAAATCAACCTCATAAGGTCCTATGCATTTGAATGACTAACTTGCTGCAGCTACATTATCATACACAAAAGAAAAGCGTCGGTATTTCTCATATCTGTCTTATTTTCATTAATTTCAATTGAATTCTGGGGATTTACTCTCTGAGGTATATATCATAGATACGTCACATCTGACAAGATTCTGATTCATGTTTCTGTATAAGAATTGCAAAAGCAGTTTCATGTTGCAGTCTCCTTTAATATTTAATCAACACAGATTCGCTTTCTGACATTTGAAACAAATGCCTTTCTCTGTGTGAGCACCACAACATGGCAGCAGTCTTATTTTTTTATTTCTCAGTTCAAAACTGCTAGGCATGCTTATAAAGAACAATGTTCAACAATGTACAATGTTCTTTGTTTTGTTTGCCACCAGAAGCTCAGTTTGTAAGTATGATATGTGATATGATATGACAGATATGAGATGATGATAGATATGATATTTTGGTGTATGATACAGTATGAGGCTGTAGTGTTCTTGTGTGGAATCAGCCAATTCCATGGATATCATAAGATGCACTTAGCTTAAGTAATATTTGGACTGTTGATACCTTTCAAAAATTTCTTTGAAATGTTGGTTTTCTGAAACACTTTCAGACTTCTGAATGTTTAAAGCAGCTATTGAAAACAACTTTAGTTGGTCACCAAATTGCAGGTTAAGTTTTAGTTTTGCAGGTTTTACTTCATTTTCCAAATTAACTGCAGCTTAACTCCCAATAAGCTGCAGCTTACTCTGCAAAGAGCTATATTGTTTGAAGAAACACTAGAGAGTATGAAAAATTCTGGTTTAGTGCTGTGGTTAACAGTTAGGATGTGTTGTCACTGTCCCCAAGTTCAGTTTACATGTGCAATGACAAGGCACACAGCTGGCCAGTCTATTAAAACTGCCATATTAATACTTATATTTGCTACAGTAACATTCCCTGATCATCAGGGCTAGGAATATAAACACAGACTCAACACAAATGGGTGAAACAGCAACTCTTACAAGCACATTTACTAAATATTGCAAGCAAACAAAGAATTTTTGTATCTACTCTATGTACTGATACTCTATTGGTGTTCCGGTCCCAAAGATTTTGCCCATATAAGTAGTATAGTTGCTTATTACATTGATAGCTCAATATTTTCATAAAATCTAAAATATTAGTCTCGTAATATAAAATATTAGTCCATATCAAAATAGCATAAATGGGTCTGTATTTTGTGAGGCATACAAGATGTTTGAATGGAAAACACACACAAAAAACATATTACACAGATTTATTTCTGGGTGATGTAACAAGAGTATGCCCTGGCATAAAGGGGCACATTCATTATTAATGTGTCCAAAAGACTAACAAAATATTACAGCTCAACGTCATTTAGAAATGAAAATTCTGTAGAAATATGGTGTTTCTAAATTTCTGAAGAAACAGCGCACACACAATTTATGAATTTATAAAGCAAACAAAATCAGAGGAATAAAAAATGAGAGAATCCAGGCACAAATGATTTTAGTACAAAATTATTTCTTCCTTATTTGGACGTGATGATTTCTGAACTTGTCAGAGCAGAGCTGACTGATGGGACTCAATGATACAACCGGCTTTCACAAACCTTCCTGTGAGCTGAGGTAAATTTGTTTGCAATTACAAACCAGAGGAAATATTTATTGCCAAAAAACTACATAGGCTGTAAATAAGATACTAATGCAAATCTTGACATAAAAGACGTGTACACACTTTTCACCCCTCTGATTTCTTCATCTGTGGAAAACATGGTACAGATTGTGCCACCATATTGGGAATTTGGAGGTAATGTATTTTAGTCGACTAGGCCACTTAGTATTTTTGCAGGTGCTAAGATCCTTTTCCCTGCACAGGGTATCAGTTCTCTCAGAGTCTCCAGTGCAAAGCTATATTACAGTTTTATTATACAGGGTATTTGCAATTCTAATAAGTATCCATGTTTCTCAAACGAAAAGGAGTTGTTAGAACTTAGTTAACCCAGGGATATCATCCAATTGTTTCTCAAAAGGAACCAGAGTATCAGTTTCAACAATATGGCTGGGTTGCTTGTTCCACACATACAACCCTCTGGGTAATGTTGGACCACTTGTTCCAGGTATTGAATGTAGTTGTAGTTTCCACTGGTTTCTGAAGAAATACACTGAGGTGACTTTGTCAATGCCTTTGAGGATTTTGAATTCTTGCGTCAGGTCCGCACGTAGCCTAAAATGGTAAAATGTTTTCAGTCTGTCAGTGAGGCACATTTCATTCAGCGCTGGAATCTTGGAAGATCTTCTCTGGATAGATTCCGGCGTAGCAATTTCTCTTCTTTTTCCAGGGAGCCTTCACGTGTGAGGCGAACACTTTAGCCCCTACACTACGGAAGCAAGGCAGGAAAAGACGTTCCGTGCAGACCATAGAGTCCCTCTTCTCTCCCCATTACCTACATGCTGCAATCCCCTAAAACCATCTTCCACAAGCACCACTTTCCCAAGTCAGCCCAGTCTGGCCATCCAGGCTTGCCTCCTCCTCCTGCACCCAAGAAGAAAAGATCTGTGCACACTACCTTGGCAGTCTCTAACATCCAGGCTTGACTAAACGATTCTGTTTTACCTCCCCAGCACCAGCTGTGTGCAACATAACAAGGCAGAGGAATAGTGAACACTTGTTCCCTCTGACCTTCCCTGGATGAAGTTCATATATACTCCAGATGCCCATCCGATTCCCTCTTCTGGAGCTCCGATGATTTGAATGAGGTGGGAATGCCTGGGTGATCAAGGTAAGCAGAAGTAATCAGCCGGAAGCTATTTGACTCTATGCAGATTTTCTGTCTGATGTCAAGGCACAGAGCACTCGGGACTCGACCTACAATATGTCATCTAGACTCCTTATTCTCAGCTGCAGGAAGAACATTTGCTGCTACCAAGGGAAACCCTACTCCTCATGGTGATAATACCTCCAGACAATCCTAGTTTAGTATGACAACCCTTTTCCTGAGCAAATTACAGAATAAACATATAAGAAACTCAAACAGAAAAAGGTGAAGCCAAACATACATGTTCGTTAGAAAATGGAGCAGACACAGACAGTAGTTAAGTAAAGGCTTTTCTGAAAAGAAAGGTTTTGAGTCTAGATTTAACTGCACACAGGGTGCATGACTTTCAGATATCCTTGAGGATAGAATTCCAGAGCTTTACAGCACAGCAAGAGAAGACCCTGTAATGGCTTAGAGCAGAAATTAGATTAGGAGATAAACAGAAGTCAAAGTCAGTTGAATAAAATTCACAAGTAAACAGATAATACAAAGACAGTAGGTACTAAGGTGCCAAGCAAATGAAAAAAACACCATAGGTGAGCATGTGGACTTTGAAGTTGACTCGAAACCTGGAAGCCAGTGCAAGGTCTCCAAAACAGGACTAATTCTGGTTGCTGAGTTCGGAACGTATTGGAGTTTGCTCAGTGTGGATTTAGATTTCCAAGCGAGAAGTGTGTTGTTGTAATCAATACTAGAGAGAAAAATGTGTTGACCAGCCTTTTCTGCTACAGTCAAAGACAACATACTGTGGGACATAGTGTAGCAACAGTTCTGAGACAGAAGAATGATGTTTTTACAATATTCTGCACATGAGGGTCAAAAGTCAAGCCAGGATCGAATATCACCCCTAAATTCTTCACTTTTGATTAAAAGTCAAGCAGTGCCATCCACAGATAAGGTTACTGCATTGGATTTATGTAGAAGGTGCCCCCTTACCTGAGCAGCATGACCTCAGTCTTGTCGCAGTTTAAGTGAAGGAAATTTTGTGTCATCCAGGTTCTTGTATCATCATTATTATATGCAATTAGACAGTTCAGTAACAGCTACAGTACTTCAGTGTCAGATTGAGTATGCACTTACAGTATATCTGAGTATTATTGGCATAGAAATGGTAACTCAGACCATGCGATTTTAAAATCTGACCAAGAGGGAACATGTAAATGCTGAATATAAGGGGGCCCAGTATTGTGCCTTGGGGAACACCAGACTTAAGAAACCCAAATTCAGAACCAAAACTCCCAGGAGAAAAAAAGTGTGAGTGATCAGTAAGATAAGAACTGAACCATTTTAGAGTAATGTCAGAAATGCCAAACACTTTTATTATGTCTAGAAAAACAGGACAAAGGGGTGGAAAACAGTATATAGAGTAAATAAAATAGAAGGAATGAGATCTAGTAGACAGGTGGTGTACATTCATACACAGTACCAATTTACTAAGGCAGCACTGCCTTAGTAAATCGTAAACTACGATTTGGCGCCATTATTTCTTTCTGATCACGCAATGGCAATTAATTCATACAACAAATGTAATGCCTGTTCATTGCAGAATCACTAGTTATTTTATATTTTAATGGGTACATTGTTTTTCCCTACATCTCCTTTCAGCAGTGTAGGCCTATGTACAGTTCCCTGGGGCACAGAATGTCTGGTTCACCTATGACATAAATATTATGGGATTCTCGTTGCTCTATACTCACCTATGTGATCTTTATATAAACCGTTGGAATCAGTGTTATCTTGAATAGGAATCCAGATACACCAGTGTTGCATAAGTATGCATTAGATTTTCAAGTTTTTGTTTTACTCTCCGGATCTTTTTGATTGAACACAGAATGAAGGGGATTCATTCTATGTTACAAATCCAAATTTTCATGAGTGGCATACAGTCAGCGCAGTTCTGTCTTGAGACCCAACTTTAACGAACATCTCCCTCAGCCAGCAGCTGAACTGAAGCATGAGAGCTTGGTAAAAGCTAATTAACATTAAACTGTAATGCAAGCAATCAAGCACGCTATGTTGTTCTATGCAATCACTGAATGGTGATAATTATCATCCGTTTCATCATCTGGTGTTTGAAAGTTTTGCACCTTGGTCAACAGCTATCAGTGGAAATCAGGACAGCACAGAAATAAATGTTTTCAAGTGACAAGTAGTCTGCATTTGAAGGATTTCTGTTTCTGAGAGTAGGAGCAGATGTGGTCTTGCCATTACTAGAATACCGAGAGAAGTTTTAGAGGGGAAAGAACCTAAAGGACAGGTGAAAAATCAAAATCGGGGTGAGAAGTTGTTTGCTATCTTGCCCAGCAATTGCCAGTGTGTGAGTTATTTATCAAATTCTCAAAGATCATGAAATTGAATTTGTACTGCTTACAATTTTGTGTTGGAGGGACTTTTGTGTATAAGTGGAACAGTTTTCTTATTGATATTGATTCACCTGGGTTACATATCACAGATGAAGCTGAAGAGGTGCCCATTGTAGACACACAGGCTGACGACATTCAAGGAGCTCTAGAAAAAGTGATGAAATGTTAGGCTGACTTTTTTATCACAAAGTGATATCATCAAACACAATAAAGTTTTAGATATCAACATTTGCACAAAAAAACAACCTTAAAAACAATCCCTAATCATATTGAGAATGTCCTGGGAAACCTGAAACAGCCAGATTGTATATGTAAAATCTAGAAGTAAATGCAGTTCTTCCTTGAAGGTTTCAATCACTAGAGAAGAAGCTGCAGCACCAGAGCCATGAGATGGAGGATCTGGCAAATCCCACATTCATGGAGGTCACGACCTGTAACTGTCAGATCAACACAGAGAAGCTGACAGAAAGGAACTGATCCCAAGGTCAGTTGCAGAGGGATACAGCTGTTGTTACAATGCCTTCAAACTTCCCTTTGCCAAAGGTTTGCTCTACTCAAGAAATGATATGGAAATGGATATTGTTTTAAATTAATATTTCACCATAGCATTTTTCAAGGAAGGATATGATAGCATTCTTCAGGATAAACAACAACAATATTCTAAATTAAACATTAGCATACAAGAGGCAGAATTGGCTACTAAAGATCATACCAGCAATATGGGCCAATAGACCTCCTCTCGACTTTATCGTCTTAACATACTTCAGCAACGTAAACAGTACTGACATGACATGGATCACAAATCTCTTTTTACTGTACCTACTGAAGTGGAATTATTTGAAATGATTTGCAGAGGACAATAAGGTTATCCAGCTGAGAAAATACACCTGTATGAAATGTACCCATGAAACCACACCTACAGTACCGTTGAATCCCGGCTGCATATCTTTAGTGAATTTCCCAAACAGGCTAATTGTGCTCAGTGACTCCTACTTCCATTAGCTGTAACTAACCTTGGTGTGACAGATCCCTTCAGTCGGGAGCATAGCAGGACAGCCTGCACATAGAACCGTCCATTTTTAAAGGTGTTAGACAGTGAATGGACCCTGATGTTACGAAACCTTCCAAGGAGAACAGATAGTAGCAGTGGAAATCTCCACACTCGGGGGAACCCATTTGTCCAGTACGCCAAATACAGTCTTTATTATCTGTGGCTGACATGGCAACGGTCTAGGCTGTTATAAGGAATACCTAGAGATAATTGATTTGAACTAACTTGCAACATTATTCTTTCCACAGTGTCACAACTGATCTCACCTGGAGATTTCAGGTCTCATTTGTCAAGAAGTCTTTTGAGGTTCTGTAATTTGTAGGAATTGGTGGAATTCCTAAATTTCCTCATGAGAATGTCTCAGCACCACGTTCAGGTGGTACCACCCTCTTTTCAATGTATGCAATTTGGCTGCCCTGTTACACTTGGTGAATGTAGATTCTCAGCCTTCAAAATCATCAAAAACAATCTCTGTTCAACAATGAATGTTAGAGGCAATCTTCTCATGTGCCTAACTGAAATTACTCCTTGCCAAGTTATAAAGCAGTTTTGCAGCTCTGGAATCATTCATGTGTAAAGTGACCAGTTTCATTCCTGTGCACAAACAAATGTATTGCAGGCACCTAGAGCTGAATCATTTTGGTTTCGAACAGAGAAAACTAACAGGGGATGTGATTAATGTGTGAAAAGACCTCAGAGGCAGTGACAAAGCTAAAACAATAGGCTTCTACCAGTTTATACAGTTTCTACCTAAAAGATATAAATAGTAAGTAGGGAAAAACATGGTGAAAACTGAGGTGCTTCTTAATAATAATAATAATAATAATAATAATAATAATAATAATCCTAATATAACGCTTTTCTACACACTCCACTCAAAGCGCTTTACAGAAAATGGGGACTATCCTCCACCACCTCCGATGTGCAGCAACCACCTGGATGATACAACAGCAGCCATGGAGCACCAGAACACTCACCACACACTAGCTATCAGTTGGGAGGAGAACAGAGTGATGAAGTCAGTTCATAGATAGGTTCTTAGGAGGCCATGATTGGTAAGGGCCAATGGGAAACTTGGCCAGTGAGCCCTACTCATTTTAAGGAACAACCTGGTATTTTTAATGACCATGGTTGTACATCTCATCCAAAGGATGGCGCCTTTTTACAGTTAAGTGTCCCTGTCACTATAATGGGGCATTAGGACCCACACAGACCACAGGGTTAGAACCCCCTACTGACTTCAGTAACACCTCTTCCAGCAGCAACCTTAGCTTTCCCAGGAGGTCTCCCATCCAGCTACTGACCAGGCTCATACTGCTGAGCTTCAGTGGGTTGCCAGTTGTGAGTTGTAGGGTGATATGGCTACTGGCGCTTTTCTCTTCACAGAAAAGGTTGTGGAAGTCTGGAAAAGCTACTCAGCTCTATTGTCAAAGGTTTCATGAAATAGCTGAATGCAATCCTTGTATCCTTGTATTTATGGTTTCTCACTCTTTTAAACAAAAAGGACATAGTCCAAAGTAATAGAGGGAAGACAATCCCTGCATTTTAATATGTAGGAAACATAAATGGCTCAATTTTGATGATGACTGGCACAGTTTTACTTTGTGACTTTATGGCAATATAGAGTTTAAGATAATTTAATATTAATGTGGCTACACATAATTAGCTAAACAGCAATAATCACTTAAAAAACAACAATTACTATATGAAAGCAGGCCACCACCTCTTTTTCAGACCAACCGATGAACTGGGAAGGGAGTTCCCTTTATCTGGGAAAACAACATCTACACACCCCTTGGAGTGCAATATACTCAGATTGTTCCTGCAGGGAACAGATGAACCTCCCACACCAAACTATTTTAAGAAAACACCAATCACATTCCTTTCTAATGAGCCTTAGCCTTTAATTACCTGACAGGAGCTTTGGCTTCTCATAACCTGTTTTCATGTTTTGCTTGTGCAGTTAGTTGTGGTATTATAATAAAGCTTGTGTATCAAAAGATTATGCAGTTTTATACATAGGCTCCATTCTCTCCATTTTCCTTCCACATAACTCTCGTCATAGCAGATGCTAAGACAGTAAATGAGGAGTAATAGGCTATAACACCAATATAAGAGTTAAAAACTTTTGGCTTAATTAAATAAAGCTCAAAGAAACA